>NC_067249.2:18837878-19140909 GCF_019359855.2 Lolium perenne
TCAAGCGTCTAAGCTTGGGGATGCCCAAGGCATCCCCTTCTTCATCGATAACTTATCAGGTTCCTCCCCTGAAACTATATTTTTATTCCGTCACATCTTATGTGCTTTGCTTGGAGCGTCTGTGTGCTTTTGTTTTTGTTTTTGTTTGAATAAATACTTTTGTGGGAGAGAGACACGCTCCGCTGGTTCATATGAACACATGTGTTCTTAGCTTTTAATTTTCATGGCGAAGTTTCTTCTTCGATAAATTGTTATATGGTTGGAATTGGAAAATGATACATGTAGTAATTGCTATTAATGTCTTGGGTAATGTGATACTTGGCAATTGTTGTGCTCATGTTTAAGCTCTTGCATCATATACTTTGCACCCATTAATGAAGAAATACATAGAGCATGCTAAAATTTGGTTTGCATATTTGGTTTCTCTAAGGTCTAGATAATTTCTAGTATTGAGTTTGAACAACAAGGAAGACGGTGTAGAGTCTTATAATGTTTTCAATATGTCTTTTATGTGAGTTTTGCTGCACCGGTTCATCCTTGTGTTTGTTTCAAATAAGCCTTGCTAGCCTAAACCTTGTATCGAGAGAGAATACTTCTCATGCATCCAAAATACTTGAGCCAACCACTATGCCATTTGTGTCCACCATACCTACCTACTACATGGTATTTTCCGCCATTCCAAAGTAAATTGCTTGAGTGCTACCTTTAAAATTCCATCATTCACCTTTGCAATATATAGCTCATGGGACAAATAGCTTAAAAACTATTGTGGTATTGAATATGTAATTATGCACTTTATCTCTTATTAAGTTGCTTGTTGTGCGATAACCATGTTCACTGGGGACGCCATCAACTACTCTTTGTTGAATTTCATGTGAGTTGCTATGCATGTTCGTCTTGTCTGAAGTAAGAGAGATCTACCACCTTATGGTTAAGCATGCATATTGTTAGAGAAGAACATTGGGCCGCTAACTAAAGCCATGATCCATGGTGGAAGTTTCAGTTTTGGACATATATCCTCAATCTCATATGAGAAAATTATTAATTGTTGTTACATGCTTATGCATAAAAGAGGAGTCCATTATCTGTTGTCTATGTTGTCCCGGTATGGATGTCTAAGTTGAGAATAATCAATAGCGAGAAATCCAATGCGAGCTTTCTCCTTAGACCTTTGTACAAAGTGGCATAGAGGTACCCCGTTGTGACACTTGGTTAAAACATGTGCATTGTGATGATCTGGTAGTCCAAGCTAATTAGGACAAGGTGCGGGCACTATTAGTATACTATGCATGAGGCTTGCAACTTATAAGATATAATTTACATGATACATATGCTTTATTACTACCGTTGACAAAATTGTTTCATGTTTTCAAAATCAAAGCTCTAGCACAAATATAGCAATCGATGCTTTTCCTCTATGGAGGACCATTCTTTTACTTTCAATGTTGAGTCAGTTCACCTATTTCTCTCCACCTCAAGAAGCAAACACTTGTGTGAACTGTGCATTGATTCCTACATATTTGCATATTGCATTTGTTATATTGCTTTACATTGACAATTATCCATGAGATATACATGTTATAAGTTGAAAGCAACCGCTGAAACTTCATCTTCCTTTATGTTGCTTCAATACCTCTACTTTGAATTATTGCTTTATGAGTTAACTCTTATGCAAGACTTATTGATGCTTGTCTTGAAGTACTATTCATGAAAAGTCTTTGCTTTATGATTCACTTGTTTACTCATGTCATATACATTGTTTTGATCGCTGCATTCACTACATATGCTTTACAAATAGTATGATCAAGGTTATGATGGCATGTCACTCCAGAAATTATCTGTGTTATCGTTTTACCTGCTCGGGACGAGCAGAACTAAGCTTGGGGATGCTGATACGTCTCCGACGTATCGATAATTTCTTATGTTCCATGCCACATTATTGATGTTATCTACATGTTTTATGCACACTTTATGTCATATTCGTGCATTTTCTGGAACTAACCTATTAACAAGATGCCGAAGTGCCAGTTCCTGTTTTCTGTTGTTTTTGGTTTCAGAAATCCTAGTAACGAAATATTCTCGGAATCGGACGAAATCAACGCCCAAGTTCCTATTTTCACCGGAAGCATCCAGAACACCCGGGAAGGACCGCAGGGGGCACTGGCCCCTGCACCATAGGCCGGCGCGGCCCAGGCCCTGGCCGCGCCGCCCTATGGTGTCGTCGCCCCTTCGACCCTCCTGCGCCGCCTCTTCGCCTATATAAAGCCCCTGGATCGAAAACCCTGATACGTTCAACGAAAACCACAGAATCCTTCCAGAGCCGCCGCCATCGCGAGGCCAAGATCTGGGGGACAGGAGTCTCTGTTCCGGCACGCTGCCGGAGCGGGGAAGTGCCCCCGGAAGGCTTCTCCATCGACACCGCTGCCATCTCCACCGCCATCTTCATCACCGCTGCTGCTCCCATGAGGAGGGAGTAGTTCTCCATCGAGGCTCGGGGCTGTACCGGTAGCTATGTGGTTCATCTCTCTCCTATGTACCTCAATACAATAATCTCATGAGCTGCTTTACATGATTGAGATTCATATGAGTTTGTATCACAATTTATCTATGTGCTACTCTAGCAAAGTTATTAAAGTAGTTCTATTCCTCCTGCACGTGTGTAAAGGTGACAGTGTGTGCACCGTGTTAGTACTTGGTTTATGCTATGATCATGATCTCCTGTAGATTATGAAGTTAACTATTGCTATGATAATATTGATGTGATCTATTCCTCCTACATATGCATGAAGGTGACAGTGTGCATGCTATGTTAGTACTTGGTTTAGTTGTATTGATCTATCTTACACTATAAGGTTACTTAAATATGAACAAATTGTGGAGCTTGTTAACTCCGGCATTGAGGGTTCGTGTAATCCTACGCAATGCATTCATCATCCAACAAAAGTGTAGAGTATGCATTTATCTGTTCTGTTATGTGATCAATGTTGAGAGTGTCCACTAGTGAAAGTGTAATCCCTAGGCCTTGTTCCTAAATACTGCTATCGCTGCTTGTTTACTATTTTACTGCATTACTACTGCTGCAATACTACCACCATCAACTACACGCCAGCAAGGTATTTTCTGGCACCGTTGCTACTGCTCATACATATTTATACCACCTGTATTTCACTATCTCTTCGCCGAACTAGTGCACCTATTAGGTGTGTTGGGGACACAAGAGACTTCTTGCTTTGTGGTTGCAGGGTTGCATGAGAGGGATATCTTTGACCTCTTCCTCCCTGAGTTCGATAAACCTTGGGTGATCCACTTAAGGGAAAACTTGCTGCTGTTCTACAAACCTCTGCTCTTGGAGGCCCAACACTGTCTACAGGAAAAGGAGGGGGAAGTAGACATCATGCTACATAGTGGTTCATCTCCGGGTGTGGTGGCATGGTCATCGATCTTCCCATGGAGTCATGTCTTGGGTAGTAGATGAAGCGAGTGTTCTTGATCTTGTTCTCATTTTGTCCACACAGACGGGCAATTGCTTCATGCATAGCTCTGACTAGTCCTTCCTTCCAAGTGTTTCCCGTTACGGAAAACCAGATGGTTTCCCATACCGGGGCTCCAAGCTTTCTTCGTAGATCAGTAGAAACTTCCCACCGAGGGGGTTCTCCGGAGTGGTTGTTGAGGGGTATTCCGAAGAACTCGGGATACGGGTGTCCTAGATATTCCACTAGTTGCTTCAAATCCTTTTCGAACCTCAGTTCTCCTCCGCGACCAAGCTGATAGCACTCCCATTTGTAATCCATCTATGAACAAAGAGGAGGAGTAAATTAGAGAAGTATTCCAGTGTGCAAAATTTTATGTAGGAATGGCAAGGAAAGTAGGGCATGAATTTCTTATTTGGAAAAAGATCCCAAGGATAAGAGTGAGAATAAGTTTTCACAAATATTCACTTCGTTGATTTTGAAACTAAGTTTTACAGACGTCCATTCTAACTAGGGTCTCCTAAGGTCAAACAATGGCTCTGATACCAACTTGTCAACATCCGGATTTTTAAGTCCAGATGCCTATTATGCCATTCATCGCAATCCCAGGAATATTGTTTTTTGCGAGACATAATAGATTGATATCACAACACATCATTCATTACAACACATAATCGTCTTACAAATAAAGGATCACATGATCCAGTCTTATTACAGTAATAGAAGTTCTATTGATCCATTACATAACACATAGCGGAAGCGAAAGTAGCGTAGTAGTAGTCCATCTATTCCACAGGCAACTGTTGACGTCAGGAGTGATCCTAGTTGTCGTAGACGTCCTGCTGTCCTTCTTCCGGGTTCTGGTACTCCTCTTCATAGTCTGGCCATTTGAATAGCCAGGGACACAGCCGTGAGTACTTTAAAGTACTCGCAAACTAATACTAAGGTAAACACTATCAACTATAGTAAGGGGTTTCTAAGCTCTAGTTTCATTTGCAGAAAGCCAGTTTTATTTCATAAACACTTTAATAATCAAAGCCTTTTCATTTGCTTAACTAACTCAAGTGGGAACATTAGTGTCATTCCCACAACTCAGTTGTGATTCAAGTCAAAGTCACCTTTCAATTCAAATCACAAGTCACCATTCATATTTTTAGAAAAGTTCTGATGACGGAACAGTATGGCCTTTCCAACTGTCCATAACCGCGGACGCGGCTATTCGAATAGGTTTAACTCTGCAGAGGTTGTACACTTGCGCCACAACAATTGCAATAGTTCGTCAGGGGTAACTGGCCCTGATTTATCGTACGCAGTACGCAAACTACCAATCCTAACCTTTCATTTACATACTCTAGTATAGGCACCTCTCCCCATGAGCTTGGCCTCCCAGTGAAAACACTCGGTCAACCTGGGAACTGCACAGGGCTTGGGCCGGACATTCACCTCATTTCACGTCATTTCACATCATTCCTTTTGTTGTAGAGGCAGCCTCCGGCCTAACCCCGATGACGCTTGTTTTAGAGGGAACCCATACTAAGACACATAAATTTCCAGCTAAGCCTTACCCAGATTCAGGTATTGTGGGGGTACTTGTAAAATTGGAATGGTATCGCATCCGAACCCAACCATCAGTTTTGGTAAAATTCACCAAGTCATTCACCAGTCATATTCACCTTCAAAATCTTTCAATAGAATGACTCATCATTCCAAGGTTTTCAAAGTCATTTCACACACACAAGTTCCCATCTAGAATAGCCAATTTTAATTTAGCACTAGCATCTAGGTATGAGGGGTGCTAAGTGATTTGCTTTGCTTCTAGGCTAACTTTGATACTCTTGTACTAATCCAAGACTAATCAAGTGAATCATAAATCAAAAGTACTTTGATAAAACAAAAGTAAATAAAGCTTGTAAAGTAAAACTGGGAAATAGGATCATAAGCATAAAGTAAATGGGGTAATGCCTTGCTCATGGTGAGCTTTGCACTTTGCAAGAGTATTATCTTGCAAGAATATTAGCTTGCCTTGGTTGAGGTGGTGGTCAAAGTTCTCTTCTCCTTCCTCTTTGTAGAAGACCTCCTCCTCCTGATAGTCTCCGGTACTAGCGTCTAAAATACGAGTACGGGGTTGATACGTCCAAAACGTATCTACTTTCCCGAACACTTTTGCTATTGTTTTGCCTCTAATTTGTGTATTTTGGATACAACTAACACGGACTAACGCTGTTTTCAGCAGAACTGTTCTGGTGTCTCATTTTTGTGCAGAAATCCAACTTTCGGGAAAATCCTCGGAATTTATGCAGAAGGCCCTATTTTCCCAGAAAACTGACAGAGCCAGAAGGACAAGTCAGGTGGAGGCCCGAGGGCCCCACACCATAGGGCGGCGCGGCCCAGGGGGGCCCGCGCGGCCATGTGGTGTGGCCCCCTCGGCCGGCCTCCGACGCCCTCCTTCGGACTATTTATCGGCCTCGACCTAAAAACGCACGGAGAGAAGTCGAAGTCGCGTAAACCTCCGTAACGCCGCCACATCGCGAAACTCCGTCGCGGGAGCCGTAAGTCTCCGTTTCCGGCACTCCGCCGGGACGGGGAATTGGAGGAGATCATCGCCATCATCACCGCCAACGCATCTACATCAACCAGCCATGTTTCCCCCATCCATGTGTGAGTAATTCCCCCGCTGTAGGCCGAAGGGGATGGTAGGGATTGGATGAGATTGGTCATGTAATAGCATAAGATTGTTAGGGCATAGTGCCTAGTGTACGTAATTGGTACTTTGATGATATTGTTGCAGCTTGTTATGCTTAATGCTTGTCACTAGGGCCCGAGTGCCATGATCTCAGATCTGAACATGTTATTGTTTCATCATGATATTCATTGTTTTATGATCTTACCTGCAAGTTGTATACACATGTCACTGTCCGGAACCGATGGCCCCGAAGTGACAGAAATCGGGACAACCGGAGGGGATGGTAGTGATGTGAGGATCACATGTGTTCACGGAGTGTTAATGCTTTGCTCCGGTACTCTATTAAAAGGAGTACCTTAATATCCAGTAGTTTCCCTTGAGGCCCGGCTGCCACCGGCTGGTAGGACAAAAGATGTTGTGCAAGTTTCTCATTGCGAGCACGTACGACTATAATTGGAACACATGCCTATTGATTGCTTTGTACTTGGACACTGTTTTATTATTATCTGCAAATGCCCTGCTATGATTGTTACATGAGTTTCTCTCATCCATGCAACGCCCGTTCATCCGTCCCCGTGCCTACAGTATTTTAATCCTGCTGTTTACTATAATCACTATCGCTGTCTCGTGTTACTCTCGCTGTTATTTCACTACTGCTATTGCTATAAAACTGTTACTACTGATAAACTCTTGCGAGCAAGTCTGTTTCCAGGTGCAGCTGAATTGACAACTCCGCTGTTAAGGCTTCCAAGTGTTCTTTGTCTCCCCTTGTGTCGAATCAATAAATTGGGTTTTACTTCCCTCGAAGACTGTTGCGATCCCCTATACTTGTGGGTCATCAAGACTATTTTCTGGCGCCGTTGCCGGGGAGCATAGCTTTATTTGGAAGTTCACTTGGAATAATATTGTTCGCTGCAAATTCTCCATCATGGGTAAACCTCGCGATACTAAGATCGCCATATTGCCATCCACTACAAGAAAAGGTACAATTCTGAATACCTCTGCTGCTCTTGATTCACCATCTATGATTGATAAACTTGTTTCACCGCCGCATGCTTCACATGCGGGTACTTCTGCTGAATCTGAAAACTCTCATAATATTGATAATATTTCTGTTGTGCTTGATGATAGTGGTTCATTGGGATCTTTTCTAGATGCTACAATTGCTAGGTCTAGACAAATTGAAAATACTGAAACTCCTAATGCTACTACACCTGTTAGTTCACCTGAACTTGATTATTTTAGTGATGATCCTGATGAAGATTATGTGGAGCTTAATGATGATTTTATTGAAAAATGCAATGCTACTACTGATGCAAGAAAAATTAAAAAGTTGCTTGCAGAACATGCTGTTAGATATAAACTGTCTCCTGATCCTAAGTTTGCCACATCTCCCATAAACATTAAGGATAAAGATTATGATTTTTCTCTTGATCTATCTCATATAGCTATTGTTGAGAAAACCCCCTTTTGTGGTACTGAAAAAGAAAGTGCTGTTGAACACATGACTGAGTTATCTACTCTAAGTAGCTTGGTTTCTGATGATGTCAAGATGCGTACTTACTTTGTTGCTAAAATCTTTCCATTCTCATTAAAGGATGACGCTAAAACTTGGTATAATAATTTGCCACCTAATTCTATTAAAAGTCCGAAAGAATTGCTTGATGTTTTCTTCCGCAAATACTTTCCTGCTAGTGCTCAACATATTGCTTTGCAGAGAATTTATAATTTTGACCAGGGAGATGAAGAGAAATTGCCTGAGGCTTGGGCGAGATTTTGCTCTCTTATTAGAGCTCGGCCTGACCATGATTTGGAAAAGCATGATTTACTTGATATATTTTATAGTGGACTAACCATTGAGTCTAGGGCATACCTGGATAGTTGTGCTGGTTGTGTTTTCAGGAAAAGAACTCCAGACGACGCTGAAGAATTATTGGCTAAAATAAGCCGGAATCATGATGATTGGACTACGCCTGAACCAACTCCAACGCCAATATTGAAGAAAAGGGGTTTAATTAAATTGAATGATGAAGATATGAGGGAAGCCAAGAAGTCTCTCAAGGAGAAAGGTATTAAATCTGAAGATGTGAAGAATCTACCTCCTATAGAAGATATATGTGAGATAATTCCCCCTTCATCCATGATTGAGGTAAACTCCCTTCAACGCTTTACTAGGGAAGATATTCCGTATTCGAAACCTCCTGCACAATGCTTAGATGAGTTTGATAATTATATTGTTAAGCAAGAAAATTTTAATATGAGAGTAGAGAATCATTTAATGGAAAATTCTCGAGCTATTAGTGAATTGCATGATATTGTGGAGAGAACCTCCAATGATGTTAAGATGCTTGTTAAACATTTTCATATGATTCAAACTCAAATTGATCAACTCACTAAAGTGCAAAATGACTTGTTAGGGAATAATTCTAAAGAGAAACATGCTTATGAAGTAACAACTAGAGGTGGTGTCTCTACCCAGGATCCTCTATATCCTGAAGGGCATCCCAAAAGAATTGAACAAGATTCTCAACACATTGAACCTAGTGCTCCTTCTAAGAAGAAAAAGAAGAAGAAACATAAAAATGTTGTAGAATCCTCTGAACCTGCTAATGATCCTAATAGTATTTCTATTTCTGATGCTGAAACTGAAAGTGGTAATGAACATGATAATAATAATAATAATGATAAGAATGATACTCCTGATAAAGAAGAGGTTGAAGAAGAACACGAAAAGCATGCTAAAAATAAAAAGTATACTAAAGAAGACTTTATTGCTGAGAAACATGGTAATGAAAGAGAACCTTGGGTGCAAAAGCAAATGCCTTTTCCTGCTAAAAAACTAAAATCAAAGGAAGAAGAACACTATAATAAATTTTGCGATTGAATGAAACCTTTATTCTTGCAAATCCCTTTGACTGATGCTATTAAATTGCCTCCTTATTCAAAGTATATGAAAGATATTGTTACTAACAAAAGGAAAATCCCCAATGAGGAAATTTCCACTATGCTTGCTAATTACTCTTTCAATGGCAAAGTTCCAAAGAAGTTGGGCGACCTGTATACCTACTATTCCTTGTTCTATTAAGAATAATTATGTTAAAACTGCTCTATGTGATTTGGGAGCCGGTGTTAGTGTTATGCATTTTTCTCTTTATAAGAGACTTTACCTAGATAAGTTGATACCTACTGATATATCTTTGCAAATGGCTGATAAATCTACTGCTATTCCTGTTGGTATATGTGAGAATGTTCCTGTTCAAGTTACTACTAACTGCTTGATATTAACTGATTTTGTTGTGTTGGAAATGCCGGAAGATGATAATATGTCTATTATTCTTGGGAGACCTTTTCTTAACACCGCAGGGGCTGTTATTGATTGCAATAAAGGAAAGGTTACTTTCAATGTTGATGATAGGGAGCATACCGTTTATTTTCCCAAGAGGATTGAGAAAGCGTGTGGAGTTAATACTATTTCTAATGTGCGAACTATCAAAGTGGGAACTATTGATTGTCCTATATATGAGCCTAAAGAAGAATATCAAACTCTCGTGATTGGATCCATACCAATACAATTCAAGGTAACATGATTGATTTGAGGTTTATTTCTTCTTATGCTATGTAAAATTTATTTGGTGGCAAGACCTGATCAACCTTGTTAACAAATACTTTTTATATGCATAGAGGAGGTAAACAACATCTCTTTCTTCCTCCACTTGCTCTAGTTGCTGTAGCACTTTTAATTTGCAAAGTTCCTTAGTTAATTGGAGATTTCAAAATTTTTCCTGGCCAGTAATAATAAACTAAATACCCAGAAATGTGCATTTTCAAAGTTTTCAAAAATTCACAAAAATTATACCGTTGGTCCTATTTTTCGACGAGGCACCTGGGAGCACCAGAGGATGACCTGTGGGGCACCACAGGGTGCCACACCACAGGCCGGCGTGGCCAAGGAGGGGGGCGCGCCACCCTGTGGTGTGGGCCCCTCCTTGCCCCACCATCTCATCTCTTTCTCCCAGCATCTTCTCTCTCCCGAAAAAACTCGCACCAGGTTCCTCTCACTCGCATTTTTGCTCAAGAGCTCCAGATTTCTCGATCTCTTTGCTCAGCCCAGATTTCTGTCTGAAATTTGGCACATTTGCTCTTCGGTATGTGACTCCTCCGCCTATCCAAGTAGAATTTTGTTTGGTTGAGTATATCTTGAATATTTTGCTGCTGTAGGTAACATGTTTAGTGAGCTTGCATGCTTGTTCTAAGTTGTATAAACTAGTTTTGATGCATGATTAGTACTCTAGCAAGTTCCTATGGTAGTTTCCCTCAATTATATGTCACCAAATCAAATTTTGTATCACTTGTTGAAAATTTCAGAGAAGAGATGAAGAAGTTCAACTTTGGAGAGTTGTTCAAGAAAGGAACAACCAGCACCGGGAGGCCTTCTAGGGCCGCCACCCGGCTTAGGCGATCGTACAATGAGGATATCATCGCGCCTAGCTTCGCGCCCGAAGAGGACAACGGGGCTCCTAATGCTTCGTCTTTTCCATGCTATGATTTTCTGAGGAATGCAGGGATATTAGAGGATTTCTTCACCCTTGTCAACAGGGCGGGCTTAGCCACCTATGTGGGAGATGAAAGGGAGCAATACTACATGCTCACCAAAATCTTCGTCGAGAGCTTCAAGTTCCACAACAAGCAATATGAGCCGACAGTTGCATTCAAGATCTATGGTAATCCTGTTACTATGGGATTGGAAGATTTTTGTCGTGCATTGGATATTGCCCCTGTAGGTACAGCAAGTAGGATTGATGACAACCCCCGGGACTTGTTGGAGCTCTATCGAGGGATTACCGATGATGATTGCCGCACCATTCAGCGTGGCAAGATAAGGAACATTCAACTCCCCGCCATTAAGTATTTTGCATATTACATTGCTACTAGCATTCTTGGTAGGGAGAACACTAGCAATATTTCTAGTTACCATCTTGCTTTCTTGAACATTGCACTTACTGGTCGGACATCTTATCACCTTGGTTCTCTTATTGCTCGCCGCCTGTCTAATAGAGGGCCTATTTTTGGAGGAACTATTGCACTGCGCGTTTTAACATATCTAAGGCTTCCTCTTGATCCTAATGATGTGCCATTGGCCCCTAGGAGACTCGATATTGATGCTATGAAGAGTCATCATTTTGTTACCACTAATTCTACTTTAGATAATATGGTCTATAGAATGTTGTTTGCTAACGGGGATGAGAAGGAAATCCCTCTTCCCCAACCAGGTTTGTTCAGTATTGACAGGCAATCATGGTCGTGCACTAAGGAGGAGGTGGATGAACATATGAAGATACAAGACTTCCACCAGCAGCATGACTCCGAGGACGCCGAGGCCTCCCACGACTACACCGTCACGTATCCGGGTGCTTCTTCTAGCACATGCCCGGAATATGATCCATCTTCGTCGTACTACGGAGATACTACCTCATGGTCTCGTTGGGGTTGAACTCCACTTAGGCCAAAAGCCTAAACTTGGGGGGAGGTATACCGGCATCACTCATTCTTTGCATATTATGATTGCTGGATACTTGTACATATTTGTTTTGTTCGTTTGAGTGGTTTTCTAATGAGAGGGAGATGATATTTGGGGAAGTGCTGCCTGAAAACAGATTCTGGACTGTTACTAGAAAAATTCGTGCGCACAGCCAGAACGTTATTTTGAGCTGCCAATTTTTGTGCAGGTTCCTCAGGTTGTTATCTAACTTTCATTAGTTGAACACTTTTCGAGCTGAGCAACATAAGATTTTTGTAAAAATCGATTTCTGTACTGCTGTCAGGATTTGGCAGATTTCTGCCATCTCGCTTTTCTGTGTTTCTTTTAGTTTGCTATTTCTTGTTTCCGCTTTGTTTCCTTCCCAAAACACAAAAAGACCAAAAATATTTCTTTTGTTTCTCTTCACCATTTGTTTGCTTTGGTTTCTTGCATTTGTTTCGCTTTATTTGCTGTTGCTAGTTTGCTATAAGAAAACCCAAAAAGATTTTGCTTTGTTTGCTTGTTTCCTTTTGTTCTTGTTTGCAATTCGAAAACACCAAAAATATTTGCTGTTCTTCTTTGGTTTGTAAAGTTCTTTATGAGTTCAATGGTCTTCGGTGGCTGGAGCGTGGTTTTCATTTCATATTATCCAAGCTACACAAGTGAAAAGGCAATAATGACGATCTACGACAATCTGATTGTGGTGAGAGGCTGGTATGAACTTTATTTGTTTTCATTTTTGTACATATACTCATCCATGTGAGCATGCTTAGTTGGTTCATGTGAGGTATATGTTATTTGAGAAAGTCTAGTAGTTTATGATCTCTCATGTTTAGCTCCAATTTATTAATATGAGTAGCATGTCATGGATGTTTGCTTGCATTGTTTTATTCATAAGTAGGTATGACATTGTGGTATCCTCCTCTGAATAATTCATTTATATCGACTTGGCACATGCTCACGCATGCATATGACTGAACCAAAGTCAATTAAGCCTCGATGATTTATATTGCTTCAGAGTTCTTGTATCACTTTTATGCCTCCGTTAATTTATTTTGCCGCAAGCATGATTATGACGATTCTGCTCTCTTGATTTGTCGCTCCCTAGTCTATTGCTAGCCTTCACTTGTACTGAGCGGGAATGCTGCTCGTGCTTCCAAACACCTGAAAACCAAGTTGTTCCAAAGTGTCCACCATAAATACCTATGCATGGCATTTCAAACCATTCCAAGTAAATTCTCATGCGTTACCTTTAAAACTTTCAAAATGCTTCTCAATTTGTTTTTATGTTTCATAGCTCATGAGGAAGTATGTGGTGTTTAGCTTTCAACCTTGTCATTTACTTTTGACGGACTCTCATATGGACTAGTGGCACATCCGCTTATCCAATAATTTTGCAAAAAGAGCTGGCAACGGGATTCCCAGTCCCGAATTAATTAACTTAATAGACACTCCTCCATGGTTTGTGATTGTTGGACGGCACCCGAAGGATTCGGTTAGCCATGGCTTGTGTAAGCAAAGGTTGGGGGGAGTGTCATCATCATAATAAAACTAAAATAAAAAAGGGCACTCCTTCATGGTATGAGATTGTTGGCAGGCACCCGAGGATTCGGTTAGCCATGGTTTGTGTAAGAAAGGTTGGAAGGAGTGCCAAATAAATATGCAATAATTCATGGGAGCCACTCCTGGGAGTCCGGTTGGCGAGGTAGTTGGTGTACCCATTACCATTCGTTGACAACAACAAACACCTCTCAAAATAATTTTACTCCTGATTTCAAAAATGAAAAGCTCTAGCGCATGTTAATCCCTGCTTCCCTCTGCGAAGGGTCAATCTTTTACTTTTATGTTGTGTCTCCATTATTTCTTTGAGCACTATCTTGAGAGCACAACTGTCATTCTTAGTATAACATGCTTGTCTCAAAATATGATTGATTGTGGTATAACTTTGATGCTTTTATCTTTGACAATCACTACTTCTAGTCTTTCTATGAACTCCAGAGGTGACTGGGCATTTATGTTTTGCCAATCAAATACAGGCAAGCGAGATACCACTTTATCATACTCTCTTATGAACATTGCAATCCTGCTTATATACATGATTCATGATGCTTATTATTAATTGTTGGTACCTCTCCATGATTGACATAGCTGTTAGATGATCCTATTTGCATATATCTCATTATGAACTGCTTAAGTATTAGCCATAGCATGAGAATATATACATCATATGAGAAAATGTGTACTTGAAAGTTCTTTTATCGTTCAGTTGTTAACTGAATTGCTTGAGGACAAGCAATAAGCTAAGCTTGGGGGGAGTTGATACGTCCAAAACGTATCTACTTTCCCGAACACTTTTGCTATTGTTTTGCCTCTAATTTGTGTATTTTGGATACAACTAACACGGACTAACGCTGTTTTCAGCAGAACTGTTCTGGTGCCTCGTTTTTGTGCAGAAATCCAACTTTCAGGAAAATCCTCGGAATTTATGCAGAAGGCCCTATTTTCCCGTAAAATCGACGGAGCCGTAAGGACAAGTCAGGTGGAGGCCCGAGGGCCCCACACCATAGGGCGGCGCGGCCCAGGGGGGCCCGCGCGGCCATGTGGTGTGGCCCCCTCGGCCGGCCTCCGACGCCCTCCTTCGGACTATTTATCGGCCTCGACCTAAAAACGCACGGAGAGAAGTCGAAGTCGCCAGAAACCCTCCAGAACGCCGCCACATCGCGAAACTCCGTCGCGGGAGCCAGAAGTCTCCGTTCTGGCACTCCGCCGGGATGGGGAATTGGAGGAGATCATCGCCATCATCACCGCCAACGCCTCTACATCAACCAGCCATGTTTCCCCCATCCATGTGTGAGTAATTCCCCTGCTGTAGGCCGAAGGGGATGGTAGGGATTGGATGAGATTGGTCATGTAATAGCATAAGATTGTTAGGGCATAGTGCCTAGTGTCCGTAATTGGTACTTTGATGATATTGTTGCAACTTGTTATGCTTAATGCTTGTCACTAGGGCCCGAGTGCCATGATCTCAGATCTGAACATGTTATTGTTTCATCATGATATTCATTGTTTTATGATCTTACCTGCAAGTTGTATACACATGTCACTGTCCGGAACCGATGGCCCCGAAGTGACAGAAATCGGGACAACCGGAGGGGATGGTAGTGATGTGAGGATCACATGTGTTCACGGAGTGTTAATGCTTTGCTCCGGTACTCTATTAAAAGGAGTACCTTAATATCCAGTAGTTTCCCTTGAGGCCCAGCGGCCACCGGCTGGTAGGACAAAAGATGTTGTGCAAGTTTCTCATTGCGAGCACGTACGACTATAATTGGAACACATGCCTATTGATTGCTTTGTACTTGGACACCGTTTTATTATTATCTGCAAATGCCCTGCTATGATTGTTACATGAGTTTCTCTCATCCATGCAACGCCCGTTCATCCGTCCCCGTGCCTACAGTATTTTAATCCTGCTGTTTACTATAATCACTACTGCTGTCTGTGTTACTCTGCTGCTGTTATTTCACTACTGCTACTGCTATAAAACTGTTACTACTGATAAACTCTTGCGAGCAAGTCTGTTTCCAGGTGCAGCTGAATTGACAACTCCGCTGTTAAGGCTTCCAAGTGTTCTTTGTCTCCCCTTGTGTCGAATCAATAAATTGGGTTTTACTTCCCTCGAAGACTGTTGCGATCCCCTATACTTGTGGGTCATCAGGGGTACACAATCATCATACCAAACTTACATACTAAACTAAGCACACACAAGATTTACACAACTTAAACTAGCATCACACACTACTATTAAGTGGGTGGATGTGTTCCTTTCTTATTTTAAGAAAAATAATTTCCTCTCATACTAACTTAGGTGTTACTTTCAATTACTTAGAGAAATAATTTCCTCTCATTATCTTATTAAGATTTAATTTCTCTCATGAACAATATATGACCTAGGTTGACCAAAATCAACCTCTTCATACTTATCATTTGAGAAAATGATTTAAATGAGGTTCCATACCTCATGCAATTTAATACTAACATGGTAGTGATTTAATGCCACCAAATAACTCAACATGGGATTATATAGACCATGGTTACTACCTCATGTTGAATTACTTGAGAACAAGGTTTAAATGAGAGGAATACCTCTCATATGATTTAACACATAGTTGTAACTAAGTTAAAAATTATTATTAAGGTGACTTAATATTCTCAAGAAGAATCCTATAGGGTCATGAAGACTAATGTCATCACCTCACATTGAATCACTTGGAATACAAATTTAAATGAGATGCTATACCTCATACAATTTAAAAACTATTTTTGAAAAGGTTTAAATGGGCTAGTTATTGACTACATAGCCAATATTTTGCTTCTAGCCCATAATCATACACAGTACCTATATCATATTTTTACATAAACAATTAGAGTTTGTGAAATGTGAATTATGAGAGGTGGAATCACCTCAAAATTCAAAAGGGTTAATTTTTAATAATTTTTCTAAGGCAGAAAAGTCTCTGTCTTGTTTATTTTCCCACTTTAATTCTATAACAGATCTAGGTTTAAATCCAGTGTCATTTGATAGAGAAAACTCTAAGATTTCCAAAAATATAAAGTTTGTAAAATTTGGCCAAGTAGATTGGTCCCTATTGATTTTTGAAGTTGACATCAGATTGCAAAATTTATCTATTCTGGAATTTTTGAATTTAAACTGTGGGCTGGCGGGAAGGCTAAGTGGGCTGCACAGCGAGGGGAAGAGGTGGGCCGGCCCAGCATCTCAGCGGGCTGCCTGACAGTGGCCCCCGCTTGTCAGCGGGTGCTCACAGGCGAATCGGTACGCTGCGCGGAGACTGTAGGATTAAAACATGGATCGACGGCTGACGGCCATCCTCATCCTCGACGAGGCTCGCTAGAGAAGGAACCCTACCGGCGGCCAGACTAGGGGGTCGGGGAGCTACCTGGTGGCGGAAGAGCGTTGGCGAGGTGGGCGGAGGTCGTGGAAGACGGTGGTGAAGCTCCTGGCACCAACAGCGGCTCCAATGGGGGCTCCAGTTGCCGGCGAGGTAGCAGGGGTGCTGGCGGAGCTCCGGCAAGCGATTCGAGGGCTACGGCCTAAATTGGTGGGCGGCGTTGCTCGAGGGGAGGTAGTGAGATGAGGGAGGAAGGTTGGCGTGCTCAATTTGATCAGAGGGCGTCTCTATTTATAGGACGAGGGGGTGCTGCGGCGCTCGGGGCAGGTCGTCGATGGCGTCGGCGTTCCAGGGCGGCGAAGGGGCAAGTGATGGGCTCTGAGCGCGGGCGACGTCAAGGCGAAGCTGACGAGCGTCGTGGCGAGGCAGGGGAAGGAAGGGTCGCGTCGTTCTCTTCCTCGCAGCATGGCAGTACGGTGGTGGGAGTTCGTCGTCCGTGACGATGGCTACAGGGCGAGCGCGTCCACATGGCGTTGTCTGGGAGGTAGACGGGACCGTGGCGACGCGATTGGTGCCTGGGGAGAGCGAGGGGGAGGTCAGGGTCGATGGGGCATGGCGGTGCTCTGACGCGTCCAGAGGCATCCTGGCGCGCGTCCATGCCGATCCTGGCAGGTGCTGGGCGCGTCTGGGCGCGCGTGGCCTGGGCAGTGTGGTGCGTGTCTATGGCGTTGGCGTGTATCAGCGGTTTCAGGGTGACGTAGGGAGCCTCCAGGACAGGGTGTGGCATAGCTGAGGTGAAAGGAGGAGGTGATGGCATGGTGGGTGACAAGGTGGCCGGCATGGTCTTGACATGGTTCATTTCCTGGCTTTGTCTATGGTGCAAGTGGGTGGTGAGGTAGAGGAGAGGTGCAGGGAGGCAGAGGTGGTCAGGTTGGACTTGGTCCAAGTCAAAAAATCCAGCATGGGCTCTAGTTTAGATGCTGCCCACAAGGTGTTTGATGATATGGCCGAAAGAAAAATGTTTTCAAAAATTTGAATGATTTTTGGTGGGTTGCATTCATATATTGTTTGAAGTAGAAAGGTGGTGGTGGTGGTCAATTTGGTGTTGATTTGCAAAGTTTCAAAATGGGGTGAATCTTCTCTCTATTTCAAAGTCTCAACTTGCCTCATTTATTCTGGTCAACCTGGTCAAAGTCAGCACTAGTGGTCAACAGCAAAAAGGTTCACCTTGACATGGTCTTGGATGACATGGCAAGAGTTGGTCAAGGTTAGTTTGGGAAAAGTCAAAACCAGGGGTGCAAAGTGGTGAAGATGTTATAAATGGGCAAAGTGACCATTATCTTATGTGAGTTGAATTTGAATTTCTTTTTGATTTGAATTGAGTTTCTTTGATTCAAATGGGTGTGTTATTGATATATAAGTGTTTTACAAACAATGGCACAAGCCAAAGTGGCCTTGGTTGAAGATTTGCAAAAATGGCTAAATGTGTATGTGAGTGAAAAATGGGATTTTCTCTCTATTTGATTTCTCTCTTTTTGATTTGATTTTTCTTGACTCCAAAGTGATTCTTATTAGTTTAGAAACATTTCCCAACCATTGAAACCAATTCAAATGGTCTTGCTCAAAGATTTGCAAAAATGGCCATAACACATAAGAAGTGATGTGTCATATTTCATTAAACTTGTAGATTGTTGATCTTGCTTTACTTGGACTTGGGTTGAGGTCAATTTAGTGTTATATTAGGTTGAGAGATGGTTTCACATCATGTGGTCAAGGTTTAAAGCCATAGGTCAAAGTTTGGTGAAATGGCTATGTGCCACATATGCTTCTATGCATATGTTGCATTGGAGTTTTAGTTTGACTTGGCTTGACCCAATTGGTGTTGTTGAGTGTTGAAATGGTATATAGGAGTGATCCAACCATTCTCAACATGTCTTAGGGTCAAGCTTCTCAAATTTACAAATTTGCTAAATTACTCTCATATGCCTCTATGGCATTTTTAGTTTCTTTTTATTTTCTTTGGTTTCAACTTTGAAATGATTTGAGAAGTACTATATAAGGTTTATGAAGCTTTTCCAATTCTCTAAATAAAGTGGAAAGGTTTAGGGTAAAGATTTATAAAAATAGCCATAGGCACATATACCTTTTTCTTATTTAATTTCCTTTTATTTTATTTTCACTAGGGTGATGAAAAAGAGGGGTGAGGTTTAGGGTTTAAGATCATTTCCAATACTAATAACAAGCAATCATGGCAATAGCACAAGAATTAAGAAAGATTATTATGGATCAAACTTAATTGAATAAAAGTTTTTGTTGGTTCCAAAATTTGGAACTAGGGAAATTCATTTGTTTTGTTTTGAATTTTTGGGATGTTACACAAGCCCTGGCTGCGCCGGCCTGTAGTGTGGGCCCCTCGTGCCGCCTCCTGACCTGCCCTTCCGCCTACTTAAAGCCTCCGTCGCGAAACCCCCAGTACCGAGAGCCACGATACGGAAAACCTTCCAGAGACGCCGCCGCCAATCCCATCTCGGGGCATTCAGGAGATCGCCTCCGGCACCCTGCCGGAGAGGGTAATCATCTCCCGGAGGACTCTACACCTCCATGGTCGCCTCCGGAGTGATGTGTGAGTAGTCTACCCCTGGACTATGGGTCCATAGCAGTAGCTAGATGGTTGTCTTCTCCCCATTGTGCTTAATTGTCGGGTCTTGTGAGCTGCCTAACATGATCAAGATCATCTATCTGTAATTCTATATGTTGCGTTTGTTGGGATCCGATGAATAGAGAATACTTGTTATGTTGATTATCAAAGTTATGTCTATGTGTTGTTTATGATCTTGCATGCTCTCCGTTACTAGTAGATGCTCTGGCCAAGTAGATGCTTGTAACTCCAAGAGGGAGTATTTATGCTCGATAGTGGGTTCATGTCTCCGTGAATCTGGGGAAGTGACAGAAATCTCTAAGATTATGGATGTGTTGTTGCCACTAGGGATAAAACATTGGTGCTATGTTCAAGGATGTAGTTACTGATTACATTACGCGCAATACTTAATGCAATTGTCTGTTGTTAGCAACTTAATACTGGAGGGGGTTCGGATGATAACCTGAAGGTGGACTTTTTAGGCATAGATGCATGCTGGATAGCGGTCTATGTACTTTGTCGTAATGCCCAATTAAATCTCACTATACTCATCATAATATGTATGTGCATGGTCATGCCCTCTTTATTTGTCAATTGCCCAACTGTAATTTGTTCACCCAACATGCTGTTTATCTTATGGGAGAGACACCTCTAGTGAACTGTGGACCCCGGTCCAATTCTCTATACTGAAATACAATCTCCTGCAATACTTGTTCTACTGTTTTCTGCAAACAATCATCTTCCACACAATACGGTTAATCCTTTGTTACAGCAAGCCGGTGAGATTGACAACCTCACTGTTTCGTTGGGGCAAAGTACTTTGGTTGTGTTGTGCAGGTTCCACGTTGGCGCCGGAATCTCTGGTGTTGCGCCGCACTACATCCCGCCGCCATCAACCTTCAACGTGCTTCTTGACTCCTACTGGTTCGATTAAACCTTGGTTTCTTACTGAGGGAAACTTGCCACTGTGCACATCACACCTTCCTCTTGGGGTTCCCAACGGACGTGTCAACTACACGCATCACGTCGCACTGGTTCATCACCTGTTGAGCCACCAGTTGTGAATCACCGAAATTTTTTAATCGGGTTGCTCCACAAGTCTTCGCCATCTTCATCCCATGTATATGTGCTTCATACTCTGCCTCATTATTGGATGCATTGGGGAACGTCATCCTCATCACATATTTCATCTTTTCTCCTTGAGGTGATATTAGTATCACGCCTGCTCCAGCTCCTTCTAGCCTCTTGGACCCGTCGAAATTCATGGTCTAGGTTCTCGACAAATCTGGGGGTCCCGTATTTTGCAGCTCCATCCACTCTTCGACGAAGTTTGGTAATATCTGCGACATTATTGCTTTTCTTTTCTCGTATGTGATGTCCCGAGGGGAAAGCTCTATTCCCCAAAGGGAGACACGACCCGTAGCCTCTGAGTTGTTTAATATATTTGATAAAGGCGCCTCGTTGACCACTATTATCGGATGCACCGAAAAATACTGTCGCAATTTTCTTGCGGTTGTAAACACTCCATATGCTAACTTCTGATACTGCGGGTACCGCTATTTTGAAGGCGATAAAACTTCACTGATGAAGTATACCGGCCGCTGGACTCCATGAAGTTTTCCTTCTTCTTCTCTTTCAACCACAATTACTGTGATAACCACCTGAGGCGTGGCTGCGATATACAACAGGAGAGGTTCCTTTTCCTTGGGCGCCACCAGTATTGGTGGTGTCGAGATTGTACGCTTGAGGTCCTCAAAAGCTCTGTCTGCTTCGTCGTTCCACTCGAATTTTTCTCCTTGCTTGATCAAGGAGTAAAATGGCAATGCCTTTTCTCCCAGCATGGCGAC
Source organism: Lolium perenne (assembly GCF_019359855.2). NCBI lineage: Eukaryota > Viridiplantae > Streptophyta > Magnoliopsida > Poales > Poaceae > Lolium > Lolium perenne. The sequence goes on from NC_067249.2 coordinate 18,858,945, forward strand.
GAATCTACTTAAAGCCGCGACTCGCCCAGTTAGCTGTTGTATTTCCTTTAGCTTGGTTGGCTTCCGCATTGTTATGATGGCTTTAATTTTCTCTGGATTATAGCCTCGATTCCTCTTGCTGACACCAAAAACCCGAGAAGTTCTCCTGCAGGGACGCCAAAAGAGCACTTCGTCGGGTTCAGCTTGAGGCAGAATTTTTCGAGGTTGTCGAAAGTTTCCTTCAGGTCCTCGATCAAGGTTGATCCCTGCTTTGTTTTTATAACAACATCATCGATATATACTTGAACGTTCTTGCCAATCTGTGTGGCAAGGCACTTCTGCATCATCCGCTGATATGTTGCTCCCGCGTTTTTTAGCCCAAAAGGCATTGTTCTGTAACAAAACACACCATATGGTGTTATGAAAGATGTTTTGACCTCATTCCTCTTCTTTTAGTCGGATCTGGTTGTAACCAGAGTATGCGTCCAGGAAGGAAAGACGTTCACAACCTGTCGTGGAGTCGATAATTTGATCGACCCCCGGGAGGGGGAAGTGATCCTTTGGACAGTGTTTATTGAGACACGTGAAGTCGACGCACATGCGAAGGACCTCTGTGTTTTTCTTCGGGACCAGCACTGGGTTTGCTACCCATGTGGCTTCTGTGTGTAATTCTTTGATGAATCCTGCTTCTCTGAGTCGATTAATTTCTGACAGCATAGCTTTGCGGTTTGGCTCCAAAAAACGCCGCAAGGGTTGCTTGATTGGTCTAGCCATTGGATCCAAGTTAAGGGGGTGCTCGGAAAGTTCCCTGGGTACTCCTGGCATGTCAGTTGGACACCATTCGAAGATTTCCTAGCGCTCACGGAGAAACTCGACGAGCGCGCTTTCCTATGTGAGATCCATATTTGTTGCGATGGCTGTCGTCTTCTTAGGATCTGTCGGGTGGATCTGTACTTCCTTTGAATTTTTGGTGGTATCAAAGGTTGGCTCCTTCAGTGGTCTTCCTCCGTCAGGCAACACATCGTAATCAGTTGTTAGCCTTGACGCCATATATTCTGCTTGCATCTCGAAGGTTTCGGACAGCCGATAAAAATCCTTGTCGCACTTATCAGCTAGCGCAAAACTGCCTTTCAATGTGATTGGGCCCTTGGGTCCAGGGAGTCTCCATAGCAGATACGTGTAGTGTGGTACTGCCATAAACCTGACATAGGCTGGTCGCCCTAACAAAGCATGATACTGAGCCGGGAAATCCACGACTTCAAACTCCAACTTCTCTCTTCTGTAGTTTTCTCGGGTTCCAAACTGAACGTCAAGATTGACCTTTCCTAATGGGTAACTCGGCTTGTCCGGTGTGATGCCATGGAAACACGTGTCAGTTGGTATTAGATTTGCCAAGGATATGTTCATCTTCCTCAATGTATCTGCATACATGAGGTTTAAACTGCTGCCTCCATCTATGAACACTCGCGAAACATCGAATCATGTGATTACCACTGGTAGGATCAAGGCAGACTGCCCTAGTCGTGGAACATGTTGCGGGTGGTCCGCTATGGTGAAGCCGATGTCTTGCCCCGACCAATTCAGGTACTCGATTGTTGGTGGAGGTATCTTTTCTGCCATGAAGACTTGTCGCGAGATTACTTTCTGAGCTCTATTGGAGGGCCTGCCCTTCTGAATCATCGACACCGCACCATTGGTATTGATATAAGGACCATTGCGTGGAGGTGGCGCCAGCAGCAACTGATGTCGTTTTTCGTCCGTTATTGCGGGTGGAAGGTGGAAGGTGAATCTCACTCCTTGGCCCCTGAGGAATCATGTTTGCTGCATGTGCGTTGGCATGCCCTGCGTACCTATGTAGTGCCTGGAAAGTTCGGCAATCCTTCTGCAGATGCCCTGACTGCCTCTTTCCGTTATTGTCGAGAATGAAGTGCATTTAGCCTTGTCCGTTCAAGAGATCTTCGGGTGACACATACGACCTTTGGAGCCTTGGTCCATTATTTTGCCTGTTGGGACGGGGACCATCCTTGTAGTTGTTGCGCTGCTCACCACTCTTTTGATAATCATCCCGACTATTACCTCCGCTATTTTCTCGGAAACCAGCCGATATTTGGCCGAGAGCGTCATAATCTGAGAACTGACGAGAGAATTGTTGTCTATTTTGAATGTTTCGATTGCGCTCATCCTCAGGTGACCTATGCCATTTGTTGTGAACAGAATCTTCTCCATCTTACCAGCGGTTTGCTATTTCCATGAGTGCTGCTATTTTTTTCGGGTTAGTTCTTCCCAAATCTTCGACGAAGTCTTTCCTTCGGATCCCAGCAATAAACGCGTCTATCGCTCTTTCGTCAGATATGTTCTCTGCAGAATTTTTGATAATGTTCCACCTCAGGATGTACGTCCTCATTGACTCATCATACTTCTGTCTGCAAGCCCTTAGCTGCTCTATTGATGCGGGTTTCTTGCATGTGGATAGGAAATTTTTCACAAACATGTCCTCGAAAGTTTCCCAACTGTCGATAGATCCGGGAGGTAACTTTTTAATCCATGATCGCGCTGCTCCACTTAGGTGACCTGGATGCTCTGCATGACGGTTGTTTTGGTTCCACCCGTCAATTTTACTATCTCCAGATAATCGACTAGCCAATCCTCGGGATCTTGCAGGCCATCGAACTTTTTATAGTTGTCAGGCAACTTGAAACCAGATGGGACCCGTGTTTTTCAAACTCTTCGGGTGAAGCAAGGGAGCCCGCACATATCCTCCTCATCGACCTCTGGTGAATGCCGACGTTCTCTCCTTTCTTGTCGCGCCCTGTCGACTCGTGCCTGCGTCGATGTGTCTCTTGCCGCGCTCCTTCTTGGCGGATCCTGTACTACCATTGTGGGTTGTGGACTGTTTTGCCTTGGGGCACCTTCAGGAGGTGTACTTGTGCTTGCGAACGTTGTTCCCATGGCTCCAACTCCTGCTATAGCCATGTTGTACAGTGGCGGAGCCAGAAATTGAACTGAGGGGGGTTGAAACTAAGCTCTAAATTTTTTTTGACAGAAAAGAGCAAATGTATTCAACAAATGAGGTTCAAACAGATTCAATTTGCATATTTCATCAAGTACAACAACAAAATGACTATAAAAACAAGAATACCAAAATAGAGCCACATTTTGATAAGATAGTATCATACCATTAAGTTGTATCTAAGCTTGGAAGAAGAAAGCCCCGCGGAAGATGACCTCTGCGGTTGTTGTAGGAATGGAAATGTAGCATAATCTTCTTGTCATCAATTTTGGCAAATATATCTTTCTCAACATAGCAAATCATCAAATCATTGAGCCAATCATCCCCTATCTTGTTCCGAAGAGATGATTTTATAATATTCATCGCTGAGAAAACCCTCTCAACTGATGCTGTTGCCACAGGCAATGTCAAAGCAAGTGTAATAAGGCGGTAGACCAATGGAAAGGTCTCATGGTATCTCTTCTGAACTAACTTGAGAGCAAGATCACTCAAACTGTCACAAGCTATGAAATCAGGACTTCTCTTCATCACATCAACATATATATCCAGTTCACCAACCAATAGAGAACAATCATGTTAAGAGAAATCAGCAGAGTACATGGTTGCAAGCTCAACTAGCATATCATTATCAAAGTTGTTGAATGAGTCTCTAGGATCAAGGCATGCAGTGCACAATAATAGGCGTGTAGAAGCTTCAGAAAATATATGATTCATCTCAACTATGTTTCTATCAAGCACCTCATTAAAGATTTCTACCTTGTAATGATGCAAGCAAGTAACCATCCTGCGTGAGCTCCTTGGGTAACCCCTAGCTGCAATGTTATCATCCATATTCGGTACTGTAATATTTCTTCCACCACAAAAGTTAGTAGCAGCAAGCAATAGAGGCTCCCATCCATCATCTCTCAATTTCTGCAATGCATTTTTCACTGAGACAATCATATTCATGGCGCTCACTATATTCTGATCTTTGGATTGCAATGCGTTGGACAAACCATTTGTTAAACCAAGCAATCAAATCATCAAATGCAAGATAATAACAAATTCAAAGGTTTCCATGTATATGATATAACCTGAAGCCACACCTTTCTCCTCGGCATCTGTCCCATCATGAGAAACAATGCATAGCGCTTCAATGACTAAATCCCACATTAGTTGAATACGAACTAGAGTTGTATGGTGTGACCCCCAACGAGTATCACCTGGTCTTGTTAAACTTTTCTCCTGATTTTGGCCTCTACCCGATGAGATCTCCCCACTCTCTAGCTGTGCTACCATACGATCATGATGCGCTTGCAACAATGCATCTTTCTTTCTACATGAGGCACTCACCTACAAAATATGTGCATTTAGAATTGATACATACACAAACATTTGAAGACAACTATTTGCAATTGTGTACAAGAACTAACCATAAGAACAATCTTGTTCAAGTGACCAAAGAACTGACCAACTGGCAGAACATTTTTCACAACCGCCACAACAACCAATTGAAGTTGGTGGGCAAAACAATGTACATAAAAAGCATGAGGGTTGTCAGCCAATATCAATGTTTTCAAACCATGTAGCTCACCCCGCATATTAGAGGCACCATCATATCCTTGACCTCTTAATCTCGACATAGACAAATTATGTTTAAGAAACATTGCATCTACATTGCTTTTCAAAGAAGCTGATCTAGTATCAAGAACATGATCAATACCAAGCAATCTTTCCATGATCTCTCCTTTTTGGTTCACAAACCTACAAGCAATAACATATAAGTTCAGTTTGTGAGAGTATGATAATTGAGTATGATAATTGAGTATGATAATTTAGAGAAAACATAATTTCTGAGCTCACCTCACCATCACAGCCATTTGCTCTTTAACCGATACATCACGAGACTCATCAACAAGTAGAGAGAAACTAGAATTTCCGAGCTCACTCATAATGACTTGTGTAATCTCTTCTGCACATGCTTGCACTATATCTTTTTGGATTTCAGGAGATGTCAATTGACAATTGCCAGGAGCATTCTCATTAATCACATCGGCTACATCCTTGCATCTTGCACCATACCAATCCAACAACTCACGGAAATTGCCCTTGTTGAAGGAAGTGCTAGACTCGTCATGCCCACGAAAAGCTAGACCTTGTTCAAGTAGAAATCTGACAACACCCACAACAGCCCTCAAACGAATCTCATACTCAATATGTGATTTTTCTTCATGACGAACAAGAGCATATGCAACACTTTGCTTTTTATTTCTGAAATCTTCACAACTATTTCGTGCATTGTTGTTAAAACTAGTTGGTCCACCCATATGACCTCTGAAATATTCCGATGCTTTCTTCCAATTTGTAAAACCTGACTTTGTGAAAACATCTGATCCATAGTGGTTACCATTGCTTGAAGACTTGAAAAGAAAACAATGAAAACAAAATGCAGCATTCTTCTCCACACTATACTCCAACCAATCAAACTTGTCATACCATGCACTTAGAAATGACCGCTTATCCGGACCTTTGAGAAAATTATGACCATCTAAACGAGTACGGCCTCTCGACAAATATGCCCATCTCATTTTGTCTCGGATTTCAGGGGTACCAAATGACTCAATTGGTCTCCAAATTCCGGGATCGGCAACCACATTTGCTAGATCAAAAATTTCAGCAACATTTGCCTACAACGTTGAAAAGGAACTAAAATTTCAGGAACATTTGCCAACCCTAACCCCTGATTTCTACCTTACTGGATGCAAGCAACTATCAAAATTCAAGAACAGGGGGAAAATCAACCTATAAGCGGACCCTTTTGCGTGATTCATCATCACCGTCCTCCATCCGTCCGTGCAAGCTAGAAGGGGAAAAGGGGGCGGGGCGGGACCTGGCGGGGAGAGGCAGCGGCGGGCCGGGCAAGCAGGGCGGAGCGGCGGGGAGATGCGGCGGTGAGGCGGGCGAGCTGCCGGAGCGGGGCGGGGCTAGGTCTTCCTCCGTCGGCCGTCGCTTCCTGCCTGCCTCCGTCGCTCGACCTGGCTCGGGTTCGCTCGATACCGTTTGGGTCGTGGCCTCCTGGGGGGTCTTTTTTTTTGCCAGATACTGAGGGGGGTCGGCCGACCCGGCTCGACCCGGTGGTGGCTCCGCCCGTGATGTTGTACAACGCTTCTCTTGGATCTCCGGGAGGTGGCCTATTTGCCAGTATAAAAGCCTGAGTCGCCATATATCCAGCTTCCGGTGTTTTGGGAATAATGTTTCCCCTTGTATCTATTGACATAAAGGACATGTCGAGATTTTAGATCAGATTTTCCCTCTAGCCTTCACGTATGTTCTGCAGCCTCGATCTTCCTCTATTACGGGCTGCTCCGTGATTGGATTCTGAAGTCCCTGAATGTCGGCTGAGCTTCGCCCTTCTTCGGCTTGACGCGGAAGCTGCGGCTCTCCTCCTATCAAGCTCGGCTTTCTGTTTTTCGAGTTCTCGTCCAGCACGGGGGAGCCTATATTGGGATGCTTGCAACTCTTCAGCTGTGGCAGTCGTAGTCATCGGCTTCGTGCCATCGATGGCTTTTGCAGCTCTGTCCCAAGCCGCTTGCGGAAGTTGCACCATCTGTCGCGTTGCAGGTCCGACATACTTGGTGCCTAAATCTCGCATAAGATCAGCGGGATCGTTGTATGGATTTCCCGCATCATCGAAAGCCTCTGATGTCTCCTCCTGTGGGCGACTTGTTTCTCCAATTACATAGACTTGATGATATTTTGGAGTTTGATTTTCGTCGGGGTTGGTGACACCGTCGCATAGATCGGCGAAGACCTCCCTAACAGAAGTAGACTTGTCGACGAAGTTGAAGCTGTCGATGTTGTCTGAGTCGCTGCTTATATTGGAGTCCGCAGATGACTCGAAGGACATGCTGCCAAAGATTTTGACGAGTTTTCCGCTTGTCGCAGTCTTGACGAAGCGTGGCGGCGAGATCTCCTCGGCGCCCGTCTCGAACGATGACGAAGATTTCGAAAGATCGGAGTCGGCCGCCGACGATCTCGACGAACCCGGAACCTCGAAACAATGTGATCCTTGTTTTCTGACGCGGAAGTGGAACCTCCCGAACGTCATCTCCATAGGCTCCTCCAGATATGCATATGCATCCATACGGGAGGACGGGTGAGGAACAAAATCGACTAGACCAGTTTCGATTTGTTTACCTCTGTCCAATGCGTTGCTTGCCACCGAAGATGTCGATGATGTTGAGCGTGCCATCGAGATCAGCTCCTTGTCACCTCTAATCCCCACGGTCGGCGCCAATTGACAAGGTATCGACTTGTCAATGCCTACGGATTGTAGAATAGGGTTTTCGTAGGTAGAGGGCAAGTAGATCTCGAGGGTTCAGCCGGAAAAGTACTCGACTACTAGAAAACTAGGGTTGTGTTGATAATGAAATCGATCCTCTCTTTCCCCTTCGACTCTCCCTTATATAGGAGGCGGAGCCGAAGGTTTCGTGATGTACAAGTCACAAAGACCGGGAGACTCTTTGAATTCGTCCCGTAATAGATACAAGTCGTTATTTCTAATATAACTCTATCTTTCCAAACTACCTGGACTTCTGGGCTTCATAAACTTTGGGTCATGGGCCTTCAGTAAACCCTGGATACCATTTTCGGCAGGCCCATTGGAGATGCCTATGTCACCGGGCCTCCAGGAGCTAGGGGCCCTGACCCAAGATTTGTTTGCAAATTTAATACACATATACATATACTCTTTGGGTTGTATAATTTAAAATAATTCTAGAATATATAGGTGTTTTATGATGTAGCATACCGCTTCTCTACTCTGATAATACCAGAAGAATCAACAATTACTCTTTAGGCCATACGGCTTAGAATAATTCTAGAAAATACAAAAGATCCAATCGTACCTCTACTCTGACTCCTTTTACAAAAATAATTTAATACTTCTAAATAATTTTTCCTGGTGACATGATTTCTCTCTAGCCTTTCCAAATATGAACCACAACACCGACTCTCATAAATTTTCTCCGATTAATTTTAGAGATATATATGTATATGTAGCTATGGTAAAAATAAGAATAATGATATATAATTTTCTCGAACAATAGAAATAAATAGTTTCAAAATCTTTACTGAGATTTCAAAGACCATGGATCTTTCAAATGTAAATATTATTTAGTTTGCTATTGCATTAACCGAATATTTCTCTTGTGGAATACTAATAATATTTTTTTAAATTATGCGTAACCAAATGGCGGAACATGACGGAGATTGTTAGGGGTGCCAAGAACACCAATTGTACTTAAAGTGTGAATAAAATGTAAAAAATAGCATAAATATATATATTTAAGGAATTCTCCATAGTAGGAGGCCATGACCCCCTGGCCTAAAAAGATTCGACACTGTAAAGAATGGGCCTTTGGTGCCGTGTTGCCCTAGGGCCCTTGAAATCTATTGACCGGCCCTGTCTTCTTGTTCGCGTCTTATCAGTTTGGCCCATTGTTCTTTCATCTGTGTGGTTTGCCTAGGTAAATCGTGCAAGTACTCAAATGATGGATTGTTCGGTGCCTCCATGTATTTTCTTATATTTCGCCTGTTAATTTGCTTTGAGTGAAGCACCAATGACGTGGTGAGGCTAGAAGAGCACAATCCGGTGGAGACATTGACACCCTTTTTTCCTGTAAATACGCGTAAAGCCACGTTTTGTGGCTTTTCCTGAACACTGTGGAGTTCAAGAGCCTCAGGAGGTCGAGCTTTATCAGAATTATGTGCGTGATATCCTTCGTGTACTCTTGATATTTGTTTGCTTTCAGTTTTACTACTTCGTCCATAAGTTTGTTTTGACATATTCTTACCTAAATATTCCTTGTGTCTCAAGATCAACTTCATCGATCGTGTTCCATACCATTAAACATGAATGAGCATTTGAAGGCAGCAACAATTTTTTAAGAGGAATAGTTAAGATGGCCTATTGATATGAAAATCAAAATGTTGATATAACTAAGCACAGCGTACAAAAATTAAGTTAACCCTGGAAAAGAAACGCTCGCGTAGCGCAGGCAACGCGCTAATATCGAAGGCTGGTGCGGGCAAAGCGCGGTGGGCTCATCTAGCCTCTAACTATATCCCAACTCCATACTCACACCGCCACCATCTCTTTCGGTGTCACCACTAACACCAATGTCGCAATGCAACAAGCTCAGCATCTTCACCACAACAGCGAGGTGCTCTATCATTCTATCAAGCTGTACCGCTGATACCAAGTCATAAGCTCCAACAAGGTCACATGCATGTTACTAGAAAAGAAGAAATAGGTCTACTAGAATTTAGCAAAATCCTCACAACTGTCAAACTAAATAACAATGTTCCCAAAAAGTACTCATCACAACAACAACAAAAGGAGATTTATGCTGAAGACCATTTTAACAGTTTAACTTGTTTAACTTCCCAGTTCCTCGACTTGGTTAAAGGAGCTTGGAAGCAGTAATTTAGTCCATGATAGCATAAGGTCATAACCAGCTTTATTTTCCAGTGTTAAATTTGTTCTTGGTAATATTCAACAACAGTAGAACAAGAAAAACTGTAAAAGGCAAATAGAAGAGAAAATAAACTAAGAGAATGTGTAAAGGAGCCAAAACAGCTACTGATTACGTGAGAAAATTGTCAGTGTACAACTACAATGTAATCTCCTCCTACAGTATGCTGCAATAATTCCAAAATGAATTAACTTGAAAGCCACTATAAATGGAAGCTGCATTTCATCTGCCTCTAGTGGCTTCTCTTTAGAGCTGAAAGGAAGCCGGACTTTGTTTTCTGGCGACCATCACCATCGGCTCTCACCTGTTTTGATTTTAAGTGAGATCATAATAAACAGTAAAGAACAATAGAACAAACTGTGTGATTCATTTTGATAGTATTTCCAGCAAGACGAAGATATACGAGGGCTGACCTCTTTGGAGAGTCTTTCGAGAATCTCCAGTATCTGGGAGAAGTCGGGCCTCTCGGCTGAATCTCTATGCCAACATTTTTGGAGCAGCTCGGTTAGCTTGGGGTGGGTATCTTTTGGAACTGTTGGCCTGATTCCCTGCAGAAATGCGCATGGGGATGATTAACATCTCTAGCAAATGAACATGCAAAATCTAGAATATTCTGCAACTTGATACAGTGGGTTCCATCAAGTTCTTGACAAGAAAAAAGAACAGTCCCATCACGTATACCCAGTTATCCAGTACAGTTTATCACATGTAACTGCAGATCCAAACAGAGGAGATGTAAATGCATGTTTACCTTCTGAACAACACCTATTGCTGCTTGGAGTGGTGTTAGGTAATCATAAGGGATCTGGGGAAATCAAAAGGGTATGACAATCAAATTAATTCTACAAACAAATATTAACTACTTAAAACAAGAATGAACAGAACAGAAGTCTATTCGTGTGCAAAACAATAATTATTGGAGTTACCTTGCCAGTCAGCAACTCCCACACAACAATACCAAAGCTGAAAATATCTGCTTTGTGATCATACGGTTTGTGCTCTATGACCTGAAATTACGATGATACTAGTGTTACAATAGACAAGAGAGAACAGTTTTGTTCTGACATGTATGAGACTATGAGTAAGATGACAAACCTCAGGTGCCATCCAACGGTAAGTTCCAGTCTCTGCAGTCATCACTCCAGATTGATCTTTCACACGTGCAACACCAAAATCAGCAACCTTGACAACCTGGAAAGGGTGTTCTTGTCCATTTTCAGAGTTTAACAACATATAAAGAAACACGATGCGAACTTTCTGATCAAATGAGTAACATCATTTTGGAGAAACAACAACCTTATTTTCATCCATGAGAAGATTTGCAGTCTTGAGATCTCGGTGAATTATGTTGTTCTGATGCAGGTAATTCATTCCTTTAGCAATGTCCGTTGCCATTTTGAGAATTTCTGGAAGCTTGAAAGAACTGTTCTTTTTGTGGAGGTAATCGTACACACTCCCTCCTGACATGAAATCTGAAACATGCACACATGCAAAATAAAGGGAAATGCTATTAGCAACCTACCTTATGATAATGATAAACACTATAAACATCAACCCCATTGAATATACCTGTTATAATATATAAGTTGGGCTGTCTTGTACATGCGCCAATAAACTGCACAACATTCTTGTGACGAACCTTTCTGCAAGGATGGATTTACCAATAAACTACTTGTGTATAGTTATTAAAATCTATATGCACATAAGTAATTTGAGGATTTGACATCTTGAATACTGGCGAATGTGCAACCCAATAGGAGTTGCAGTTTATAAATGGATGCTTAGAACTAACCTCATAATGTATACTTCCTGCGCAAAATCTCGGTACATATCTGCGCTGATGCGCTCTGGTCTCACTACTTTAATGGCAACATCCTGACTGCAGTATGATCCACGGTAGCTGAGAAAGCAAAGTATCAAATGACATCCGGTGAGATTTGAAAGGTTCTATGGTTTTCAATTTACTGTACCAACAAATAATGGAACTTACAGGTCGCCGTTAGATCCAGAAGCAACCTTGTTCCCAAACTTGAGCAGCTTCAGGTCTATTTCCCAAACATCTCCACCATCTGTTGGTATTTTCACACTAGTAGATGGCACATTCTCTCCAACTTGCAGACCTTCTAGTGATGGTGGTGATGAGCTTGAAACCGGCCAAGCTTGTGCCTGTACAACCAAATTTTATAATGCCAAACATATGTTAGTTATTTGAGAAAATCAGAACACAAGATTGTGCAATCACTAATATCAATTTTTAATGTTTACTTTTTTTTTGCATATCGCACTTCGCATTTCCAGGTAAAATATTAATGGTTTGTGTCTTATATTCTGGTAAATTGGCAATTGTCCTGAAACCAAGCGTGAGATTGCATTTCGTATAGTTGGAAGTTTCCAACTTCACAAGGTCAGAGAGAATCTTGTACCTCAATACTGCGAAATTTCTCCAGTAACTTTTCTTGCAGCTGCTTAGTACCCTGGAAATGACAGCATATCAGTATGAAAAATGAGAACCAAAATGCCTACTAAAACTAATAACTGATTGCAATAACATTAAGGAAAGAAAAACTATCTCTGATATGCTGGAAAGATAGCTATTGCATACCCCAAGACGCCAACCAGTGACAACGAACACATCCAATGAGTATCCATCAATAGTCGAAAATGCGTGTGCTTCTTGGATGTCAAGACCGAGCTCACCAAGCAAACAAGTCAGCTGTAAATGCACAAATGGAAGTGTAAGTAATCACTGAGCAGAAGTGCTGGTCTGAAAGTGGTTTACTGTACAGTTCAAGTGATTTTGTTACAGCCTGCTGATTTCTTATTTCAATACATCTTTTTTTTTTTGAAACTTTTCAATACATCTTGTTAGTTTTCAACTGAGTTTCTATATATAAAACTATTCTTCCATTCATTTATGACTGCGTCTCTGTTCTTAGTGGCTACTTGCCTCTTCTGCATTTACTGAATTACTGCATGTTGGTTGACTCTGTAAGTGCAATTACAATGCATTGGAAGCACAATTCCATTTAGATAGGGTTTATGCTTTTCTCGACAAGTACATTTACCTGACTTAGGAGCTTTGGCTTATCAGTTGTTGCAAAGGCTATCTCATGCATTGGCCTGAAAGATTCAGAACATAGGGATAACTAATTAACTACACAGAAAATATAAAGGCATCCATTCATCCCTCCAACAAAATCCAAAGTCATTTGAAGAAATAACTAAACTGATCATGTTAAAGAAAGTTTAATTTCCTAGTTTCCTATTATCTTAAACAATTCTAGGAGCAGATATGCAACTAACTACCAGTGTTTTTACTTTTTTTTAATCATAGATCATATAAATCCTTTCACCAGAAGAGGAAATTCTGGCACAATGCGATCATATCTCAACTTGTATAACTATAACGATATCACCAAATATCATTTTCATACCGTTTGGCAGGGGAAAGCTAGATTTATTTTCAAGACCTATGTTCTTTAAGAATTTAAGATATAAATAGTACACCGCCAAAAAAAGGCACATCCCAAGAGTTCTACATTACCAAAAGAAATGTGCTCCCTCCGTCCCACCAAAAGTGTCTCAACTTTGTCAAATTTTGGATGTATCTAGACACTATCTAGTAGAGATACATCCAAATTTTAACAAAGTTGAGACACTTTTGCTGGGATGGAGGAGTAATTTTATTAAGTTATTTTAATGGAATATGAAGTTTGCATACAGCAACTATTATTGCACATATGTGTAAAAATCTCAAAACCCAAAGCCCAAATGAGCGTGAACAGAAAAAGGGAAACTATGTACCTGACAACAAGATGAACACTGTTATCATCGTTGACATTGGTGCTGCAAGCATCAGACTCGTTTGCGTCAAGCACTAGCGCCTCTAGATTGGAGGAAGAACCGAATGCCGGAGGTGGATGGACCCTGAAGAATAGACATGCATCCACGCCAAAATTAGCATACATGCAAGACGGAGAAACAAAGCAGAGACCAGTCATAGGACCCCGAAACAGATTCAGAGATTGCACTCACATTTGGCTAGCCAAGCGGTCGGATGCAGCCATCTCCACCTTGGGATCGAAGGAATCATCCACATCACCGTCGATAATCCTAGACACCTGAAGAATAAGAATCAAACCCAGACTCTTGCTTGGGAAACCATGGAGAATCGCATGCAGAGATACCATATTTGGAGAACAAGAATCCCTTATATGGGCTTAAAGCCAAACAGGTTCAGTGCAACTTCACGGGATCTGCTCTGCCGGAATATGTTTGTTACCTGAACGACGCGCACCGCAAGGGCGGGCCGGCGCTGCGGGTCGCGCGCCTCCTCGAGCAGCCGCTGGTGCGTCACCACGTCCTCCGCCCTCTCCGCGTTCACGTCCAGCGCGTACCTGCACGGGCGACGAACATGCATGAGCGGCGGCGGCGGCGCCGGCAACTGGTGGGTAGTGCCGACCAGTTTGGGGTGGGCGCGCGGAGGAACTCACCTGGCGGGGAGACGGTGAAAGTGCGCCCAGAGCGCGTCCTGGAAGGCGGGGGATATCTCATCCGCGCCGGCGGCGTCGGCGCGAAGGCGGGCGAGCACCTCGTTGTACACCTCAAGGCGGCGGCCCTGCTTGTCCGTACGCCGCCCCCCAGCGCCGATTTCCGGCTGCAGCGGCGGCGACGGCGATTCATCCACGGCCATATCAAGGACCGATCGATCGATCCAGCAAGAAATCTGGGGGCGGGCGGCGCTCACGGGACGGCAGTGCTACTCCTACCGAGCTGCTTGCATGGGGCGCGCGGTGGCGACTGCTCGCACGTGAAGAGGCGCGCGGCGAGAAGAAAAAGGCGAGAGCTTTATAGCGGTAGCCGATCGAGACGGACGGCCAACTCAGATCAGAGAAAGAAGAAACTAAGACGGGAAGCAAATTAGCAATGTACTACTGCCTGCTATATTAGATTAGCAAATTAGCAATACTTCTTTTGGGATCCAATTGATTTGATTTGTGTTAGGAAAGGAAAGAAATTGAGAGATTTGGTTTGTGTTCGGAAGGAAAGCAAAGATAGTAGTGGGATGTGATTTGATTTTGCGTGCCCCTGATTTGCGCCGTGTTTATTATATTGATTGATTTAACAGGATTTGGTGACATGGAGGATGGGTGATGGTAAAAGAATGGGGAGGGGAAGTCAGATGTGTGCACACTATAAAGTTATTTCTTGACCGAGAATTCTCAAAAACAAATATTTCTTGGCTAACAATTTACAAAGTTTCTATAAAAAACAATTTACAAAGTTAAAAAAAATCAATATTATGAAAACTTGATCTTCATACTACAAAATTATTAATGTGCAAATAAATCGACTTACTCGACAAAATTACAACTCTATGAGCTTCTCAGCATCTACGGGGTAGTAATCTCGAATTGATTACCGGATTGTTGTGGAACCTAGAAGATGTGGCCCGCATAGCATCGACTATGGTAGTGTATCGCTCTTTTTTTTAACTTTGTCTCGAGCCGGTTGGTGCCGCATTGAAATGTGAATATGGTCCTAAGATGGCTTATGTGCGAGGTGAAACAATAATGTAAAAATCCATACCGGTGAATGTGGTGGTTCGACGGTTGTTGGATTTCCATGACACATTTTAACTACTTTTCATCATAAAATATTTTTTTATAAATAAGTTCTCCAATGTACGACAACACCTCCTAGTAAATTGGTTTGTAATTCAACCAGGCATACATCACGCTCGAATTCAAGGTTTGAATCATGTCGAACACAATAAGTTTATTCTGAAGCCTCACGATACAGAGTCTTGGGACCTAGTCAGGTAAATTGGAGTATGAGTCGATGGATAATTCATATGCCTAGTGGGCTTTGGATTTTGGGGGCCCTAAGGAGTCGATGGATAATTCATTTGCGCCGTGTTTATTATATAGTATTGATTTAACAGGATTTGGTGGCATGGAGGATGGGTGATGATAAAATAATGGGGAGGGGGAGTCAGATGTGATGCGGAGAATGGAGGATGGGTGCATTACATGAACACTGTAAAGTTATTTCTTGACCGACAATTCTCAAAAATAATTCCTTGGATAACAATTTACAAAGTTAAAAAATCAATAATATGAAAACTTGATCTTTATGACCATATGATACCCTAGGGAGCCATTTTGTCTCTTACTGTAAATCGAACTACTTTCATCCCATATGACCATATGATACCCTAGCTAGGGAGCCATTTCGTCTATCTCTCCGCAAAGCCACACAATGCACTATGGAGCATGAATACCATTTAGAAAAGGTAAATGGCATTAACACCCACCCTAAATAGACAAAAGCTTTTAATGTCGTCAAACCCTAACCCCTTATTCCCTATGTCCATGTCATGTCTCTGCCTGATGCTCGAGAGCCATTTCGCATCTCACTGTAAATTGAACTGTGCCCTCGGGAGCCATTTCGCCTATCTCCTCGTAAAGCCAACTAGTTTCATCCCCAAACACTTACTCCCACTATGTTCATCCAATCTAGACACATAGTAGTTCAATCCTCTCTACATTAGGTAGCTTTGTTCTGATCACTAATCCACGGTACTGACATCAAATTTTGAACCTAGATGCTGTCCACAGCATGATAAGCTAAACTAGTCTAATATGGGCCGATGGGATATCCTAAACAATCGAAGGAAGCAATTGAAAAACAAGAGCATCCCGCTGTTGCCATTTTAGGCTACTCCCCGTATAGAGTACTTGCCATTTTGCTGCTACAGGTAGTAGAGTTTGACTTTGGGTGAGACATTGGAACTAGCGGAGCTGAGACGTGGAAACCCGCATGCGTGCGCGACTCGGTAGCCGTTGTCGATCCGCCGCGTCACATACACGTGGACCGGATTAGCTCTATGTGGAATATGCTTTCCCTCACTCCTTAGATTAACCCATCCAAGAAGATGTGTCGGAACGAGGCAGGACGATTCCAGCTAGCGGTAGCCAGCCTCCAACAGCAACTAGCTACTTGCCGCTAGTTTATCATTGACCGGGACGAGCGATCGGCAGTACTTAGGCCCGCTGGTTAATTAATATGCTTATTAGGGTTTATGCCAAAGGTTTGTACGGTTATTGGAGAAGGCATATCCTATTGGCCGGCGTAGATACTCTCTAAGTTCAGTGTATTAGTTCATCGTGGATTTGGACCGTCTTCGCCGTGTAGTTTGGTTATCATACTTTTCACGACACGCATATACTTCTATTGTTCGACTACGTCCTATGTCTCAGTCAAATTAATAACTTGTTAATAGCCCTCGATCAAATTAGACCATGGTGCTTGAATAACTTGTTAGATACTACCTCCACCCCAAAACTTAAGGATTATATTTTTTAAGTCAAACCAAGTAAAGTTTGACCAAACTTTTAGAATAATCTATTAATAAATATAATATTTTGTAGATATCATACGAAAAAATATAGTTTATTATGTATTTAATAATATTGATTTTTTTATTTTGCATGCTAATGATTTTTGGTAAAAGCTTAGTCAAACTTTACACAGTTTGACTTTCTAAAAATAATATAACTCTTAGGCTTTGAGATGGAGATATTATATATTACGTCATTTTTAACTAGCTAGCATTGTATTCACTTTTTTTAAAGAACACATATAAGACATGCGTGTCCACGCACACACCCTTGGCCCTAGCAACAGCTCACTCAATCTCTTCTAATGATCCACAAAATTTCACTCTCTTCCACCGCTCAAACTCCACTCTACCCTTGCGGCATACCTCTGAGGGCATCGAGGCAAACTTATCAAACACTCAGCTATTTCTCTCCGGCCAAAGATAGCATGTCACTTTTTTTCAAAAAAATAGTACTAGCATAAATAATATAACAAATAACTTTTTTTGCTGGGAAATATAACAAACAACTTAAATCTTAATTAACCAAATTGATAGTCGATAAAGCGTAAAATACGAGTGACCCTTATAACCTGGCGCGGAGGACTGCGGACAAATGGTTCCTAAGCTCAATTTTTACTTAACTATTCGCTATATATACTTTGGTCTGCACTTTTGTTATTTTGATTTTGTGTAGCATAAAATATATTGTATTTTTCATACTTATATTATACATCATTCACTACCTCCAGATTTAGTTGTTTTTTATCTTGTTTGATATGATTTCGAACATCTAAACATAAAAGCTTATGTGAGCTTGGAGCATCTCCAGTCGCGTCCCCCAAAGCGTCCCCCAAACCGCGACGGATTGAGGGTTTGGGGGACGTGTTTTGTTTGTGCCATGTTTGGGGAACGTCACTCCCCAGCCGCGTCCCCCAAACGCCGCCCCCAAACATTTTTTAAAGCTTTTTTAACACACAATCATTTATCAAATATAACATAGGAATAAATATGTTTGCAGAGATAGTTTTTAAATTAAAATACAACAAACAATACAACAACGAAAAAATGTAATAAATAGGGCTAGATCAAGGTGCCGCGGCATTTCCTTTGATCCTCCACAAATGCTCAACGAGATCAGCTTGAAATTGATCATGAACATTGCTGTCACGGATCTCTGCGTGCATGGCGAGGAAATCAGCAAAATCTGCAGGCAACTCATGATCAACCTCCACAAGAGGGCCCTCACACTCATAGGAACCAACATGTGTCCTGGCATGATTCTTGCGGTCATCCTCGATGATCATGTTGTGCATGATCACAATAGCTTGCATCACCTCCCACATTTGGTTGTGAGACCAGCTTAGAGCAGGGTACCGGACAATGGTAAATTGTGCTTGAAGCACACCAAATGCCCGCTCGACATCCTTCTGCAAGCCTCCTGTCGCGTAGCAAAGTGGAAATTCTTCAGACCTGATGGATTCGAGATTGTTTTGACAAAAGTGGCCCATTTTGGATATATATACCATCGGCAAGATAATAGCCTTTGGTATATTGGTGGCCATTGACCTCATAGTTGCATGGTGGAGCATGCTCTTCCACTAGTCTGCTGAACACCGGAGACTGCTGCAACACGTTGATGTTATTGTGTGATCCCGCCATGCCAAAGAAAAAATTCCAAATCCATAGGTCATAATTTGCCACAGCTTCAAGCACCACACTGCAATATCCACGACGCCCTTTGTATATATCTTGCCAAACAAACTGGCAGTTCTTTCTTGACCAGTGCATGCAATCGATGCTTCCAAGCATTCCAGGAAATCCTCTGGCAGCATTTTATGCCATGATCCTTGCAGTCTCTTCCTCTGTTGGCCCTCTCAAGTAGTATTTGCCAAACTTCCCTACCACAGCCCTGCAAAACTTGTACATGCACTCAATGACAGTAGACTCACTCATGCGAAGGTAGTCGTCCTGTGTATCGGCAGGTGCTTTGTATGCAAGCATCGTCATGGCGGCGGTGCACTTCTGAATCGACGAGAACCCGACAACGCCTACAGCGTCGAGCTTGAGCTTGAAGTAGGGGTCGAACTCTCGAACGCCGTGGGGGATATTCATGAACAGACCCTTGCTCATCCTGTACCGGCGCCAAAAATCGTCTTCATGTGTTGCACCATCTTCAAAGTAGTCGTTGTGCAGCATGGTATGCCCCTCCATCCTCTGTCGGGGCTTGGACTTCTTTCTCCCCGGTCTTGATCCTCCGTGACGCGGTCTCTTCCTCTTCTCTGCCTCGGCGTCAACCATGTCCTGGAGGGACGCGATGATCAGCAAATGCTCCCGGAGGTCGTCGTCGAAGGCTTGCTCGTCCTCCAGCAGCAGGGCAAGCATCTCATCGTCGCTATCCATGTCTAAAGCAAAATCAATGGTTAAAATTGCGCCGAGGTAGACGACGCAACGAACAGCGGCCAATCGCGCCTACCTAGCAAGTCGTCGAGCTCCTTGTGTGCGCGAAGGTGGAGCGGATTTGACGCCGCGTTCAGGGATGCGATGGCGAAGCGGCGGCGGCGGAACGACCGGCGGGAGCGCCAGCCGCGACGACGGTGCTGACTCTTAGAAGATCAGACGCCGAAACGGCTGGCAAATCCAGCGGCGGCGGAGGGGTGGGAGGCGCGGGAAGGAAGGAGCGACAAGAAAAAAATGCGCGAATCAACGGTTTATGCAAATACTCGCCGACATGTGGGAGCCCGCCTCGCTTTTCGTTGTGTCCGGCGTGCCCGGAGCGTCCCCTGTGGGACGGGGACGGGGACGGGTTCGGGGCGCCGGACACCGTATCGGGGCGCGCCGGACAAAAAACGGGTTTAGGGACATGGCTGGAAGCTTTTTTATCCAGCGCGTCCCAAATGGCTTTGGGGAACGTTTTAGGGATGCGACTGGAGATGCTCTTGGACTCCATTTCCAGTTTCCATCCGGAAGAGCTACTAGTTTCAATCTACTCGTCCGTTCCTTTGACAGGGAGAGAGAGAGCAAGTAGTGCAACAAGAGCGAAAGCGTGCCGACATGGGTCTGTTTTGGCTCGCGGTGGTTATCCAGGGTAGAATAGATGGTGACTACACAGGTGTGGCAACCGTGCGCGTCTGCATGCAAGGCTAGACTCTCGTTCTAAAGTACGTATCTGGTGGCGGCAGCTCTCAGTAGTGACTGCGCATCTTCCAGGGGAGGTCACTCCTCCATCAAAGCTTGCTCTGCTCACTCCACCTGGAATGCGATCGATCCAGTACGACCGAGAGAAAACAAGCTAGTCCGGTCGTCATCGCTGAAGCAAAATTATTCCATCCATCCCAGCACAAAAGCAGCCCCAACTTAAGCATTGTGAGGCATCGTACGACGCTGACACACACACACGCACACACCACCCTCATTCCGTCATGGCATGGAATTGAGAAAGCACCAGCTTCTCCTTTTCTTTTTAAAGGGAAATCGACGATGCACAAGTTTTTTCTGATTTTTTTTTGGTTTTGTGATCTCTCACTACATTGAGCTCGACATAGGCGAATAGTACTATAAAAAAAAAAGAGCTCGATGTAAAGGAGACATGCATTACTGGGCCAGGTCTTGTCCAGGAGCTCTCACCGGGCCTCCCATAAGATAAGTATTGTATGGCAATCAGGTTCTAGCCCAATACTAGGTATGTTAGGCTTGGGCCGATTGATGGAAAGCTACGGATCATTTTCATCTATATAAACTTCATTGATCTGTAAAAAAAGCACAATTCATCTAAAAAATAGTTATATACACTTTATCAATGGGTGTCCAAATGGGATAGAAAATAAATAGAGGCAACTTCTTTCATCAGGTGATCGGTCTCCATATTTTCAATTGGTTCATGAGATAAGAAATTTAGCTAATCAAATAAGTGAGTGTGTGTTTGTAAAGGTGGAACGAATTTAGGTTAGGGTTAGTGATTCTCTTGCGAATCTTGCGAGAGTTCAGCGCCACTCTATGACTTGGTTGGGTTCTGGACCTGAAGATGCTCTTCGGTTGCTAGAACTCGATCGCTCTGTAACCCCGCCTGTTTAATAAAGTTCCTATTTTACCCGCAAAAAAAAAACTTCTTTCATCAAGTACAAAATAAGTTCTTACAAAATCCATGGATTAATTGTTTGACACACAGCCCTCGTAAGGCACTACAGGAACATATGTCATATCCCGACAGAATTTTTCAACATCGTATTCTAAATGTACAAGTTTTCTTCCCAATCGATCAACCTATCACGGCGACTAAGGGCATGCCCAATGCACTGCCCTAGAGCTACTACCTCACACCTTTAACTAGGTTCGGGTGGTCCAAAGTAGGTTCGGATGAGGATGTAGCCTCCTCTTCAGGAAGTGGGATCTTAAGCCTTAAAAGCATGCTTTTTGGAGAGAGAAAGAGATACATAGTGTCATATTTGTAGGGCCCCTTCTCTTTTTTTTAAACTAAAGTTGTAGCTTTCATTGGAGATATAAAATTGATCATGTTGCTTCTGACAACTTTTTTACATGGAGCAGCTAGATATGTATGCCACCATTGCTCATGCCCTAACTAGGATGCTAACATGTATGCGTCATGGCAGAATGCATAACGGAATATATATAATGGCGTCATAGTAGGTTGTGAGCATGACCGGAAAATTGGAATGTCGCAGTAGAGGATCGGAGGGAGATATATATTAGTGTTTCTTCGTGGATTGTACGCAATGTTTACATTGGGTTCTACACTAACAAATGGTCAAACATCGTTGTGTTGACTTGTCAGGCGCATCTCACTAGCTGGAGTAACCCACCACTGGCAAGTCATTTCACTAGGACTATACACCACCCACTACTCAATCTCAATGTCGTGCGGCCTTCCTTTCGATTATTGGGCGGGTCGCGGGCTTCGGCGGTGGTGATCTCACGATGATGCAGATCGATAATTAAAGTGAATGTGGCAGCTGCACTTGCATGTTATCTTCAACCTTTCTTCAAATGGTTTTTTGAAGTCTCCTGCGGTAAGTGTTGGAATTTTTGGTATCACTTGTTGTTTTTCTCAAGCCCCTGCAGTTTGTAGTTTTTCTACAACGTTGACGTGGACATGAATACCTCGGATACGACTAAATACATCATATGTGGATATCTTTATCAGGTGATTTCTAGTCGTGACTCTAAAATATATTATTTAATTATTAAAAATAAATTTACTACATATCCATATATTATATGCAGATATACTCAAGGTCTACATATAATACGAGTTAAAATACAGGAACGAGACAAAGTTTACTTAAGGAGAAGTGTGTTCCAAGGTCGGTACGGATCTGGCCACTCATATCCGCTATACTATCCTTCTTTTAGAAAAAGCACCAACAAAGAAACAAATGTGTCATTGATCAACGAGATCCATTTTGAGATTCTGACATCTACAAGTTTTGGGAACGCATAAAAAGAAATTAAGAGAACAAAAGGTAGAATAGAAGCATTCATCGTGGTCATAACCCTAGTTACATTGATTTCTGTAATTCATGCAGTAAATTAAACATACATACAACACATGGTGTCAACTAAACAAATAATGTTATTTATGAACTATAAAAACTAATTGGCACCAAAGTATTATATCTCATATTATATTGCAAGTGTCAATTGCCCTTAGTCAATGGTTGTCTTATCATCATCTTGTGATTCAGGAAAAGGGGAAATATTTTATTACTCCAAGAAAAAAAAATGAGTCCAAGGACTGGTCCTAAAGGTAATAGGTTGTGTTTTAGAAAAAAGGTTGTAAAGTGATAGATAAACTTATTTATAACTCGTATCCCTTGTTTAAGAGTGAGATGTGAGATTTAACTATCTTATGAACCATCTGATCATGACAAACATTAAAAACACATTAGAACCACATGAACCAATAAATCCGCACTTCCACAATTTTGGTGACAATTATGTGTACACACATCATACACTCTAGAACATTCTAATTACATATGCCTAAGTAAAAAAAAATGATCTAGAATTCATTATTTAACTATGCGTAAGATAAGCCAACCTACAGTCAAGATCATCTATTCAATATTTGTTACACGGTAGACTTAGGAGCCCGGTTCAAATATTTAAGGGATGCTAAGTGAACCACAATATATACAATAAGTTCATCATAGTGTCACAGATTGACATGCTAAGGAATCCAATTAGTTATATTCCTAGACTTGAAGGAACTTGGTTATATGGAAAGCCTTCATAAGAGAAAATATGTTGAAAGGGAGACAACTTTTGTACATTTCATTGCAAGTTACTATTTAAATTAAATGGAAGTATATTTTCTATCAAAAGATTTAGTTGTAGCAAAATATAATATAATATATTAGCGTTTAACAATATTTTTATTTATTTAATTTTGTTACATTACTTAGTTTAAGATCACCACATTGCTGTCTTACTTGTGCACTAATGATGTTGATTTCTGAAATATACCAATTTTCCTTACATTTCTTTCGAAAATGAATCACTCTAAACAAAGATACTAGTCATTTGTATTACTATAAAACCGAGGAGATGTTATTGCGGAGGTGCACTTAAACATAGTGGCTCACTACTTTTTTACTATGTACTCTGAGGAGTATGTTTATTCAATATGTTTTTCCATTAATAATCACTAAAATCAAAATACATATATGGCATGTTGTAGAGATAATTTTAAAAAATCTAATGCTTGAGTGATTTTTTTAGCACCCTTAGATTCCCATAGTATTCATGTTCTCCCTAACATCAAAGCCAAATATGAAGTATCATAGGGCTAATGCATTTTTCTTCAATGACGTGAATGTAGCGTAAGTAGAGACGTAGAGTGCTCACTCATTTAGCAAACATCTCTTTTTTTTCTCTCCTTATTTCCAGTTGTGCAATAAAATCAATATGTGCAGCACATCACTGAGTTGATTTGTTTAAATGATTCTGATTTTTAGAGCCCTAAATCGGGCCTAATCGAAGTGTCGAGTGCAAACATATGTATTTGACTTACTCCCCACGATTTGTATCATTTGCTTGCTGGTAGCAGAGAGATGCTACACCTACGTAAATTCTTTTACGGGATCACCTTACCGGATGACGTGGGGGAAGGAGGCTGGTACAGTTCAGATTTCCTTCCGTCATTATAGGATCTTGATCCACTCAGGCACCACCAAATCATCCCGTAACTTTCAGCCCGTAGGAAACATCCCGTAGGTGTAGGTTTATTGCTGGTAGCATGCATCAAAGATGCACAAACTCATCCTTCTCAATTGTTCGAGTCATAAAATTTCATTAGCCATTAATTTGTTTACATGGACAGCTCAATCAAAGGGACGAGTAGGTAGTCATATAGAAGGCGGCAGAATAATGCTACATCTACATGGTGAGGTGATCGGGGAGCTTGTTGGTGGAGCCGAGGACCTTGCCGCCGACGTCGGGGAAGAACTCGTGTCCCGGCAGCGACCCGACCTTGCCGTCGGCGCTCACCTCCACCGGGTACCTCATAAGGTACCCCCGCATCTGCATCTTCTCCACCTCCTCCCCCTCGTACACGTATCTTTCCCAGTTCTGCCGCGCCACCCGGTTCACCAGCCGCACGCACTCCGGCGACTCCGGCGTCTCCATCTCCGGCAGAGCCAGCCCGCCCAGGTGCTCCTCCCATAGCGACATCCTGTACGAATGCACCTGCCCATGCGGCCGCTGGCCCCCACCCCCAGCGCCGGTGTGGTGCGGCTGGTGTGCGCCGACGGCGATCTCGGTGTCACGGGAGCCGGAGAGGGACCTCTGGTTGACGTTGGCGGAGCCGAGGAGCACGTATTCGTCGTCGACGATCATCCCCTTGGAGTGCACGTACACCATGAACCGCCCGTGCCTCCGCGCCAGCGCCGCCGCCGTCTCCGACGTCCATCCGTGCAACGGCGGCGGTGCCGGCTCGCGGTTGCCGAGGCAGTAGAAGTTGAGGTAGTCCTGCGGGTGCGCTGTGCCACCGAGCCCCGCCGCAGTGACCGCCTCCTCGACCACCTCGTACATCATCCGCATCGTTTGTGCCTGCCAGAAGAGGGCCTCTTGCGCCGGCGCCGACCCCGGCGGGCCCTCTGCTGCCGGCCACATCGGCAGCACCACGTACGCAGCGAACGCCTCGCCGGCGCTGATCTTGCTCGCCGCCTTCAACGCGATCTCCATCGGCACCAGGTTGCCAGCGCCCGGGTGCCGGCACGACGGCGGCCACGCGTACGACGACCCGACAAACCGCTCGGTCTCGAGATACACGAACCGGTCGGCGGCGCGGATCGCTGCCACGTACGCCGTGTGGATGCTCTGCTCCACCGCCAGGCTCTTGTCGCAGAGCAGGTGCCGTGCCGCCATGTCCTCTGTCTCCCAGGAACGCGGAAACCCCTTCACCGACCCGGAGTCTACCGAGCGGAACACCTGCGCGTGCCAGCACCGGTGGTCATCCTCCGGCAGGACGCGCAGCTCGTCGGCAGCGGCTCCGCCGGCGGGGCTGAGGATCCAGGGGATGCGTTTCAGCTTTATCAGGGTGTCGTCCTTCCAATGATTGTGCTTGGCGGTCGCCTTCCGCCACCGCTGCTCGAAGTTCTCCAGGACATCGTACGCGGCGGCACCGTCGATCCGACAGTGCATGTCATGCCATGGCTGCCGGGGTCCGTCGTTCGCATCGGTGTCACCGAGGGTGGGGTTGTGGAGGTCACCGCGGAAGACGGTGTCCAGGTCGCCGAAGAGCCTGTGGGACGGGGTGTCGTAGCAGCCGGCAGCCAGGTCGAGGCCGCCTAGGAAGGCCGTGATCCGACGGGTGGCCTCGGACGCCGGCGTGTCGACGAGGATGCACTTCTGGTTGTGCGCGTATGGCGTGCCCACCACCTGCACGCTGGAGACGACTACTGATCAGGAATGCATCTACTAATTTATACTCCCTGTGCTCATTAATATGAGACGTTTTAGATATTTTAAAACAAATTAGATACTGAATCTACACACTAAAAGTAACTTAGATACGTATTATAATAGATAAATCTACAAAAAAAGCTTAAACATTTTATATTAGTGAATGGAGGCAGTAGTTTTCGTTTAAATTCTTTTTCGAATTTGCTAAAGTCAGATGTCTGGTTTTTATTATGTCTCTATCTACTGTTTAGTCATTAGATTTGCCTCGTGATTCGTGTTGATATGAAAGTTGCAGCTGAGATTTTTCTAGTTGCATGTGAGTTGTAGCTGAAATTTTTCTAGCTACAGGTGAGTTGCAACTGATATTTTTTCTAGTTGCAAGTGGGTTGTAACTGAGATTTTTATAGTTGCAAGTAGCTACAATCGAAATTTTCCGAGTTGCTCCTAGGTTATAACTGAGAAAAAAAATTCCGCACCGTTAAATTTCTTTCAAGATCATGCTAGCATATGAGTTGCACATGACTTACAACTAGATTGTAAACGAGACTTCAAACCCGTCATGTGACTGAGATTTAGTTAAGTCTAAGTCACTTGAAATCTAGAAGTGTACTTTTTACATGAACAAGGGGCGGCTTTATATATTTTGACACATGATTCTATTTTTTTACTGAGGTATAATTGATCTCAGTTAGTCATTTGTCCTAAAGATGACATTAAATAAGTAAGAAAAGATAGAAAAAGAGAGACAAAACTCGAAAAATTCCCGGAAGATGAAACAGTTAGTATATAGTGTGTATTAATTAACAAATATAGGAAAAGGTTAAAATGAAAATACATGATTTATCACAATTAGAAAAAATTATAATGATAATACAATCGTTTGCCTATGCATGATACTGAAATTGAATTATTCGGTAATGCGAGAAGAAGCAAAAGAAAGATCCAACGCTATGTTGAGAAATGGACAAAGATTAAAACAAGCAACATCTTTAGAATAATAAAAAAGATAAACAACAACAAAGTAAATGTATATTAGTGCTACCCTATAAACCCAAAAAGTTTGAATGAGCAAAGTAAGGGCCTGCACAAGAGTATGTGGCCATATTTATTTTCTAAATATCAAACAGGTCTTTCATCTACTGAATTTAAATTCAAATCTTCTCTCATCTTTTTTTCCGCTAAGTTTCACTTGGGTTTCTTCTCCAACTCAAAACTATGAACATGGGCTGTAGGGGAAACCATCCATCCAAAATTAACTATCGAAATGTTCCATATGACCATGTGGTATAGTTGGTAAGACCAAAAAGTATTATTATTTTTATGAATGAAGGTTTTGCTATAATTTTGTACCAGTGAATAATCATCTTCTCAGTTAAGAATCAAGTTTTTTTTGTTCCATCATGCAAGAAACTTTGCGGATAATAGGACCCACTGAATGATTTCATGGCGAATGAGGAAGCTGCTAAGGGGGTCCCAACCTGCAGTCACACAGCTAGGATAGGCCTTGACTGGTGTCAAAAGACCAAAATTAGTATTAGTTCGGTCAAAAGGTGTGTATGCATAGCTAGTGTAATGATGCTAACCAAACTTATGTGATGTTAACTGAAGTGAACCACACGCCTAATGGATACTTGTGACTTATCAATGCGTTGACTATGTTGATCTCACCTATATGCATGCATGGAGTTTCAGGAATATTGAATCATTATTTTATATTCTGATTTCTATTTAATTAACATCAAGTCTCTTGGCACTATGAAGCCATATAAACTTTTTTAGTAGCATTCTAGATCTCTTTTAAATCCCTTTTATATAATTTTGAAATATATAAACCATGTAGAATTTACTATTTATTTATAACTCACATACACAACCCTGCTGTCTAGAAACATCTAATAACATATTTGGATCCAGAAATTAGACGATGCTACAAAAGAGGAGAGCATATACACTATAATTTAAATTAATATCTAGAGTGATGCGATTTGTTTTACTTTGGTGAGATCCAAGAGGGCGTGATTTAGTGGAAAGTTTTTAAGAGGCGGCGTACTGAATGAGAAACAATCAATGTAACATGTGATGTAGGATGTTATTAAACTTTTGTATAAAAATGTATTGGCGACGAGCAGCTTCAAACATGTATCCCAAATAAATTTATTTTAATATATTGTAACGAAAATATTAATTTATTATAATTATTTAAGTGTAATAGAAAATTTAATAGCAATGACCAGTGGTGATTGAGTTCCTAAAGTGGTGCCTGCATTAGCAACAATGCGGCCTTTTTTCCCCTAGTGAATAAACACAAACACATATCCTAAACTAATAAAGTAAGATCATGCGGAGTGGATCTCATAAAAATGGGAAACATCGGCCCAAGTTCTATCCACTAACCCTCTCACCCCGATGGGCCGGGTCTTCTTCATCCGTCCTTCTATACATAGAGAGAGAAGATAGAGGTGCATAAAGAAATAGGAAGCCCATGAAAATGACACAAATAGAAAAAAGGGACTGGATATGCCACATTGCATTTGTTGAGGTGGGATCATGTTGGATTTACCGTTTAACAAGATAGTGTTATGTGCATTTTACGAAAATTGATGTCTCAAGAAATTATTATGTAGTTCATAATAAAATAAAAATAATATTAGGAGCATAAGAGAACATATGGTATCTTAGCTTGCCTTGTGCTTCGCCATGTTGAGCTTGCCTTTAGGGTAGCGATGTGAGAGAATGCAAATCACCGAAGAGTGCTTGAAGAACTTCTTCGTGTCTTCGCCACTAGTTTGCATCAGACTTCCCTATATAACATGAATACATCAAAACAAGAACACGATCATGCAGGTCGTATTCAATGCGGTCATGCACTATTCAATTGTACTTTCATGTGCTATATCCAAACTTCAATTCATATCATATTTGCAGGTGGTTTCGTGTTAATATCTTTGTAATTACATTTCTGTTATTTAGAATATACCCAAAAATGCTAACTCAAGGTATTTTCGTTTACATACAAAGGTGGCGTATATATTAAACTGATTTTACCGAGTTATACCTACAGTCAACACACAAGTAGTAATTGTGTTCCCAAAATTTTGTATGGGAAACTGTTCGGACACCACTGAAATTAATGACCAGTAATTTCAGAAATTAAGGTCTTTAGTTTAGCAAATGTCACAAAATTCCACTTGAATTCGACTAAAATCCACTACAGATTTGTATAAATTTGGCAAAGGTTTGAATTACGATTGAACTAGCGCCAGTTGATGATGTGTCACTGAGATAATCTGACGGAGATCCAATTTTCTCGGCGTGTGAGATGTGTGGAACTTTACGAAATATCGTTGGAAACAAGAATTACGTACGTGTGTGAGTAGAGTATATACCGTGCTTAGGAATAAGCTGTGATGTGGAGCGCTGTGGTGTTCGGAAACGAGGAGGCAGACGCGAACGCCCTCCTGCGACTTGTACTTGAGCAGCTCTCCCAGCGTCATGGCATCCACCGTCACGCCGGCCAGCGCCCTGACCTCGGCCGCCTTCTCCGCCATGGCCGGCGACATGTCCTCCCGCAACAGCCTGACCTTGGCGCACACGGCCCACCCTGCGACGTACACCAGCTTCTGAGCCCCCAGCACCGCCATGCACACGTCCTCCCAGCACCGCGCACGCTCGTACGAGGACGGCACATCGACGGCTGACACGTGCGCATCCTGGTACAACTTGACCTCGCACCCGCGCCGCTCCGGGAAGTACGCGGGCACGCCGTGGTGCCGACGGGAGTACATGGTCGCTGGGGTGAAGGTGGCGGAGACGCGGATGGCGGACCCGGGCTTGGGCGGGCCGCGGCCGTCGGGGCGGAGCAGCTCGAGCCACTCGCCGACGATGGGCTCGCCGTCGAGAAGGTCGGCGGCGGGGATGTGGGCGGCGCCCATGAGGTCGGAGCCGAAGGGGTCGGAGTCCCTGACCTGGAACACGAGCCGCGAGGCGACGTGCGCGAGCGCGACGCGGATGCGCGCCGACCATTCGGGCGCCTCGGAGTTGCGGAAGACGTGGGTGCGGGCGAGCGTGGTGTCCGGCGGCGACACCGCGACGACGGCGTAGGGGTCGGAGGTGGGGAGGATGCGGTGGCCG
The DNA here is from genome assembly GCF_019359855.2 of Lolium perenne. Classification (NCBI taxonomy): domain Eukaryota; kingdom Viridiplantae; phylum Streptophyta; class Magnoliopsida; order Poales; family Poaceae; genus Lolium; species Lolium perenne. The sequence goes on from NC_067249.2 coordinate 18,888,883, forward strand.
TGTGGCTGGCGTCGGTGGAGCGGGCTGTCGGCGTCGGTTTCGACGTCGCCGGGCACGGAGCGCGTGGCGAGACGGCGGCGGCTACGGCGGATGCAGAGGCGGCGGAGGAGGGTGGAGAGGACGTCCATGTTGGGGAGGCCGCGCGCCTCGTGGATGGTCAGGTCCAGGTCGCCGTGAAGGAGGACGAGCGGCTCGTCGTCGCCGACCGTTGACGACATGGCCGGTCGGCGCGCGTACGTCTGCGTCCGATCGTCCGGGCCGCTCGGCTCGGTTACGCTCAGGGTGCTTTATGAGCCAGGCAGAGTTTGCCGTGCGTGGATCCCATTCGTCAGTGACTAAGCACTGTGGGCAAGCAAGGTTGATTAGGCCCATACGTACGCATGCTGATGCATGTGTGATGTGTGTGCAGAGGCGGGAATACGATTCTTGGCTTGAATTAAGGTTGATGCTAGTAATGTTCATGTACTCCACCTCCACGTCCCCACGGACCAACCACGGGAATCGGTAACAAGCCAACTTTATCTGGTTCTATCAATTTCACCAAAAAAATATAGTCTCTTCGATTCATATTTTTTAAACATTAATACAGATTATCTACATATATTATAATTGCATATACATTAATTTTATCTACCTGGTTGAGGGACTATTTCTTTTTATCTATCTGGGTTGATGCCTGGCAAGAGCCTCTTTGGAGAATTAGATATTCTCTCCGTGCACTAATGTAAAATGTTTTAGATATTTTTGAAATAGACTAGATACCAATTAAAAGAAATGCACATACTCACTAAAAGTAGACTAGATACACACAAAAATGAGTGAATCTATAAAAGAGCTAAGATGTCTTACATTTATGCCTGGCCAGAGCCTCCGCTTTTTCCTAATCCGTTTGCGACGGGCGGGAGAGGGGGGGGGGGGGGGGGGGGATTGCGATAAGGAGGCATGTCGCAAACGGTATTTTGTACTCTACCGTGTGTGTTTCTGACAATCAAAAACAGTGATATTTATGCGAATTGTCTGCTTTCTGCTTTCTGGAAATATCGCAAATAATTTAGTAATCACCTGGTAGTTCTACATGCATATCCGACTGCATCAGTACCTCATGCAACATTTCATTGAAACACATTATCAAAATTTCATTATACTTTTTTTTGCGAGGGCAAAGAAATTGTATTAATGATATATAGGTGTGTTACAATCCCTTAGAAGGGATCCCGGGATAGACTCTGGCCCTGACCCTAACCATACCTCAGTAAACCAGCTAACAAATGGCTTACTACATTTTGACTATGAGGTAGTTTACTAATGCCCACGCTCTTTGGGTCTTTACTTCAGCCACCAGGTGACCTAAAGGTGACAAATCTCGTGCATTATTCTTTTGCATCTGCACTACTTCAGCACTGTCAGACTTGATGACGAAATGTTGTTGGTTGTGCTCCATGCCAAAGCAATACCCTACATAAGTGTGCATACCTCCGACTATTGTGTTGAACTACATTGCAACATCGATCTACACACAGAGAAGATAATTTCTCCATCATGTGATTGCAAAATCATGCCAGCTCATGCAGTTCCATCCGCAGCCATAAACGAGCCATCAACATTCAGTTTGAGCTTCGCTCGGTCTCTTCCATGGTGTACTAGGGGAAACCACAAATTTGCTCGGGTGTGCTACCGCCACTGGCTGATAGACTGACCTCTTCCCTTTTATGATCTCTTCAGTGGAACTTAAGCCCACGTTCGTAAGGGATGCTACGTAGCTGCATATGAACCGCCTAGATCCCTCCACCGATGGCATTGGTTTATTGTGTGTTATCTCATTTTTCAAAAACCATATTCTCTAACATATCATTAGTACTTTGACACAAGCTTCTCCTCAAACCAAATCTCCCGCGGCGCAGGTAGATTATCTATCCCTGGGATCCTCCATACTTCACGCATAGATACAACACTTGCATACATGCAATGTTCAAGAAATCGTTAATCGTTAACTTCTCGGTGGGCTTCAAAATGGAGATTAATCGCCTATCAGCCGATTTATCGATTTTATCAGTCAGTCATTTATCAACTTATTTTTTGATAAATCTTAATTTTTGGCACTAAATTTTCTATAATATGTTGCGGAAAAATAATATGGGAGCATTGAATAACATTTGAATCAATAAAATTGGAAAATTTGAGCTAATGCACAATTCTACAAGACTATAGGACAAAAATATCGACCGTTAGACCAAATTTCAGAAAAATTTCTTTGAAAAACCGTCGAAATATCGGCCCACCAACTGAAAATCGGGAGAAATATCGGCTACCAGGGTAAAAATTGGCCAAAATATCGGTGGCGGAAATCGTATCGATTACCACCCGATTCACGATAAATCGGTATCTCTCGGCCGATTTTTTGAACAGTGCATACATGCATTATGACATACTTTTGATTGCTAGCTATACAATGAGTCATTTTTGGTTACGTCTTTGCCTTCTAGACAGGTTCTCCTTGAAAAGATCTGCCAAAGTCTACCCAAGACTTTGGTTTGTAGTCTTTGTTGAACCTTGTCCGCGGTTTTCGTGCTTGTTCGTTACTTGGGAGGTGGTTCCATAACCACACGACAGCCCTCGCGATCATGCCATAATATACTAGCAGATGCACCACGTCACACACCTTCCCTCTTGGTTGCGTCTAGGTCTATGTGATCTTAGCATATCCATCACGACATAATATCGGTAATCAAGTCTTCTTATATAGTGTTCCCATAATTCTATCACTATAATAAAATGTCAACGTAGAGTCAACTATATGAAACATTTAGCAAAAATTGTTCTAATATAAACAGATTTGTACATTTAGACTAGCTAGAGATACACATAATGTCAATATAACACATAATATCAATATAACACAATATTAGTATATCTATAGTAAACATTAGCCAGAGATAACAGATCTGTGCTAATATAACTGTACTGCCTCTAATCTATTTTAATCAACGCACTGAACTACCTACCTGTGTGTCATGGGTACGTTAACTAGGTATACCACTGCAGGACCCCATTTCCGGCAAGCCCAGTTACCGGAGGAATCAAGTGGAGGAGTCCAACCGGGTTAGTGGGTGTACATGACCATATATTATCTATTATTGAAAACAATGGCATGAAAAAACAACCGTTGATCCCTAACAACTGGCTTACAGAAAAACATGTGGCTATCCGTATAAGGTACATTCATATAGATTTTAGGTTGGTTTGCTTAATGCAACTTTATGAAGATGTTGTTCTTTGACACACACTTGCCTCTGGTCGGTGAGCATGCGGTGGAACACTCGCTAGTGAACTTATCCAGTTGCCCATGTAGGCCTCTTTGGCACTAGTAGAAAATAGGCCTTTTGTCCCGATTCAGGATAGGCTTTAGTCTCGGTTCGCTATCCGGGACTATGAAAGTGGGACTAAAAGTTCCTTTTTTAGTTCTGGACGTGTTACAAACCGTAACTAAAGGTCCCCCACGTGGCCACGATGGAACGCTCGGGATGGAGAACCTTACATCCATTATCGGCTCATCTGCATTAGATAATTAAATTTATCAAAAACCATTACAGAACATCATAAATATACAGAAACGTGATGTACATCGATACATGCATTTTTTATCAATGATAGATGAAAGGTTAAAGTTAGTAACCTCGATTGAGGAGGAAAAAAAGAGAAGTTCTTAATTATGGCTCGAGCACTTTATATCATGTTTATTTTGTGTAACTAAAGTGGCATCAGGCATTTCATCAAGCACTGATACATGCACTGGGGGAGCTACTCAGGGGGCGAACTGGGCCATGGCCCGCCCAGGATTTATGCAAAAGTGCCTATACCTAAGCATCCTTGGCCCAATCCATTAGCGCTAGCATAGCAAGGTCAGCTAATGACCAACCAAACTGGCACCCTCGCAGCGAGCAGGAGAGATCATGGGTAGGGAGAAGAAACTGCAACAAAAATATAACCCAAATAATAGCACGCTGCTTTGCCTTGTCGTTGTTTTTTTCTCAAAATACGGAATAGAAAATTTGTCGTTGGTGGCTAGTAGCTAACTTTGTTCGTCAGTTCAAAAGATAATGCATCTTGGCTAGCACGTATATATTTTTCCCCTCCAAATTCTTAGCTAGCTATTACCTATGTTCCAAAATATAAGATTTTTTTAAAAGATGTAGGAAATGCTGGCTTTCGATATGTTAGCGGAGGAAAATCGTATAACAACTTGTACTACATAAGTAGTCCATCCGTCGTCGCTTCTGCCGTAGTGTTGTCCTAACAGCCACCAGGACCATCGGAATAACCGCCCTAGAAGCCTGGGGCCACCGCCCGGCACCCTTGTTCCACCGCAGGCAACACTCTGTCCAAGGCACCACGCCGCTGCAACAAGACACCCCCGTATGTGAAGGATGTGGGGCTCGCGAGCGCAGTTGATCACCCGTGTCACCCCTGAGCGACCAAATATAATACTTTTTGATAGGCTATTTTGACCAACACGTTGGTTAAAATAGCCTGTCTAAAAGACTTATATTTTCAGTTAATCTAAAAAAATCATTTTCTGTAAAAACGGGTGTAGTTTTGTTAGCATGACTGCTATTTTCACTTAATTTTTCTCCAAGATTCTTAGCTAGTCAATAAAAAAATATGAGCTCTCTTTTAGTTGGCCCGCCCAGTTATTTCTTTGTAGCTCCGCCACTAGATACATGCATTTTGCATCATCATTATTTCCACATATATGTTTAATTTTCATTGTTATTTGCCATCATACATTATTATCTATGCATTTTTAGTCGATTTTCAGGATTTTCCTACAAAGTCCACTTCATTGGTATATAATTTCTAGGAGGAAAAAAACCTCGTTTTTTGTATTTTATTTGTTTCAGGATTTTCTGGATCACTAGAAATCGAGGGAAAATACCTGATCAGTTTTTCACCCGGAGAATGATAGTGAGCGAAAGAACCACGCGAGAGGGGCCATGACGGCCAAACGAGCACAGGTGGCGCGCCCTACCTGGTTGGGCGCGCCATCCACACTCGTTTGCGCCTCGAGCATCGCCTCGCCCCCCCCCCCCTTTATAACAGAACCGCCGTTTCACCCAAATTTCTAAGCCATATTTTTCCGAAATTTATTGTGGCAACAACAGAGGAAGTCATCTCCTACTCCGGGAGAGGGCAGATCCTGTTGCACCGGTGCCTCCGGTGAAGGGGAAATCGACGCCATCGACATTCCCACTCCTCCTTGGCTTGGGAGGAGGCATCTCCATCAACATCTCTGAAAGGACGAGATGTCGCCTAGAGAGGGGTGAATAGGCTTTTTAGAAACTCTTACGTATTTAGCTTGTAAGAATTCAGAATTAAACTAACGTTTATTTTACAAGCACAAACCCTAAATATGCTAGGCTCAACTAAGTGCAATAACAACAACTAGAGCTAAGCAAGATAGGCACAATATATATATAAACACCAAGTGATAGCAAGATATAAAAAGTACTTCAAGCTCGATGGCTATCACAAAGGAAAGTAAACTCGGGTATAGAACTAACTGAAGCAGGCGGAGACAAAGATGTATTCCCGTGTTCCTGATGTCTACGCACGCTTCTATTCTTGTAGACATTGTTGGGCCTCCAAGTGCAGAGGTTTTTAGAATATCAACAAGTTTTTCTTAAGTGGATCACCCAAGGTTTATCGAACTCAGGAAGGTAGAGGTCAAAGATATCCCTCTCAAGCAACCCTGCAATTACGATACAAGAAGTCTCTTGTGTCCCCAGCACACCCAATACACTTGTCAGGTGTATATGTGCACTAGTTCGCCGAAGAGATAGTGAAATACAAGTAGTATGGATGATTATGAGTGGTAATTGCAATCTGAAAATAAAAATGGCAGCAAGCAAACATGTAGTAGAACTGGTTGTAAACGGCGTTTCAATCGTTGGAAACAAGGCCTAGGGATCATACTTTCACTAGTGGACACTCTCAACAATGATGTCATAATTGAATACATAAATATTATCTCTTCACTATGCTACTCTGAACCACTCTTCAGTTGGATAACAAACACAAATTCACCGCGTAGGGCTGCATAAGCACTCCTTAAAGTTCGTGTTCCCAATCTATATATGGATGCCCCACGCTATCACTTTGAGCATACAAAGATAGTACTAACAAGACACTACCATTCATAAGTATTTCTGTAAATTAAGCTTAAGACACACACACGGTATGCACACTATCACCTTCACACCGTGGGACAAGGTGTCTCCGGAGATCCCATAATAAAACCACATGAGTAGCATAATAGTTGAAGAATAACATCTACTTATTCAACTAGATTACAAAGCTCATGATCACATAAAGATCATGTCATGGGAGAGAGATAAATCACATAGCTACCGGTAAAGCCCTCAGCCTTGGGGGAGAACTACTCCCTCCTCATCATGGGAGTCAGCAACAGTGATGAATATGGCGGTGGAGTCGATGGAGATGGATCCGGGGGCAATTCCCCGTACGTCTCGACAGGGTGCCGGAACAGAGACTTCTGTCCCCCAAAACATGTCTTCGATGGTGGGGGAGCTACGGAACTTTTCATGGATGGAGGCTGATTGATTTAGGGTTTACACGTCAGAAGGGAATTTATAGGCGAAAGGGCGAGGTCGATGGGCGCCTGGGGGCCCCACACCACCCCTAGGCGCGGCCAGGGGCGCACCCAGGGCATGTGTGGCCGCCTCCTGGCGCCCCTTCGTCTCTCTTCTAGACTCCGTGTTCGTTTCGGTAAAATAGGAACTTCGGTTTTTGTTTCGTCCAATTCCGAGAATATTTCCTGTACAACTTTTCTGAAATACAAAACAACAGAACAGGGAACTAGCACTGTGGCATCTTGTTAATAGGTTAGTTTCAGAAAATGCATAAAAGTGTCATAAAGTGTAAACAAAACATATAGCAATTGATGTAAAGCAAGCATGGAGCATCAAAAATTATAGATACGTTTGCAACGTATCACAATTTACCCTTACAATCTCCATCAGCACCATCATCACCACCATCTCCATCTAAGAGATCGACATCATCCCCCTTGTAGTTTGTGTTGAATTGAACCGTGGATATTTTTTCTAATGCTATTGCATGTTTGTAATTGGTACTTTGTCATTATTTGGTGGGGAAATTATATATTCAGATTGTGTTGTAATCACTATGCTCCATATCATGTTTGACACTTGTGAGTAGCTTCTCACGTTCTTGGGGGCATAGAATAATCTGGCTATGATTCTATATGATGTGCAATGAGTATTTAGTCAAGTTTCTATCTTTTATGTTGTTCTATGATGGTTTTATGCGAACGATGACTGCATATTACATCACCTATATGGACTCACAGGGCTGCACTTTAGTGTAATGCATTAGTGTTGGAAGGGACGGACTACCAGAAACGGTTTTCCATTACTATTTGTTGCATTAGAGGGGTTTATGTCGGGGACCAATGATCTTATTGCTATGGTGGGAAATTTATGTCTTAATGATTCCGATACTTGCACATAAAAATGACTCTATGACCCATCATAAGGGGTGTGTTTGAACATATCCACAGTTGCACCTAATTTAGGCTCTGCCCCTAATTGAATAAAGCCTGATAAAATATTTACGATATTGTGTAGAACTCAGATGCTAGTAAATCCATGCCGCCCTCGAAAACTTTAGTCTCATATAAACACACACACACACACACTTGAGCTTGTTCTCTTAATGCATATAGGATTGGGCTTTTCTCTCATCGAGAGCATTTACTTATTTGCTATTTACTTTCTACACTTTATTTTTATTACTGCTTTCTTATCGATTATGCTAATCAATACCTTCGGATCCTCGTGGGTTGAACAACATTTCTTATTGAAAAGTACTACAATTGATCTCCTGCACTTGGGAGCCATCAAACACCTCTTGTGTATAAGAAGGGAAACCAGATGAACCTACACCTCTCAAAGCTAAGAAAGTTAAGTGTGGCTCTCACAGAAGCTTGGGCCACACCGTGATATATATAGAAGGAAACTTTAGTCCTAGTTTGTGTACCCAACTCGAACTAAGGATGGACCTTTAGTCCCGGTTAGAGAAACAAACCGGGACTAATGGGGCTCGCGCTTGTCGCCACCCGCCGTAACCCCTTTAGTATTGGTTGATGTCTCCAAACGGGACTAGGGACTAATGCTGGCCGTGCCCGTGCGGCATCCGAGCCGTTGGAACCGGGACTTATAGTCACGTTAGTCCCGGTTTCAAATGCAGTCGGGACAAATGCTCCAGGCAGCTCTGAACATTAGACTTGTTTTCTACTAGTGTGGGTTGCAGAATATTGACAAGTAGTATTAGAAAAAAAACAGATGATTGAGGTGCCATGTACTTTGAATTCCTACCGAATTTTAAAAACCATGCAGTTTCTAAGAAATGTTTTTGGATGGTGCATAAGATACAAACACAAGAACTTTGTAGACTGGAGAGAGAGAGAGAGAGAGTGCAAGGTCACTAGACTTTTAAAGTTTTAAAAAGAAAATAAAACGAAGTAAGAGTTCTAGGAATGCATATGGGATGGAATTCTCTAAATTAAAATTCCTATCAAATTCCCTGAATCCAAAGAAGCCGTATTTCCTTTCTCTTTTCCTTTTGTAACCATTGTTGAATTACTTAGAAATTTTGGCTTCTTTTCAATTAGATTCAGGTGGTGCGTGATTCTCACCTTGGGGTCACCATTAAAAAAAAATTATATTCCCTCATTTTTATTTCTAATTAAGTTTTTTTAGTAGTAAGTAGTAAATAAAAAAGGTCCCTTGCATCACCTAGGATATTTTTGTGAATAGACGCATGTGAGGCGGAAATTCAATTCGGCTCTTGATGCGCGTGGTTGACGTATTGTCTTTCCGTTCGACACGCGTCCGTTGGGAACCCCAAGAGGAAGGTGTGATGCGCACAGCGGCAAATTTCTCTCAGTAAGAAACCAAGGTTTATCGAACCAGTAGGAGTCAAGAAGCACGTGAAGGTTGATGGCGGCGAGATGTAGTGCGGCGCAACACCAGGGATTCCGGCGCCAACGTGGAACCTGCACAACACAAACCAAGTACTGCCCCAACGAAACAGCGAGGTTGTCAATCTCACCGGCTTGCTGTAACAAAGGATTGGATGTATAGTGTGGAAGATGATTGTTTGCAGAAAACAGTAGAACAAGTATTGCAGTAGATTGTATTTCGGTATAGAGAATTGGACCGGGGTCCACAGTTCACTAGAGGTGTCTCTCCCATAAGATAAATAGCATGTTGGGTGAATAAATTACAGTTGGGCAATTGACAAATAGAGAGGGCATGACCATGCACATACATATTATGATGAGTATTGTGAGATTTAATTGGGCATTACGACAAAGTACATAGACCGCTATCCAGCATGCATCTATGCCTAAAAAGTCCACCTTCAGGTTATCATCCGAACCCCTTGTAATAACCCAGAACATAGGAACAACGAAGGGTAGATTTAGAAATGGGATGTGCATTTCATCGCAAAACGGGGGAAATTTTCGCGCCTTATTGCAACTAAACCTAAGAGGGATCGAGGTTCTCTCTCATTTTGCACTTAGGGTTAGGCAATGTGAGTTAGGGAAATTTCGACATGATCTCTTTTGTATCTTGCTTGATTTGGGGAATTGATTTCATTTGACAAGTGTCAATACATTAAACAATAAACAATGAACAATATAAATGGAATTCATAATTCAAACAACTTATGAATTCAAACAACTTTGAATTTCAAAGTGAATCACAAATACAATATTTATTCTAGAATATAAATATCACATAATCAAAAGCTCATAAACAAAAACTTGGGCTTTATTGATATCACAACACAAATTACATTGTCTTTACAAAATTCTTGATACAAGAATTAATGAATAATAAACAGAAATAAAAAGGAAGATTACAATTTGATTCCTAAACTAAAACTTAGACTAATGACTTGGAGAATGTCTTCTGGCTATATCCATCTTCATAAACCTGCAAAACAAAGAATCAAGCACCAACACTAGCCAGAATATAAGTGTTAGCTCAATATTCAGTTTAGACAGTTAGCAAGTGACACAATATTCAGTTTGGACAGAACCAAGTCACAGCACACTTGTGCTTGTCCAAAGCCAAGGACAGCACAAGATAGGATCAGCAGACTCAAAACTCCGAGCAGCATTGCAAAGAGGCTCAAGTTTCAGCATATGAGAGCACACAGCTCAAGTGTCTTTGGGCAACAAACAAGGCAATGCAAGGGATGAGTCACAAAGTGACCAGGCCTTGTGTGTCATGGTCGAGTAAAAGAAGAGATGGTATAAAAGGATCACAAACCCTAGAACCAAGGTGCACGATCGACCGCATAAGAATCACCAGGTAAGGGTGAAGTTTGAGCAACACATAGTTCATCCTGTTCTTGCTTAAGAACAGCACAAACACACAAAACCTCAGCCATCGTAAATCATGGTGACACGAGAAGATCATCCAAGATCTGGAGGTGAAGGGCTTTGCACAAACCACAAGATCGCATCAACAAAGCATTACTTTCTAGGAGCCGGAACAAGGTATACCTAGTTCCCTGGAAGAGATCCAATGGATCTAATCCATCATATGCATAAGCATGGGATGAGCAGATGCTCATATGGGTAGATCATCACTTGGTTTTCACCAAGGATTCTTTGCGATCAAAGGCTACTAAGATAGACACTATCCAGATACATGCATCATGTGCACAGAGGCTAGAAAGCATGAACAGATGCACACTAGCAAGATCACATGCACAGATAGCACCGGTAGATAGCATAGATTAGCGGCTAAGACTACACAGAAGATCCTAAGCAAGCAACCATCGAAACCCTAGATTTCTTCACGAGCAAGCATATTGGCATTCATACTTAATATGATCCCCAAATATGCAAGCAAAGTGAGTAGCCAACAAGATCAAATCAATCATGTGAGCAACCAATCGGTAGCAAGCTACCGAGGTCACATCACACTTAGCACCAATTAAAGAAAGCCAAATAGATCACATCACTATCCAGAAATGGATTCAGATTTTAATCGCTTGTAAAAGAATCATGAACAGCAAACTCATATACAAGCGGGACATTTACATCATCACCGCATAAGCGGTTCATCATAATTAAATAATCCAAGCATGAATTTATTACAGATCCATGCTAAACATGACAGCAAGATACATCGTTAAGCAAGACAACTTAATTCATAGCCACTAGAGCAACTCTAGATAGCTAGAGATAAGCAACAAGACAAGTAAGCAACCACACAAAGTGATGCTTGAGCATCAAGCATCACTAGATAATTGATTCATATAGCCACAGATTAGCCAAGCAAGCAATCATCGACAAGCTATTGATCAAATTGATCAATCATAGCAAGCCAAGCTACACAGAGGATTAGCCAACAAGCAAGAAATGATCCAATGGATCATTGGCTTGCAGAATTAGTACCGAATTATATCACGGGCACCTCTCGCACACACACAAGTGTCACGTATGCATCACAAGTGCACCTAGACAAGCAAGTATGAATAAACCAAGAAGCATAGCAAGCCTATAAGCATGAACAGCAGGGTATATCAAGCCATAAGCAAGCACAAGCATAGCATGGCAAGTATAGAGCAAGCTAGGAGTAGCAAGAGAAGCAAGCATAACATGAACAGCAAGCAAATCGACATGTGCCAGTACCAATAATCGGTAATCGACCATAAGCTTGCGATGAACCGAAGCACAAGAAGATTGCGCAAAGAAGAGCATGACTCTAGATGATCACAAGATCACCAGAGAGTAACATAGCATGAGGAGGAAGAAGCACAAGGTAACAAGGGGAGGCGCACGGAGGAGTAGGAGGAGGAACAGAGAACCTTACCCGCGCTCGGGAGGCGAAGCTATGGCATGGCGAGGCGTGCCCGCGCGGCCATAGCAAATGCAAAGCCAGGGTAGTCGCCGGCGTTACGCCGACGAACACCACCACAGCAGACAAAGACGGAGACGACGGCACAGCGCTGCGAGCGGCACCCGCGCCAGTCGGTCTCGGAGGCGCTCACGTCGATGGCGAGGGCGAGAGCTCGTCGGAGCTTCACAATCGCCCGAGGCGATTCTCCAGTGGATCCAGATCGAGGCGATCCGCCAGGAGAAGACGAAGAGGGGAAAACTGCTCGGACAGATCGATAGATCTGCTCGAGGCGGTTCTAGATCGGTAGGTGGCTACGGCGGAGGAGGCCGGTGATGGCCGGAGCAGAGCGGCGGCCATGGCGGCGACGCCATCGCCACGGGATCGCCAGAGGCTAGGGTTAGACGAGTGAGGAGAGGGCCGAGTGAGAGTGAGTGAGGTGGGCCGCTTTGGCGCCACCGAACCCAAAAGGGGGCCAGCCTATTTGGGCCGTCCCTGGGTTAGTTTAATTGGGCTGGGCCCAATAAGGGTCCAGGGGGTATTTTGGTCATTTTACAATTAATAAAAGACCAAAACTTTACCAAATTTTTATAAATCATAAACAACTCTAGAAATCCAATAAAAATTGGATTTATAAATGAAAAATAAATCTTAACCAGAATAAAATATGAAATGAAATTATGGAACAAATTCAAAATTATGAATTTTTAGAATTTAAATAATAACTTGGAATTTTAAATTATTATTTCCTTGTATTTAAAATTCAAGGAAAAATCTCAAATAAGTTCAAATACTTATTTTCCAACATTTCAAAATGGGATTCTATTATTCCAAGTCATTTCATTTGAACAAGGGAATTTTTCCCAGAAAACTACTATATTTCTTTTTATTCCAAAAACTATAGAGGTAACTCTATAATTTCAAATTATTTTGGAATGACTAAGGTAATTATCAAGTAAAATCATTTTACTTTGAAAATTGTTGTACTTTGTGTGAATTACCATGATTACCACTTTTAAATCAATTGTAAATTACCGTCAAAGACATAAATCTTAAATACAACCCTAACTTGTAATAACTCAATGGGGTAAAGTGATTCAACATAAAATAATACATCCATGATTGCATTATTTGAATTTTTATAACATTGTCCTTACCGGACAATGATGCTTCTTACAGAACCCGAGGTCCAGGTTCCATCAACTGCATTGAACTGCACTATCTCGCAGTCCACAGGCAAGTTCACCCTTGCTCATGTCAACTTGATTATTTTCTATTACTTTAATGCAAAACTATATACTTATCATTCCTGCATCGCAAATGAAATGTTATTTTCCAACTATGAATATGACTATGTGGATGGCAATGGAACCATGGTGTGTGTTGATATGGTGGAGGTTCCATTGCAATGGGTTATATCACCCTAGGATTAAATTACCAATGCCGTCCAGTGATTCTAGCGCCGTACAAACCGCGTTGACCATGAGATCTATAATGGCTCTGGAAAAGCCAGCTGTATCTTTTCCCTTCTGCACGCCAACGGATCGGAGAGACGGTGGGGTGCTGGAGGCACTGCCACAATAGGTTGGGAAATCCTTTTAAATCCCCATCCATTGGTGATGTTAATCTCTTCCGATCTATGAAGGATTGTCCAAAGTACACCATGAGTAAAGCCGTATTATCGGGGGAAAGTCTACTGGAGGTGTGCGGGTGGACAAAAGGGTGGGTTTGCAGTCGCGGAGAAGGCGGTGTGGGCTTGGATCTTTATACCTGGCCTCACACCAAAGGAAGTGTGAACGGGGCAAGTCCTCGCGGATGGCAAAAAGGGTGAGATCTCTTGTGGGAAAAGTAACGCACCTCTGCAGAGTGTATCAAATTGTGGCTGTCACTCCTTGTTCCGGAAGGAACTGCGAACGCGGCAGGAAAGGAACTCCACGAAGTTCTAGTCAACCTGTGAAGACTGACGGGCATAGTTTTCATAATAAAAGCAACCTTTTGAAGAAATGTTTTCAAAACATGCATTGACCTGCGATTTCCTGATCAATGGTCGTAGCTAGTGCATCAAACACCTTTTATTCTTTTAGAACTTGCTGAGTACCTCTGTACTCACTTTCTTTCGACACCCTTGCTAGACTGTGATCCTGAAGTGGAGGCTATCAACGATGAAGCACCAGAAGGAAGCTACGAGCTGGTCTACGATGAACCTGATCTTACCGGCGGAGTGGAAGGCGTAGACTATGGGATAGTCTACGGACCAGATGACACGGAGGTGGAGGAGTAGTGACATACCCTAGTACCATAGAGCCGAGCAACGTAGAACTTACCTAAATAAGTTGTTGAGCTCTTTTCATCTTTAGTATGAGTTGTAATTGTACTTTAGTAGTATCTTAGGGTGTTCTCATAGGACCTGTGAGAATATCAACTTGTTAAGAAAATGTTTGTAATAAAGTATGGAGTGTTATGACCTGCAATGTTTCTGTTGTACCACTCGAGGGATATGGCAAATTGTGAGGAAGCCCCTTCACAAAGATCATATCAACGACTTGTATACTACAACATGCAGTGGTATGCTGGGTCACCGCAGCTGGTATCAGAGCAAATGTTGCGACCTTAGGTTGGAAAAACCTAGTATAGGGAAGGAACCTGTAGGAGTCTAGTAGAAATAGTAAAGGATTCTCTAGAAGTATGGTGATTATTCACTTGAGAATAGCAAAACCATATATTTTAGTGCGATAATTCTTTATTATAGCTATTATGATGCATTATCATCACTAATATTCTGCTTTTGTATACAGCCATAATGGCGAACACTTTTCCTAAGAGGACTTTGAGGAAAGTTGAGGGTTGGCTCGGTGATTATGATGGACCAATAACAGCTCTCCCGTGTGGGATGTCAAGGAACTTCATTGCGATCCACGGATACCGTTATCAAGTATACTTACTATGATGGGGAAATCCTAGCCAAGTGCAGAGTATCGGTCCAACTACGGAAAAAGCTGCTGATGAGTCGTATAATGCCATACGGAGAAGCAAAAACTATCACCACAAACTACCATATGGGTCTATTCAAGGCAATCCTTGAGATAAGGCAGCACAAGTCGAGAGAATCGCTATGTTCGTAGTTTTCTCATATACCTCATGCCGAGGAAGATGAGGATCCCACTGAATCATTTGGTGTTAGCACACAAGTCCTGAAGCTGCAGCACAAAGACATGGATAGTTGTAAGTCTTTATTGACCACGATGTACCTTTTACACATGAAGATGAGAGGTGAGATTGACCACATGCTAGCTGAGTTCACGGACCCTGATAAAGTCCAAACTCGGATGCGTGATTTGAGGGCACAACCACAACATACTACACCCTTCTTTAACTTGAGATAGTGATGTAGATTTGAGTGACCGGTGGTTCAAGAGAAATCTACCTACAAGAGATCCACTTACACCTAACTTTGTCCCGCACTATCCACACGTGTCAGCATCATATGATACTGGATATGGGGAAGACCACTCATGGAACATAAATTGCTCGGAGTCACCGATTGAAAACTCGACGGGTTGGCGTTTCGGGGAACCTTTCGGTGATGAGGAGGAGCCAATTCCATGTGATACCGGAGATGAGAGTGATGCGGTTAACCCGAATGTTAACCAAAGCTTTGAGCAGAAAGAGAAAGACACCAACTCCATTTCTTTGGATTTGGAGATGGGATTACCCAAAACATCCCAGTACGTTGTAGGTGAGAGTTCTGGAACCAAGAAAAAGAAGAAGAAGAAGATGAGGGGTCAAGTTAATAGGAATCCTCCATGGATGACTGGGGAAGAGGAGATGTATTCCACTGGGGATATGTACGAGTCTTTATCTAGTTACTTTGGCATGACGGATCTCTGTCTCGGCACTTCGTCCGATTCAGACTACATACCTACGGGAAGAACTTTCATTCCGGACGGTCTTCGGAGGACAGACCGCATCGGATGGACCCCAGGGATGTACGCGGAGGCGAATGAAGACGATGAGGAGTAGAGTTCCAATGAAGAATAAAGTAATCTAGGTGGTATTGTAATAGAACATATTTTAAATTTCCGTTGGCTTGGGCTTTGAGCCAAATAAGTGGTTTATATTTACCACATGTAATATAAGTTTGTGAGTGTGTTATGTATTATATGGTGTATATACATAATAAATGTTTGTTTTGGATTTGCTTCTTGATTTCATTGTGTGACTAGTTCTGGGCATTGAGTTGAGCTCAGAAAGCATTTGCATGGTGTAATTATGAGTAATCGCTCTTTGTCACAGGACTAGGGGGAAATGGCGTTAGTAGAAATCAAGAGGCTCGCAGAGCGGGAAGCCAGAGAGAAAGAGGAAGCAGCTGCGCAGCCTAGAGCAGAAAACGCACCACCACCACCACACCCAATGTTGCACCCAGATTTCCAACAATATATGAGGTCAATGGAGGAAGATATGAGGCGTTACCAGGAAAGCCAGAGCAAGAATATGCAGGATTTCTTTACCCATGTCATTAATGATAGGGGTAATGAAGGCAAGGGAGTAACACTATCGGACTTCCAAAATGCAAGACCATTACCATTTACATCAGCTCCAGAACCAATGGACGCTGAAGATTGGCTCATGGATACGGAACGGAAGTTGAAGACTGTTGGATGCAACGATGAGGAGAAGATTAGATACACCACGTATCTGTTGTCAGGACCAGCAGCATCATGGTGGGAGAACCTTGTAGCAGTACACCCTCCGGATAAGGTATTCACCTGGGAGGAGTTCAAGAAGAAGTTTCGGGATGCTCATGTTCCGGACAGCGTGGTGGAGTTGAAGAAGAGGGAATTTGAAGAACTGAGACAGAATACTGCACCAATCATGCAGTATGTTCGGGATTTCAATAGGTTATCCAGGTATGCACCTGAGGATGTGGATACAGAGGAGAAGCGGAAGAAGCGGTTCATGAAAGGCATGAATCCATACATGAAGATGCAACTGAGGTTGGCACGGATCGCCGAATTCCGAGAACCGATTGACTCGGCAATCACTTTCGAGGATGACTACGGGCAAGTCCAGGAGGACAGGAGGAAGAGAGCTCGTATAGAGCCAAGGAAGTACCCAATCGCAAACCATTACCTGATCGGAGTTTCAAACCTCGATACATGACCTACTACCGGTAATCAATACAACCGGGGAGGTCAGAGTCGTAACCCAATTAACCGAGATCATCTCGCAACAGCTTGTGGCTCGAGAGGGCATTTGCAGAAGGACTGTCAGAAACCCAGAATCATCTGCTATGGTTGTGGGAAGGAAGGACACATCAAGCCGGAGTGTCCAAACAAGTCATCTTGGAGCGGACAGAGCTCTGGAGGACGAGGTGGAAACAACAACAACAACAACCGCAACAACAACAACAACAACCGCAACTACAACTACAACAACAAGAAGGGAAAGCCTTATGGAAAGCTGAATTGCACATCTTTGGAACAAGCGGAAGAGTCGGATCAAACAGTCTTAGGTACGCTAAGCATTCTTACTCATCCTGGCAAAGTATTATTTGATACTGGAGCAACCACATCATTTCTTGCATTGGAGTTTGTGGAAAAATTCGGGCTTAGATGTTCTAAGTTAGAAACCCCTATAACTGTCCTATCCGCGGGGGGAACGATCTTAGTAACCCACGTGAAAGAAGCACAAGTCCTAACCATATGTGACTGTGTGTATTTCGCGGACCTATTCATCATACCCATGAAAGACATATCAGTCATCTTAGGGATGGATTGGTTGACAGAAAATGGAGCGGTGATTAACTGTGGAGACAAAACAGTGTCACTTCGCAACTCCATCGGAGGTAGAATAGTGTTCCAAGGCGATAGGTACCGTGAGTTGGAGATTGGATTGGAACTCAACAGCCTGAAGGAAGTGAGAATTGAAGATATTCCTGTAGTAAATAAGTTTAAGGATGTATTTCCTAAGGAACTACCGGGGATGCCACCCGATAGAGAGATAGAATTCACAATCGATCTGATTCCAGGCACAGCACCAATAGCACAACCACCATATAAGATGGGGCCAAAGGAGTTAGTGGAACTAAAAGCTCAGATAGATGAACTGGAACAGAAGGGATTTATTCAAGAAAGTGTGTCACCATGGGGTACACCAGTTATTTTTGTGGATAAAAGAGATGGAGGAAAGAGAATGTGTGGAGATTACAGAAATTTGAACAATGTAACTATCAAGAACAAGTATCCTTTACCTAGAATTCAAGATCTTTTTGATCAAGTTCAAGGAGCAGGAGTCTTCTCAAAGATAGATTTAAGGTCAGGATACCATCAAATCAAGATCAAGAAGGAAGATGTACCAAAAACAGCATTCGTATCAAGGTATGGACACCATGAATACTTGGTTGTACCATTTGGACTAACAAATGCACCAGCAATTTTCATGAATTTGATGAACAAGATATTCATGAAGTACTTGGACAAGTTTGTGATAGTGTTCATAGATGATATTCTAATCTATTCCAAAGATAAAGAAGAACATGCCAAACATTTGAAGATAGTTCTCAAACTTTGAGGGAACATCAGCTATATGCGAAGTTCAGCAAGTGCAAGTTTTGGTTAGATAGTGTTGAATTTCTTGGACATGTGATAACCAAAGAAGGCATAGCGGTGAATCCAAATAAGGTACAGTCCGTATTGGAATGGAAATCACCTAAAGATGCGAAGGAGATACGAGGATTTCTTGGTATGGCAGGCTACTATAGAAGATTCATAGAGGGATTTTCGAAGATTGGGACCAATGACCAAGTTACTCAAGAAAAATGCTCCATTTGTGTGGACTGATGAGAGTGAAGCCAGCTTCCAAACACTCAAAGATAAGTTAACCACAGCACCAGTATTGGCAGTTCCTGAACCTGGAAAGGATTATACGGTGTATTGTGATGCTTCCAAGAATGGACTTGGATGTGTTCTTATGCAAGATCTAAGGTAATAGCCTATGGATCAAGACAGTTGAAACCACATGAACACAACTACCCAGTACATGATCTCGAGTTAGCGGCAGTTGTGTATGCTTTGAAAAGTTGGAGACAATTTCTATATGGATCCAAGTGTGAGTTATACACCGATCACAAGAGTTTGAAATATTTCTTCACTCGTAAAGAATTAAACATGAGACGAGAAGAGATGGTTGGAGTTGATTAAGGATTACGACCTTAAGATCAACTATACCCCAGGCAAAGCTAATGTAGTAGCAGATGCTTTAAGTAGGAAGAGTACGGAGAATCAACCTACGGAATGGGAAATTCCAAAGGAACTTCGGAAAGAGTTAGAAGATGCTCAGATCTTGTTTATTCAAGGTGATGTCAAAGGAAGTTTAGCAACCATGAGGATAATGGATGAGATGTACTCAGACTTGAAATATGAGATTATCCGAAAGCAAGCGGATGATTTGTTCATCCAAGAGGAGATAAAAAGGATTGGCGAAGGAAGACCATCGAATTCCATCTAGGGATTTTGATTCATTATACTTCCGTAAAAGGATCTGTGTACCCTGATGATCAAGAAGTGAAGTCAATCATATTAAAAGAAGCACATGAAACCCCTTATTCCATACACCCGGGAAGTACGAAGATGTATATGGATTTGAAGGAGATGTTCTGGTGGAACAACATGAAGAGAGAAATAGCACAATATGTCTCGGAATGTCATACATGTCAACGAGTGAAGGCAGAGCATCGCAGTCCTCGCGGATTACTCAAACCACTAGAGATACCGGAATGGAAATGGGATGAAATAGGAATGGATTTTGTTACTGGTTTACCAATGACTAATAAGAAGAAGGATATGATATGGGTAATAGTGGATAGACTCACCAAGAGTGCTCATTTCATAGCCGTAAACACAAAAGATAATGCAGAAAAGCTTGTGGATATATATGTAAAGGAAATTGTGAGTAAGCATGGAGTACCAAAGAAGATAGTCTCAGATAGAGGTTCGATTTTCACATCAGCATTCTGGAAACAACTACAAGAATCTTTGGGATCCAAGTTGGATTTCAAAGACAAAGATATCATCCACAAACCGGAGGACAAACCGAAAGAACCAATCAGATACTTGAGGACATGCTTAGAGCTTGTGCTCTGAACTTTGGAGGCTCATGGGAAGATCATTTACCTTTAGCGGAGTTCTCATATAACAATAGTTATCAGAGTAGCATTCAGATGGCACCGTACGAAGCAGCATGCGGAAGGAAGTGTAGATCACCAATTTGTTGGTTTGAAACCGGAGAAAACAAGGAGTTTACACCAGACTACATCAAGGAGAGACAAGACGTCATCGAGGTGATCCGGGATAGACTCAAGATAGCTCAGAGTCGTCAGAAGAGTTACGCCGACTTAAAGAGAAGAGATTGGGAACCAAAAGTGGGAGACATGGTATATTTAAAGGTTAGCCCAATGAAAGGACTTAAGAGGTTCGGAGTGAAAGGAAAGTTAAGCCCTCGATATATTGGACCATTTAAGATAATCAGTCAGAATCGAGGAACAGCTTTTGAGTTGGAATTACCGGTACAACTAAGTCAAATTCATAATGTATTTCATGTATCACAACTCAGAAAGTGTTTGAAGGCACCTGATGATCCTATCACATATGAAGAAATTGAATTGCAATCTGATCTAACCTATGTGGAAAGGCCTGAGAAGATCTTAGAAGTACAATGGAAGAAGTTAAGAAACAGGGCAATCAAATATTGTAAAGTGCAATGGCAACATCACCCTGAGCGAGAAGCCACTTGGGAGACGGAAGAAGAACTCAGGAAGTCTTACCCCGAGATGTTCAGGTACCAATCTTAACTTCGGGACGAAGTTTCTGTTAAGGGGGAGAGGCTGTAATAACCCAGAACATAGGAACAACGAAGGGTAGATTTAGAAATGGGATGTGCATTTCATCGCAAAACGGGGGAAATTTTCGCGCCTTATTGCAACTAAACCTAAGAGGGATCGAGGTTCTCTCTCATTTTGCACTTAGGGTTAGGCAATGTGAGTTAGGGAAATTTCGACATGATCTCTTTTGTATCTTGCTTGATTTGGGGAATTGATTTCATTTGACAAGTGTCAATACATTAAACAATAAACAATGAACAATATAAATGGAATTCATAATTCAAACAACTTATGAATTCAAACAACTTTGAATTTCAAAGTGAATCACAAATACAATATTTATTCTAGAATATAAATATCACATAATCAAAAGCTCATAAACAAAAACTTGGGCTTTATTGATATCACAACACAAATTACATTGTCTTTACAAAATTCTTGATACAAGAATTAATGAATAATAAACAGAAATAAAAAGGAAGATTACAATTTGATTCCTAAACTAAAACTTAGACTAATGACTTGGAGAATGTCTTCTGGCTATATCCATCTTCATAAACCTGCAAAACAAAGAATCAAGCACCAACACTAGCCAGAATATAAGTGTTAGCTCAATATTCAGTTTAGACAGTTAGCAAGTGACACAATATTCAGTTTGGATAGAACCAAGTCACAGCACACTTGTGCTTGTCCAAAGCCAAGGACAGCACAAGATAGGATCAGGCAGACCAAAATTGAGCAGCTGCAGTAGGCTCAAGTTTCAGCATATGAGAGCACACAGCTCAAGTGTGCTGGGCAGCAACAGCAAGGCAATGCAAGGGATGAGTCACAAAGTGACCAGGCCTTGTGTGTCATGGTCAGAGTAAAAGAAGAGATGGTATAAAAGGATCACAAACCCTAGAACAAGTGCACAGTCGACCAGATAAGAATCACCAGGTAAGGGTGAAGTTTGAGCAACACATAGTTCATCCTGTTCTTGCTTAAGAACAGCACAAACACACAAAACCTCAGCCATCAGAAATCATGGTGACCTGAGAAGATCATCCAAGATCTGGAGGTGAAGGGCTTTGCACAAACCACAAGACTGCATCAACAAAGCATTACTTTCTAGGAGCTGGAACAAGGTATACCTAGTTCCTGGAAGAGATCCAATGGATCTAATCCATCATATGCATAAGCATGGGATGAGCAGATGCTCATATGGGTAGATCATCACTTGGTTTTCACCAAGGATTACTGCCAGTCAAAGGCTACTAAGATAGACACTATCCAGATACAGATCATGTGCACAGAGGCTAGAAAGCATGAACAGATGCACACTAGCAAGATCACATGCACAGATAGCACCAGTAGATAGCATAGATTAGCAGCTAAGACTACACAGAAGATCCTAAGCAACCAACCATCCGAAACCCTCGATTTCCTCACAGGCAAGCATCATGGCATTCAGACTGAATATGAGCCCCAAATATGCAAGCAACGTGAGTAGCCAACAAGATCAAATCAATCATGTGAGCAACCAATCAGTAGCAAGCTACCGAGGTCACATCACACTTAGCACCAATTAAAAGAAAGCCAAATAGATCACATCACTATCCAGAAATGGATTCAGATTTTAACTCGCTTGTAAAAGAATCATGAACAAAGAAACTCATATACAAGCAGGACATTTACATCATCACCGCATAAGCAGTTCATCATAATTAAATAATCCAAGCATGAATTTATTACAGATCCATGCTAAACATGACAAGAAAGATACCTGTTAAGCAAGACAACTTAATTCATAGCCACTAGAGCAACTCTAGATAGCTAGAGATAAGCAACAAGCACAAGTAAGCAACCACACAGTGATGCTTGAGCATCAGCATCACTAGATAATTGATTCATATAGCCACGAATTAGCCAAGAAGCAATCATCGACAAGCTATTGATCAAATTGATCAATCATAGCAAGCCAAGCTACATAGAGGGATTAGCCAACAAGCAAGAAATGATCCAATGGATCATTGGCTTGCAGAATTAGTACTGAATTATATCACAGGCACCTCTGGCACACACACAAGTGTCACAGATGCATCACAAGTGCACCTAGACAAGCAAGTATGAATAAACCAAGAAGCATAGCAAGCCTATAAGCATGAACGGCAGGGTATATCAAGCCATAAGCAAGCACAAGATAGCATGGCAAGTATAGAGCAAGCTAGGAGTAGCAGAGAAGCAAGCATAACATGAACAGAAGCAAATCGACATGTGCCGCACCAATAAGCGGTAATCGACCATAAGCTTGCAAGAAACCGAAGCACAAAGCAAGATTGCGCAGAAGAGCATGACTCTAGATGATCACAAGATCACCGAGAGAGTAACATAGCATGAGGAGGAAGAAGCACGGTAACAAGGGGAGGCGCACAGAGGAGTAGGAGGAGGAACAGAGAACCTTACCCGCGCCTGGAGGCAGAAGCTATGGCATGGCGAGGCAGTGCCCGCGCGGCCATAGCAGCTGCAAAGCCAGGGTAGTCGCCGGCGTTACGCCGACGAACACCACCATAGCAGACAAAGCACGGAGACGATGGCACGGGCGCCAGTGCGCACCCGCGCCAGGTCGGTCTCGGAGGCGCTCACGTCGATGGCGAGGGCGAGAGCTCGTCGGAGCTTCACAATCGCCTGAGGCGATTCTCCAGTGGATCCAGATCGAGGCGATCCGCCAGGAGAAGACGAAGAGGGGAAAACTGCTCGGACAGATCGATAGATCTCGCTCAAGGCGGTTCTAGATCGGTAGGTGGCTACGGCGGGAGGAGGCCGGTGATGGCCGGAGCAGAGCGGCGGCCATGGCGGCGACGCCATCGCCACGGATCGCCGCAGGCTAGGGTTAGACGAGTGAGGAGAGGGCCGAGTGAGAGTGAGTGAGGTGGGCCGCTCGGCGCCACCGGAACCCAAAAGGGGGCCAGCCTATTTGGGCCGTCCCTGGGTTAGTTTAATTGGGCTGGGCCCAATAAGGGTCCAGGGGGTATTTTGGTCATTTTACAATTAATAAAAGACCAAAACTTTACCAAATTTTTATAAATCATAAACAACTCTAGAAATCCAATAAAAATTGGATTTATAAATGAAAAATAAATCTTAACTTAATAAAATATGAAATGAAATTATGGAACAAATTCAAAATTATGAATTTTTAGAATTTAAATAATAACTTGGAATTTTAAATTATTATTTCCTTGTATTTAAAATTCAAGGAAAAATCTCAAATAAGTTCAAATACTTATTTTCCAACATTTCAAAATGGGATTCTATTATTCCAAGTCATTTCATTTGAACAAGGGAATTTTTCCTTAAAACTACTATATTTCTTTTTATTCCAAAAACTATAGAGGTAACTCTATAATTTCAAATTATTTTGGAATGACTAAGGTAATTATCAAGTAAAATCATTTTACTTTGAAAATTGGTGTACTTTGTGTGAATTACCATGATTACCACTTTTAAATCAATTGTAAATTACCGTCAAAGACATAAATCTTAAATACAACCCTAACTTGTAATAACTCAATGGGGTAAAGGGATTCAACATAAAATAATACATCCATGATTGCATTATTTGGATTTTTATAACATTGTCCTTACCGGACAATGATGCTTCTTACGTAACCCGAGGTCCAGGTTCCATCAACCGCATTGAACCGCACTATCTCGCGGTCCACGAGGCAAGTTCACCCTTGCTCATGTCAACTTGATTATTTTCTATTACTTTAATGCAAAACTATATACTTATCATTCCTGCATCGCAAATGAAATGTTATTTTCCAACTATGAATATGACTATGTGGATGGCAATGGAACCATGGTGTGTGTTGATATGGTGGAGGTTCCATTGCAATGGGTTATATCACCCTAGGATTAAATTACCAATGCCGTCCAGTGATTCTAGCGCCGTACAAACCGCGTTGACCATGAGATCTATAATGGCTCTGGAAAAGCCAGCTGTATCTTTTCCCTTCTGCACGCCAACGGATCGGAGAGACGGTGGGGTCTTTGAAGGCACTGCCACAATAGGTTGGGAAATCCTTTTAAATCCCCATCCATTGGTGATGTTAATCTCTTCCGATCTATGAAGGATTGTCCAAAGTACACCATGAGTAAAGCCGTATTATCGGGGAAAGTCTACCGGAGGTGTGCGGGTGGACAAAAGGGTGGGTTTGCGATCGCGGAGAAGGCGGTGTGGGCTTGGATCTTTATACCTGGCCTCACACCAAAGGAAGTGTGAACGGGGGCAAGTCCCTGCGGATGGCAAAAAGGGTGAGATCTCTTGTGGGAAAAGTAACGCACCTCTGCAGAGTGTATCAAATTGTGGCTGTCACTCCTTGTTCCGGAAGGGAATCGCGAACGCGGCAGAAAGGAACTCCACGAAGTTCTAGTCAACCTGTGAAGACTGACGGGCATAGTTTTCATAATAAAAGCAACCTTTTGAAGAAATGTTTTCAAAACATGCATTGACCTGCGATTTCCTGATCAATGGTCGTAGCTAGTGCATCAAACACCTTTTATTCTTTTAGAACTTGCTGAGTACCTCTGTACTCACTTTCTTTCGACACCCTTGCTAGACTGTGATCCTGAAGTGGAGGCTATCAACGATGAAGCACCAGAAGGAAGCTACGAGCTGGTCTACGATGAACCTGATCTTACCGGCGGAGAGGAAGGCGTAGACTATGGGATAGTCTACGGACCAGATGACACGGAGGTGGAGGAGTAGTGACATACCCTAGTACCATAGAGCCGAGCAACGTAGAACTTACCTAAATAAGTTGTTGAGCTCTTTTCATCTTTAATATGAGTTGTAATTGTACTTTAGTAGTATCTTAGGGTGTTCTCATAGGACCTGTGAGAATATCAACTTGTTAAGAAAATGTTTGTAATAAAGTATGGAGTGTTATGACCTGCAATGTTTCTGTTGTACCACTCTGAGGGATATGGCAAATTGTGAGGAAGCCCCTTCACAAAGATCATATCAACGACTTGTATACTACAACATGCAGTGGTATGCTGGGTCACCGCACCCCTTCCAGTATTAAGTTGCTAACAACAGACAATTGCATTAAGTATTGCGCGTAATGTAATCAATAACTACATCCTCGGATATAGCATCAATGTTTTATCCCTAGTGGCAACAGCACATCCATAACCTTAGAGGTTTCTGTCACTCCCCCAGATTCACGGAGACATGAACCCACTATCGAGCATAAATACCCCCTCTTGGAGTTACTAGCAAAAACTTGGCCAGAGCCTCTACTAATAACTGAGAGCATGCAAGATCATAAACAACACATAGACATGAATTGATAATCAACATAACATAGTATTCTCTATCCATCGGATCCCAACAAACACAACATATAGCATTACAGATAGATGATCTTGATCATGTTCGGCAGCTCACAAGATCCGACAATGAAGCATAATGAGGAGAAGACAACCATCTAGCTACTGCTATGGACCCATAGTCCAGGGGTGAACTACTCACACATCACTCCGGAGGCGACCATGGCGGCGTAGAGTCCTCCGGGAGATGAATCCCCTCTCCGGCAGGGTGCCGGAGGCGATCTCCTGAATCCCCCGAGATGGGATTGGCGGCGGCGGCGTCTGATACGTCTCCGACGTATCGATAATTTCTTATGTTCCATGCCACATTATTGATGATATCTACATGTTTTATGCACACTTTATGTCATATTCGTGCATTTTCTGGAACTAACCTATTAACAAGATGCCGAAGTGCCGATTCTTTGTTTTCTGCTGTTTTTGGTTTCAGAAATCCTAGTAAGGAAATATTCTCGGAATTGGACGAAATCAACGCCCAGGGTCCTATTTTGCCACGAAGCTTCCAGAAGACCGAAGAGGAGACGAAGTGGGGCCACGAGGTGGCCAGACTATAGGGCGGCGCGGCCCAAGCCCTGGCCGCGCCGACCTATGGTGTGGGCCCCTCGTGACGCCCCTTGACCTGCCCTTCCGCCTACAAATAGCCTTCGTCGCGAAACCCCCAGTACCGAGAGCCACGATACGGAAAACCTTCCAGAGACGCCGCCGCCGCCAATCCCATCTCGGGGGATTCAGGAGATCGCCTCCGGCACCCTGCCGGAGAGGGGAATCATCTCCCGGAGGACTCTACGCCGCCATGGTCGCCTCCGGAGTGATGCGTGAGTAGTCTACCCCTGGACTATGGGTCCATAGCAGTAGCTAGATGGTTGTCTTCTCCCCATTGTGCTTAATTGTCGGGTCTTGTGAGCTGCCTAACATGATCAAGATCATCTATCTGTAATTCTATATGTTGCGTTTGTTGGGATCCGATGAATAGAGAATACTTATTATGTTGATTATCAAAGCTATGTCTATGTGTTGTTTATGATCTTGCATGCTCTCCGTTATTAGTAGATGCTCTGGCCAAGTTGATGCTAGTAACTCCAAGAGGGAGTATTTATGCTCGATAGTGGGTTCATGTCTCCGTGAATCTGGGGGAGTGAGAGAAACCTCTAAGATTATGGATGTGCTGTTGCCACTAGGGATAAAACATTGGTGCTATGTTCGAGGATGTAGTCACTGATTACATTACGCGCAATACTTAATGCAATTGTCTGTTGTTAGCAACTTAATACTGGAGGGGGTTCGGATGATAACCTGAAGGTGGACTTTTTAGGCATAGATGCATGCTGGATAGCGGTCTATGTACTTTGTCGTAATGCCCAATTAAATCTCACAATATTCATCATAATATGTATGTGCATGGTCATGCCCTCTTTATTTGTCAATTGCCCAACTGTAATTTGTTCACCCAACATGTTGTTTATCTTATGGGAGAGACACCTCTAGTGAACTGTGGACCCCGGTCCAATTCTCTATACTGAAATACAATCTACTGCAATACTGTTCTACTATTTTCTGCAAACAATCATCATCCACACTATACATCTAATCCTTTATTACAGCAAGCCGGTGAGATTGACAACCTCGCTGTTTCGTTGGGGCAAAGTACTTGGTTTGTGTTGTGCAGGTTCCACGTTGGCGCCGGAATCCCTGGTGTTGCGCCGCACTACATCTCGTCGCCATCAACCTTCAACGTGCTTCTTGACTCCTACTGGTTCGATAAACCTTGGTTTCTAACTGAGGGAAACTTACTGCTGTACGCATCACACCTTCCACTTGGGGTTCCCAATGGTCGCGTGCTGTACGCGTGTCAAGCTAAATTTCTGGCGCCGTTGTAGGGAGATCAAGACACGCTGCAAGGGGAGTCTCCACATCCCAATCTCTTTACTTTGTTTTTGTCTTGCTTAGTTTTATTTACTATTTTGTTTGCTGCACTAAATCAAAATACAAAAAAATTAGTTGCTAGTCTTACTTTATTTGCTATCTTGGTTGCTATATCAAAATAACAAAAAAATTAGTTACTTGCATTTACTTTATCTAGTTTGTTTTATTTACTACTGCTAAAATGGGTACTCCTGAAAATACTAAGTTGTGTGACTTCACAACCACAAATAATAATGATTTCTTATGCACACCTATTGCTCCACCTGCTACTACAGCAGAATTTTTTGAAATTAAACCTGATTTACTGAATCTTGTTATGCGAGAGCAATTTTCTGGTGTTAGTTCTGATGATGCTGCTGCCCATCTTAATAATTTTGTTGAATTGTGTGAAATGCAAAAATATAAAGATGTAGATGGTGACATTATAAAATTAAAATTGTTCCCTTTCTCACTAAGAGGAAGAGCTAAAGATTGGTTGCTATCTCTGCCTAAGAATAGTATTGATTCATGGACTAAATGCAAGGATGTTTTTATTGGTAGATATTATCCCCTGCTAAAATTATATCTTTGAGGAGTAGCATAATGAATTTTAAACAATTAGATACTGAGCATGTTGCACAAGCATGGGAAAGAATGAAATCTCTGGTTAAAAATTGCCCAACCCATGGACTGACTACTTGGATGATCATCCAAACCTTTTATGCAGGACTGAATTTTTCTTCGCGGAACCTATTGGATTCAGCTGCTGGAGGTACCTTTATGTCCATCACTCTTGGTGAAGCAACAAAGCTTCTCGATAATATGATGATCAATTACTACAATGGCACACGGAAAGAGCTCCACAAGGTAAGAAGGTAAATTCTGTCGAAGAAACCTCTTCCTTGAGTGATAAGATTGATGCTATTATGTCTATGCTTGTGAATGATAGGACAAATGTTGATCCTAATAATGTTCCGTTAGCTTCATTGGTTGCACAAGAAGAACATGTTGATGTAAACTTCATTAAAAATAATAATTTCAACAACAATGCTTACCGGAACAATTCTAGTAACAACTATAGGCCATATCCTTATAATAATGGCAACGGCTATGGTAATTCTTATGGGAATTCTTACAACAATAATAGGAACACACCCCCTGGACTTGAAGCCATGCTTAAAGAATTTATTAGTACACAAACTGCTTTTAATAAATCTGTTGAAGAAAAGCTTGGGAAAATTGATATACTTGCTTCTAAAGTCGATAGTCTTGCTGCTGATGTTGATCTTTTGAAATCGAAAGTTATGCCTAATGAAAATCTTCATAATAAAATTGTTACTACAGCAAATGCCATCCAAGTTAAAATTAATGAGAATATAAGATTGATGGCCGAATTGCGTGCTAGGTGGGAAAGAGAAGAAAATGAAAAAGAAGAGAATATAGCTAAAGTTTGGACTATAACCACCACTAGTAATGCTAATGCTACACAAGTTGCTGCACCTCCTACTAATACTAATAAAAGAATTGGTGTTAGCAATGTTTCCACTTCTAATGCAAAGCGCGAGAAACCGCTGAAATCGCTAAAAGCAAACTGCCTGTGATAAAACTGCTGAAATTTTTTCCAACATTGGGGATGATGATCCCATTGCTTTAGATTTTAATGGTTTGAATTTTGATGATTGCCACATCTCTGAAGTTATAAAGTTCTTGCAAAAGCTTGCTAAAAGTCCTAATGCTAGTGCTATAAATTTGGCTTTCACGCAACATATTACAAATGCTCTCATAAAAGCTAGAGAAGAGAAACTAGAGCGCGAAGCCTCTATTCCTAGAAAGCTAGAGGATGGTTGGGAGCCCATCATTAAGATGAAGATTAAAGATTTTGATTGTAATGCTTTATGTGATCTTGGTGCAAGTATTTCTGTTATGCCTAAGAAAATTTATAATATGCTTGACTTGCCACCGCTGAAAAATTGTTATTTGGATGTTAATCTTGCTGATCATTCTACAAAGAAACCTTTGGGGAAAGTTGACAATGTTCGCATTACCGTTAACAATAACCTTGTCCCCGTTGATTTTGTTGTCTTGGATATTGAATGCAATGCATCTTGTCCCATTATATTGGGAAGACCTTTTCTTCGAACTGTTGGTGCTATCATTGATATGAAGGAAGGTAATATTAAATATCAATTTCCTGTCAAGAAAGGTATGGAACACTTCCCTAGAAAGAGAATGAAGTTACCTTTTGATTCTATTATTAGAACAAATTATGATGTTGACACTTCATCTCTTGATAATACTTGATACACATTTTCTGCGTCTAGCTGAAAGGCGTTAAAGAAAAGCGCTTATGGGAGACAACCCATGTTTTTACTACAGTACTTTGTTTTTATTTTGTGTCTTGGAAGTTGTTTACTACTGTAGCAACCTCTTCTTATCTTAGTTTAGTGTTTTGTTGTGCCAAGTAAAGTCGTTGATAGAAAAGTTCATACTAGATTTGGATTACTGCGCAGAAACAGATTTCTTTGCTGTCACGAATCTGGGCAAAATTCTCTGTAGGTAACTCAGAAAATTATGCCAATTTACGTGAGTGATCCTCAGATATGTACGCAACTTTCATTAAATTTGAGCATTTTCATTTGAGCAAGTCTGGTGCCTCGATAAAATTCGTCAATATGAACTGTTCTGTTTTTGACAGATTCTGCCTTTTATTTCGCATTGCCAGTTTTGCTATGTTCGATGGATATTTTGATTCCGTTGACTTTCAGTAGCTTTGTGCAATGTCCAGAAGTGTTAAGAATGATTATGTCACCTCTGAACATGTATATTTTGATTGTGCACTAACCCTCTAATGAGTTGTTCTAAGTTTGGTGTGGAGGAAGTTTTCAAGGATCAAGAGAGGGAGATGATACAACATGATCAAGGAGAGT
Organism: Lolium perenne; assembly: GCF_019359855.2. Classification (NCBI taxonomy): domain Eukaryota; kingdom Viridiplantae; phylum Streptophyta; class Magnoliopsida; order Poales; family Poaceae; genus Lolium; species Lolium perenne. Next base: position 18,919,923 of record NC_067249.2, read on the forward strand.
GAAAGCTCTAAGCTTGGGGATGCCCCGGTGGTTCACCCCTGCATATATCAAGAAGACTCAAGCGTCTAAGCTTGGGGATGCCCAAGGCATCCCCTTCTTCATCGACAACATTATCAGGTTCCTCCCCTGAAACTATATTTTTATTCCATCACATCTTATGTATCTTGCTTGGAGCGTCGGTTTGTTTTTGTTTTTGTTTTGTTTGAATAAAATGGATCCTAGCATTCACTTTGTGGGAGAGAGACACGCTCCGCTGTAGCATATGGACAAATATGTCCTTAGGCTCTACTCATAGTATTCATGGCGAAGTTTCTTCTTCGTTAAATTGTTATATGGTTGGAATTGGAAAATGATACATGTAGTAATTGCTAAAATGTCTTGTATAATGTGATACTTGGCAATTGTTGTGCGCATGATTAAGCTCTTGCATCATATACTTTGCACCCATTAATGAAGAAATACATAGAGCATGCTAAAATTTGGTTTGCATATTTGGTCTCTCTAAGGTCTAGATAATTTCTAGTATTGAGTTTGAACAACAAGGAAGACGGTGTAGAGTCTTATAATGTTTTCAATATGTCTTTTATGTGAGTTTTGCTGCACCGATTCATCCTTGTGTTTGTTTCAAATAGCCTTGCTAGCCTAAACCTTGTATCGAGAGGGAATACTTCTCATGCATCCAAAATACTTGAGCCAACCACTATGCCATTTGTGTCCACCATACCTACCTACTACATGGTATTTCTCTGCCATTCCAAAGTAAATTGCTTGAGTGCTACCTTTAAATTTCCATTCTCCACCTTTACAATATATAGCTCATGGGACAAATAGCTTAAAAACTATTATGGTATTGAATATGTACTTATGCACTTTATCTCTTATTAAGTTGCTCGTTGTGCGATAACCATGTTCACTGGGGACGCCATCAACTATTCTTTGTTGAATATCATGTGAGTTGCTATGCATGTTCGTCTTGTCTGAAGTAAGGGAGATCTACCACCTTATGGTTAGAGCATGCATATTGTTAGAGAAGAACATTGGGCCGCTAACTAAAGCCATGATCCATGGTGGAAGTTTCAGTTTTGGACAATATCCTCAATCTCAAATGAGAAAATTAATTGTTGCTACGTGCTTATGCATAAAAGAGGAGTCCATTATCTGTTGTCTATGTTGTCCCGGTATGGATGTCTATGTTGAGAATAATCAATAGCGAGAAATCCGATACGAGCTTTCTCCTTAGACCTTTGTACAGGCGGCATAGAGGTACCCCTTTGTGACACTTGGTTAAAACATGTGCATTGCGATGATCCCGGTAGTCCAAGCTAATTAGGACAAGGTGCGGGCACTATTAGTATACTATGCATGAGGCTTGCAACTTGTAAGATATAATTTACATAACACATATGCTTTATTACTACCGTTGACAAAATTGTTTCTTGTTTTCAAAATCAAAGCTCTAGCACAAATATAGCAATCGATGCTTTCCTCTTTGAAGGACCATTCTTTTACTTTTATTGTTGAGTCAGTTCACCTATTTCTCTCCATCTCAAGAAGCAAACACTCGTGTGAACTGTGCATTGATTCCTACATACTTGCTTATTGCACTTATTATATTACTCTATGTTGACAATATCCATGAGATATACATGTTACAAGTTGAAAGCAACTGCTGAAACTTAATCTTCCTTTGTGTTGCTTCAATGCCTTTACTTTGAATTATTGCTTTATGAGTTAACTCTTATGCAAGACTTATTGATGCTTGTCTTGAAGTACTATTCATGAAAAGTCTTTGCTATATGATTCACTTGTTTACTCATGTCATATATATTGTTTTGATCGCTGCATTCACTACATATGCTTACAAATAGTATGATCAAGGTTATGATTGCATGTCACTCCAGAAATTATCTTTGTTTATCGTTTACCTGCTCGGGACGAGCAGGAACTAAGCTTGGGGATGCTGATACGTCTCTGACGTATCGATAATTTCTTATGTTCCATGCCACATTATTGATGATATCTACATGTTTTATGCACACTTTATGTCATATTCGTGCATTTTCTGGAACTAACCTATTAACAAGATGCCGAAGTGCCGATTCTTTGTTTTCACTGTTTTTGGTTTCAGAAATCCTAGTAAGGAAATATTCTCGGAATTGGACGAAATCAACGCCCAGGGTCCTATTTTGCCACGAAGCTTCCAGAAGACCGAAGAGGAGACGAAGTGGGGCCACGAGGTGGCCAGACTATAGGGCGGCGCGGTCCAAGCCCTGGCCGCGCCGACCTATGGTGTGGGTCCCTCGTGACGCCCCTTGACCTGCACTTCCGCCTACAAATAGCCTTCGTCGCGAAACCCCCAGTACCGAGAGCCACGATACGGAAAACCTTCCAGAGACGCCGCCACCGCCAATCCCATCTCGGGGGATTCAGGAGATCGCCTCCGGCACCCTGCCGGAGAGGGGAATCATCTCCCGGAGGACTCTACGCCGCCATGGTCGCCTCCGGAGTGATGCGTGAGTAGTCTACCCCTGGACTATGGGTCCATAGCAGTAGCTAGATGGTTGTCTTCTCCCCATTGTGCTTAATTGTCGGGTCTTGTGAGCTGCCTAACATGATCAAGATCATCTATCTGTAATTCTATATGTTGCGTTTGTTGGGATCCGATGAATAGAGAATACTTGTTATGTTGATTATCAAAGCTATGTCTATGTGTTGTTTATGATCTTGCATGCTCTCCGTTATTAGTAGATGCTCTGGCCAAGTTGATGCTAGTAACTCCAAGAGGGAGTATTTATGCTCGATAGTGGGTTCATGTCTCCATGAATCTGGGGGAGTGAGAGAAACCTCTAAGATTATGGATATGCTGTTGCCACTAGGGATAAAACATTGGTGCTATGTTCGAGGATGTAGTCACTGATTACATTACGCGCAATACTTAATGCAATTGTCTGTTGTTAGCAACTTAATACTGGAGGGGGTTCGGATGATAACCTGAAGGTGGACTTTTTAGGCATAGATGCATGCTGGATAGCGGTCTATGTACTTTGTCGTAATGCCCAATTAAATCTCACAATATTCATCATAATATGTATGTGCATGGTCATGCCCTCTTTATTTGTCAATTGCCCAACTGTAATTTGTTCACCCAACATGCTGTTTATCTTATGGGAGAGACACCTCTAGTGAACTGTGGACCCCGGTCCAATTCTCTATACTGAAATACAATCTCTTGCAATCTTGTTCTACCGTTTTCGCAAACAATCATCATCCACACTATACATCTAATCCTTTGTTACAGCAAGCCGGTGAGATTGACAACCTCGCTGTTTCGTTGGGGCAAAGTACTTGGTTTGTGTTGTGCAGGTTCCACGTTGGCGCCGGAATCCCTGGCGTTGCGCCGCACTACATCTCGTCGTCATCAACCTTCAACGTGCTTCTTGACTCCTACTGGTTCGATAAACCTTGGTTTCTAACTGAGGGAAACTTACTGCTGTACGCATCACACCTTCCACTTGGGGTTCCCAACGGTCGCGTGCTGTACGCGTGTCAGCGTCTCTGGAAGGTTTTCCGTATCGTGGCTCTCGGTACTGGGGGTTTCGCGACGAAGACTATTTGTAGGCGGAAGGGCGGGTCAGGGGGCCACACGAGGGGCCCAGGAGACAGGCCGGCGCGGCCAAGACCTGGGCCGCGCCGCCCTACCTCCTGGCCACCTCGTGGCCCCACTTCGTTGACTCTTCGGTCTTCTGAAAGCTTCGTGTGAAAATAGGCCCCTGGGCGTTGATTTCGTCCAATTCCGAGAATATTTTCTTACTAGGATTTCTGAAACCAAAAGCAATGACAAAGAATCGGCTCTTCGGCATCTTGTTAATAGGTTAGTTCTAGAAAATGCATAAATATGATGTAAAGTATGCATAAAACATGTTGATATCATCAATAATGTGGCATGGAACATAAGAAATTATCGATACGTCGGAGACGTATCAGCTCTTCGGTGCATATGCTTCCTCCACAAAAAAAAACATATTTCTAATTGTCAAAAAATTGTAATAAAAAAATTTGCATGTACATCTCGACAATCTATGTGTGTTCATGCAGTTTCGCGAAAGACCTATATTTTTTGCGATCAATGTAAAAAAGACAAAATAAGTCTCACAAAAAGCCTTATTTTTAGACCTAAATTTTGTATTGTTTTACACAACCCAAAGGGCAAGTTCATTTTTCATGGAAAAATTTTGTGCGCACTTAGCATGTGAAAATGTACACGTGAATTTTTATTTAGATTTTTTTAACATTCTAAAATATGTCAAAGTTGCAGTTTAAACTATAGGGAATACACGTGTGAAAGTCGCTCTAATGAGTTATAGAAAGTATGGCCTCATGGAGGTTTAGCAAGTCGGATTAAAATTGGAAAATAATTGTCTTCCCCGGAATCACGCGCTGCGCAACCTCCGGGTACCTCGTGGTTGGATGGGACTTGGGAGCCATCGCGTGGACGTGAGTAGTCAGGGACAGCACCACGTGCGTGGGCCCCGCATTCTTTTCCCTTTCTTTCTTTATTTATTTTATCTTCTCAACATTGTCTTCTCGTTCTTCTTTCAAAGAGAGCTCGAGACCTCCGCTGAGCCGTCATCTCCGGCCGCCTCCTCCGCAGTGCCGTTGTCGCCCCACGCAGAGCTCTGCCTTCCCTGCCCGTGGTCGACGCCTCCCCTGACCTCCTCCTCCCGACTACCGTCGAGTCGTCTTCTCTAGCCGCCTCTGCAGGTTACGCGTCGTTGTCTTCCACACGTCGAGCTTTGCTTCCCATGCGTGTGGCCGCCGCCTTCCCCGACTTCCTCCGCATGCAGCCGCCGCGCCCTCGTCGTCGTCCGCCTCCTCATAGCCCCCACGCCGAGCACCGCCACTCCTGCCCGCTGCTGCCGCGCTGACCCTGAATCCTCCTGCAGCCGCTGTGTCCCGTCCTCGCCGGCGCCGAGATGCGCCTCCCCAACGCGAAGGCGCTGGCTCCCCTGATCCCCTCCACCTACAGCCGTCGTGCGGGAATCCAACAAAAACGTAGCCTGGAAGGGCGTGATATGCGGCCATTGTTGGAGTTAACCTTGTTTTTTTTTTGAGAGAAACCACATATTTCATTAATCGAAAACCAAGTTACATAAAGCAACATATGTGGAAACTAAAAGACAAACCGGGATAAAATGATTATCCTGAATTTGCAGAGAAAATCCTAAAAGATCGAGAAATACAAAACGATTCTTAGAGTTTCCTGCAACCACCATAGCCAGCGGCCGCCGTCTAAATCCACCGCCGCCGAGACGAACGCAAGAAGAGACGCCGAGCCTCCACCATTGCAAGATCCGAAAAGGCACCATCGCCAAAGAGGCTTTGTGAGTCGATGAACAGGCCTGCTGCAAGCAGCGATGCACATGTCGCTGTGGCACGTCGACCGGGGGACGTCCCCGTGCTGTCTTGGACCAAGATACGCCGCCTCCCATCGACGAAGTCGGAGAAGAACGGCATATCCACCACCTCCGGACCAACATCTTCGCTCCAGAAGAACCACCTCGCCCCGGCCCCCAGTATCGTCGTGGACAACGACAAACGCCAGTGACACGTCGAGAAACAGATCTCACCAGATCTGAAGAACGGCGAGAAGACCAAGCTACCGACCTGAAAGATCGACAAGCATACTTTGCCAACAGGAGTTAACCTTGTTGTGTAGGTGTCTAGCTCATGTTAAGTTCAGTTTCGTTTCTAAGTTTATTTGCATTCAGTCAAAGCTGCGGCAGTCTGCACTGTAGATGCGTTTTCAGGTGTACATGCAAGCTTGTTAGTCATGTCAGGATTAGCTTGGTGCTGTGCCTGTACGGTGGTTAGTTGCATGCCTTGCTAGTAGGAGGAGAGATATACATCTGCACGCGTGGATAGAGTTAGCTGATCGATAGGATTAGTATGGACCAGGTAATCACCCGTTGTCTCCAGCTGCGAGGAGAGCGGCCAAGTGGTGTGGTTGTGGTTACTGGGTAGTGGAGATCAAGCAGTCGTGGGCTAGGGGGGATGGGGCCACTCCATACTCCTCGAAACCTCTCCTTTCTTCCACCACCTTGAGAGTCGTTCCCGGATGGCCGGGCCGATCTGATGTCCCGCTCGGCGGCGTAGCCGGCCGGAGATGGACTAGGAAAGGCGCCGGATTTAGGCATGTATATAGTAGTCTGAATAAAGTTAGTTTCAGATGTGTTCGGCTTTATCTTTGGTCTTCACCTTGTCTTTGGGAGTTTGTCACTGGATTTTGCGGGCCGAATCCGGTGTCATCTACTGGTTTTCCTCGTCGTCGCGGTGCTCCTTTGGCAGGAGCCGAAGGTGACGATGAGGGGAAGCGCTAGAGGCTCCATCAATAAGGCCCCTTGTGGCTGTGGCGATCTCTGCCTCCAAGATGCGGTTACTCTTCCTCCTCTTACTCGCTGTGGTAGCGAGAGGAAAAGGAAGATCGATGGCCGACTTGGCGACGGAGCTCTGCTGCGGCGGGGAAAGTGCGGTGCGATTGTTCTCAACAGGAGCTCACCATCGGTGGTCCTCTGCCGACCATCGAACTCGGAAGCCGACGGGCGGCTGCTCTCTGCTCTGTGCCGGTTAATCGGCATCAATCTCTCAACCTCCAGAGGAGGCCCTATGTAGGAACTGCGGCGGCAATCCACGGCGTCATCGACCCAAGTGGCAGGTTCCCCGGCGATGGTGACGACGGCCGGCGGCAGTTTCCTTTCAATCGAAGCAGTGGTCAGGGACCCGATTGCTTTTCCCATTTTTTGGATATGGTCCGTTGTGCTAATTTGCAGGACGAGGTTGTATCTTTCTGTATTCTGAGGGTCCTGCTTGTAAATCACTGCTATAATCAATGCACTGTCTAGGCCCTTCGTGGCCTTTCCCTGGTTCAAAAAAAAAAAAAAGCAGTCGTGGGCTTGACCGTGTATGTGCATGCATTACTTATAGGCACTGTAACCAGTTTGTTTAGCGAGGGAGAACAAGAGAAAAGAGCACAAGTGCATGTGCGGAAAAGCTCTCTGTGTGTTCATTGTATCCAGCCGTGTGTGTCTCTGTCAATTGGTATCAGAGCCAGGTTGGCGCTTGTCCCGTACGGTGCCGGGGGGAGCTCGTTGTCGCTGCCAATGTCGATGCTCACGTCGACGAACTACACCGTCTGGGCTATCAAGGTGAAGGCGAACCTGGACGCTGCGGGCGTTTGGGAGGCGGTGTCTCCTGCGGATGGCGCGGCGGTGGACGTGAACAAGAACAAGGCGGCAAGGGCGCAGCTCCTCGACGCGCTGTCGGAGGACATCCTCATGCAGGTGTCCGCGAAGAAGACGGCCAAGGAGGTGTGGGACAGCCTCAAGACGAGGTTCGTCGGCGCCGATCGCGTCAAGGCAGCGCGGCTCTCCACTCTCCGTGGCGAGTTCGACAAGCTGTACATGTCGGAAGGGGAGCTGCGCGACGACTACGCCGGCAAGATCAGCGGCATGGCAGCAAGGTACGCGAGTCTTGGCTCAACGCTCGACGACGTCGCCATGGTGAAGAAGCTCCTCGACACCACGCCTGACCGGTTGTACCCCGCGGTGGCCGGGATCGAGCAGTTCCGCGACCTTGAGAAGATGGCGTTCGAGGAGGCGTTGGGCAGGCTCAAGGCGTTCGAGGAACGCTCACGACGGCGCGCGCAGGCTGGCGGCGCACGGAGTGACAACCACCTCCTCCTCACGGAGCGCCGCGAGGTCCACCTATCCCCCTTTATCAGCTGTTTGAGCTGCATGGCCTTGCTACCGGCGGAGGACGGCGTTGCTACATTTAGCGTCTAGCGTTGCTACCGGTGGAGGATGGATTTGTTACCTTATGTGTCCAACGTTGCTACCACCGGCAGTCTGAGGCATTGCTATCTTAGGTGGACTGAGTTGCTACAACTTTGGATGACGCTGCTACATGCGAGTTCTCATTTCCGACGAAGTCTCTATCGTGTTGTAACGTAGGTTTTTTTTGCTAGAACTTTTATGCGGCTTTGCTACAGTTACACAATATGTTTGCTACGAGGTTTCCGGCGAGTTCTCCGGTGAAGTCTCTAGTGAGGTCTCATTGTTGTCTCCGGCAACTTTTTTATTTTGCTACAATAGCATAACTATTTTGCTACGTGGTCTCCGGCGAGTCTTTGGTGAAGTCTTTGGCGAGATCATTTTTTTATTTTATTTCGTGGACGAACCATTTTTTGCTACACTAAAGAAAAAAAACCGAAACTTTTTTTCTACATGTAGCAAAAAGGACACGTATCAGCATGGGGATCAAGAGGCTGGGAAATCAAATCCCCAGGAGATTTCCAGCACTGTCCAAATTTAGGTACAACCTCTAATTTAAATTAGTTATCGCAGGTTTAATAAGAAACCTAAACAGATTTGGAATGGAGAGGGGGTAATTCTGTAAGCACCTCGTGGAAACTGTTTTTATTTGTAAGTGTCACGTTGAACAACCCGAAAGCTGAAACTACTCCAACACGTCCCTCCGTCCATGGATGAATCACTGAACATCGACAGATAGCTTCAAGCCGTCGTTGCAGTCGCCCCCGACGCCGCTGGAGAAGTACCACGTTCCGGACTGCCTCAGCACCACCGTGTCGTCCCCGGAACTCAGCGTCGGCAGGTAGTTCAGCGAGGTACAGTCGTTGTAGTCCCCCTCGTCCATCACCACCACGGTGTGGGCGTCATCTCTGCTCACAGAATACACGAACTCTGCACATACATATTTAATTAGATTAACCAGCTCGATCATTCTAACTCCTATATCGATCGTGGGTGCTGTGCCAACGGAGAACAATACCGAGCGTGTCGCCGACTACGAACTCTTTGCCTTCCACCCAAGCGCTGTAGTCGACCCCGGTGTTCCATCCGTCGTCATCTCCGACCATGTACGCCGTGGCGGCGGAGGCAGTCGCCGGGAATAAAGCGACGACGTACACGGCGACGACGATGGACATGACAGCGAGAGTAATCCTACGAGAAGCCATTAGGCGCAACAGAGATTAGTGGCTTATTTATTACTGGGTTATTTAGCGCAGTACGTGCTTACGATTAATGGAGGCCGCGCACGTACGTATATATCGAGTGGCAGCCGGGGCATGTCGGATATGCGTGTATTCGACCAGTGGCTTTTGGCTTGTTTGGAACAAGACGGGCATCCTACGATTTCATCTATGGCGAAATAATGCACCGTTTTGGTTTGACAAGCTCGCCAAGTTCTCGATACAAACGTGCAAACGCTTTCATATGTACATCCCCGCTGTCGTCAGGATAAATAAGAAAACTATCAGGAATAAAACAGAGAAAAACAACGATAAAAGATCAATCCATATAAAACTCATGTCATCAGCATCATCCCAACACATTTTTTTCTACGATAAAGGCATCAGCATCATCAGCACATACAAGAGTGGGTATACATTTTGTATTGTATACTAGTACTATGCGAGTTTATACCGAGTGTCAGTTTTCCAATTTCCACAAGTATGCTATTGATATATCCTTCAAACCTAAGTCAGCGTTATAGATCCTTGTTCAGCTTATTTTTTACTCTACACATTTCTTGTATATCTATCTCCCAATCATCTGAACATCAGGGACTAGAAGATCTTGGTGATTTTCTATGCAGAGGCGTCTTTGCAGATGCCAACTTAGTTTTGGAAATACAGTCTTCCCCCAATTTCCAGCAAACACGGGGAAAATATACTACCATACGAAAGTATATACGATACTCTATTGGTTTGAGTATGTTACTACACTATATCTAACATACTTCAAACCAAGTTTGATGAAAAAAATGCAATAGAGCCTATCATTTGCATCATATATCTGCAATACATGCATATTTATACGAAAAAGGTGTGTACGTAAAAAAAATTATACATACTACCTACAAGATACTATATACACTACTGAAATAGTCTTATATACTTCATCTACATATACATACTCTTCGGTATGATAGATACCCTCTAGATTGCGAGAAACACACGTGGGTGTAACTACCCTCTAATATGTTTTTTTGACATGGAGGGAAAAAATTTCCCCACAATTGATCAAAGAGGTTCCTCCTGGCAGCGCGCAAGGTTATCCTTATTGTTTCAAAGATGATTGAACAACATAACCACCCTTTGTGAGAGTCTTGTGACGAAGAAGATGTATTGAGGTAACGGGGGTCTTACGGGAGGATATATGAGTACGACACAAATATGATTATTACTTAAGAGATAGAAGTATCATACTGAGCAAGGTGCACAACATTATAGGTAGCATGTACCATTCCATATGTTACTGTCCATATAATCTATGTGAACTCTATGTCAACAGCTAACTATATATCGTAAGATGGGAAAGAATATATTGTTACGTCCACCAATTCAACCAACCAAAGAATTTAATATGGAAAAATCATCATAGTAATATACAATATGCATGTTTTGGGGATGTTTTCACATCGACGAACTATACAATATATATAATGCATTTGATGTATTGAGTTCACATAGATTATAATGCATTTCATTTATTTGTCAGGGTGAACAATTATTTCAAATTTCCATATACTGATGTCAAGAATTTCATCTAAATATTAAGTGAGTTCTTTTCTACAATCGGAACAAAATCACCCATGACTATTTTTCTTATATGTATTGTCATGACATATGTTCATTTTAATAAAAGCCATTAACCAAAATATTTTTTTATCACACTTAACTAAATTAGCGAATACCATTACTCATAAATATCAAGATACAATATCATTTTCCGTACGATAACAATGCTTATCATTGCAAACATATTTTCACTAAGTTTAGCTGGCAAAAGGAGCTCTATCAGTCATTTTTTTCCATTCATACAATGCCTTTTGAAAATACTCACAAAATTGAGTCCTCTTAGATAATGAGAATAAAATACAAAATCACCTCACATATCTAATTTACGGCACTCTTTTAAATTTTAGTGTATATAACTTTGTGTATATGTGTGTTCCTTCTAACTTATATATTGGTTTTAGATTTCTAGAATGTATAGTTTCCTATACGAGGTAAGTGGAGCATTCTAGGATATATGAGGTGAAGTACATATAAAGTTATAAACTGTAAGGAATCTCTAAAAGATATGTTCTGGGAACTTGATTTGGCAAGTCGATTATTGCTTCTTTTGGGCTTAACTGATTTTTGTTTTCTCTTGAGTTCAGCAATTAACGTTGAGCATATTTGTGCTAATAAAACCCGATTTGCTCTTAGAAAAGAGTAACAGATTGTATATCAAATGTGATATACATACTTGAGAGATATCGAAAGTTTCTACAACTGTATTGTTATGCTTTTTTTATGTTGCTTCTTTTTTGAGATGTAGTTTCTATATAAGGGCTTGTTTGATCCATAGCCTCTGCAAAGGAATTGTATAGGATTCTTACCCATACAATTTTTTTTCTATAGAGTCCGTTTAATCCAAATGATTAAACCCTACAAAATTCTTATGGATTGCTTTCCTATACCACAATCACATAGGATTTCTTGCAAGAGGTTAGATCTCTTGCAAAATTTCCTATATGCCTATGGAAAATATGACATGCACTTAATCTCTATAGAAATTTTCTTTTTTTTTCCTGTGGTACAATCAAACGACTTATACAGCTAATTCCTACGTTTTTTACTACTGTTCATATGTTTTCCCAATTTCTATGTTTTTACAATCCTTTGAAAAAAAACATGCCCTAAGTGTGGAACTCAACTAAGAAAATAATTGTTACTTGCACCACCCCTAAGCGGCTCAAAACCAGCCCAATTCACCAAGTTATATGTATTCACATGCTGATGTATGGAAATACAGTTGTTCCATTAGAAGATATTGATGTCCAAACTATGCTATGGCACTTGAACATGTGCAAACATTATGTACCGCATATATTTGGGGAGGTGGTGTTTGCATATATAGGTGCATATGAAATTATGAATCCATTATACAAAATGCATAAAAATAAAAATTTAAAATGTCAAAAGATTCCGAGATAAAAATTCATGTGTGTTCATTCGGACATTCTATGTTCGCACATAAGTTTCGGTGAAAGCAAACATTTTATGTGGCATGTGTGGAAAACACAAAAACATATCCCATGAAAAGTCATGTTAGAACATCAAAAATTGTCTTTTTTTTACACGGGGCACAAAAAAATGTTTTTGTTTCCTCAAATTTGTGTGCGAACATAGAATATCTAGATGTATTTGTGCAAATTTATTTCAAAACTTTTTTATATTTTAAAACATGTTTTCGCATAGCAGGTTCATATGCACCCATGTGAGAGAAATGAAAATGAATATCCCATATATTTGGTTATGAAAAAAGAAATGATGAGCACTTTACCAAGCAATTGGCACAAATCATCGGAAGCACAGTCGGACTGTATCCAACTATCCAAGGCACACTTCAACTGGGAAAATGGAGAGAAAAAATGTTTCCAAGCAAACGGAATTAAGAGCATCTTCAGTCGCGTCCCCCAGATCGTCCCCCAAAGCGATTTGGAGCGCGCCGGACAAAAAAACGTTTCCAGCCGCTTCCCCCAAACCCATTTTTTGTCCGTTGGGTCCGATACGGTGTCCGGCGCCCCGTGATACGTCTCCAACGTATCTATAATTTCTGATGTTCCATGCTAGTTTTATGACAATACCTACATGTTTTGCTCACACTTTATAATGATTTTATGCATTTTTCGGTACTAACCTATTAACAAGATGCCGAAGCGTCAGTTCCTGTTTTCTGCTATTTTTGGTTTCAGATATCTTACACAGGAAATATTCTCGGAATTGGACGAAACAAAAGCCCACGATAGGTTAGTGCAAATTGTCCGAGAATATTTCCTTTGTAGGATTTCTGAAACCAAAAACAGCAGAAAACAGGAAGTGGCGCTTCGGCATCTTGTCAATAGGTTACTGCCGGAAAATGCATAATAATGATGTAAAGTGTGTATAAAACATGTGAGTATTGTCATAAAAGTACCATGGAACATAAGAAATTATGGATACGTTTGAGACGTATCAAACATCCCCAAGCTTAGTTCCTACTCGCCCTCGAGTAGGTAAACGATAACAAGGATAATTTCTTAAGTGACATGCTATCATAATCTTGATCAATACTATTGTAAAGTATAAGAGATGAATGAAGTGATTCGAAGCAATGGTAAAGACAATGATTTAAACAACTGAATCATATAGCAAAGACTTTTCATGAATAGTACTTTCAAGACAAGCATCAATAAGACTTGCATAGGAGTTAACTCATAAAGCAATAGATTCTTAGTAGAAAGTTTTGAAACAACACAAAGGAAGATATAAGTTTCAGCGGTTGCTTTCAACTTCAACATGTTTATCTCATGGATAATTGTCAACACAAAGTAATATGATGAATGCAAATAAGCAAGTATGTAGGAATCAATGCACACAGTTGACACAAGTGTTTGCTTCTAAGATAGAAAGAAGTAGGTAAATTTACTCAACATAAAAGTAAAAAAATGGCCCTTCGCAGAGGGAAGCATGGATTGCTATATTTGTGCTAGAACTTTTATTTTGAAAACATAGAAACAATTTTATCAACGGTAGTAATAATTCATATGTGTTATGTATAATACATCCTATAAGTTGCAAGCCTCATGCATAGATTACCAATAGTGCCCGCACCTTGTCCTAATTAGCTTGGATTTACATGGATTATCATTGCATAGCATATGTTTCAACCAAGTGTCACAAAGGGGTACCTCTATGCCGCCTGTACAAAGGTCTAAGGAGAAAGCTCGCATTGGATTTCTCGCTTTTGATTATTCTCAACTTAGACATCCATACCGGGACAACATAGAAAACATATAATGGACTCCTCTTTAATGCATAAGCATTCAACAACAGATAATATTCTCATAAGAGATTGAGGATTGTTGTCCAAACTGAAACTTCCACCATGGATCATGGCTTTAGTTAGCGGCCCAATGTTCTTCTCTAACAATATGCATACTCAAACCATTTGATCATGATAAATCACCCTTACTTCAGACAATACGAACATGCATAGCAACTCACACGATATTCAACAAAGGTGTAATAGTTGATAGCGTCCCCGGAAACATGGTTACCGCTCAACAAGCAACTTATAAGAAATAAGACAGATAAGACATATTCTTTACCACAATAGTTTTTAAGGCTATTTTCCCATGAGCTATATATTTTAAAGATAAGGAATGAAATTTTAAAGGTAGCACTCAAGCAATTTACTTTGGAATGACAGAGAAATACCACATAGTAGGTAGGTTTGGTGGACACAAATGGCATAGTTTTTGGCTCAAGGATTTGGATGCACGAGAAGTATTCCCTCTCAGTACAAGGCTTTGGCTAGTAAGGTTGTTTGAAGCAAACACAAGTATGAACCGGTACAGCAAAACTTACATAAGAACATATTGCAAGCATTATAAGACTCTACACTGTCTTCCTTGTTGTTCAAACACTTTACTAGGAATGCTAGGATCCGATTTTATTCAAACAGAAACAAAAATAAAAACATACAGACGCTCCAAGTAAAGCACATAAGATGTGACGGAATAAAAATATAGTTTCACTAGAGGTGACCTGATAAGTTGTCGATGAAGAAGGGGATGCCCAAGGCATCCCCAAGCTTAGATGCTTGAGTCTTCCTGAAATATGCAGGGATGAACCACGGGGGCATCCCCAAGCTTAGACTTTTCACTTTTCTTGATCATATTGTATCATCCTCCTCTCTTGATCCTTGAAAACTTCCTCCACACCAAACTCAAAACAAACTCATTAGAGGGTTAGTGCATAATCAAAAATTCACATATTCAGAGGTGACATAATCATTCTTAACACTTCTGGACATTGCCCAAAGCTACTGAAAGTTAATGGAACAAAGAAATCCATCCAACATAGCAAAAGAGGCAATGCGAAATAAAAGGCAGAATCTGTCAAAACAGAACAGTCCGTAAAGACGAATTTTTCAGGGGCACTTAACTTGCTCAGATGAAAATGCTAAAATTGAATGAAATTTGCGTACATATCTGAGGATCACGCACGTAAATTGGCAGAATTTTATGAGTTACCTACAGAGGGGGCTACTCAATTTCGTGACAGTAAGAAATCTGTTTCTGCGCAGTAATCCAAATCTAGTATCAACCTTACTATCAAAGACTTTACTTGGCACAAAAATGCAATAAAGTAAAGATAAGGAGAGGTTGCTACAGTAGTAACAACTTCCAAGACACAACAAAACATTAGCAAAATAAACACATGGGTTATCTCCCAAGAAGTGCTTTCTTTATAGCCATTAAGATGTGCTCAGTAATTTTAATGATGCTCACATAAGGATGAGAGTTGAAGCAAAGAGAGCATCAAAAAGCAAGTATGAAACAAATTTAAGCCTAACCCGCTTCCTAGGCATAGTAATATTGTACACAAATAAATTCATGAAGATCAAAGTGACAAGCATTGGAAGATAAAACACGAGTAACTTCAAAATTTTCAGCATGTAGAGAGGTGTTTTAGTACCATGAAAATTTCTACAACCATATTTTCCTCTCTCATAATAATTTACAATAGCATCATGAACAAACTCAACAATATAACTATCACATAAAGCATTCTTATTCACATGCATAAAAGAATCATTACTCTCCACATAAGTATAATCAATTTTATTAGTAATAGTGGGAGTAAAACTATCACAACCATCATTGTAATCATCATAAATTGCAGGCATGGTATAATCATAATAAACTTTATCCTCCATAGTAGGTGGCATAAAAATGCCACTATCATTATAATCATCATAAATGAGAGGCAAAGTATCATCAAAGAAAATTTTCTCCTCCATGCTTGGGGGACTAAAAATATCAAGCTCATCAAAACCAGCTTCCCCAAGCTTAGAATTTTCCATAGCATTAGCAACAATGGTGTTAAAAGCATTCCTACTAATAACATTTCCATTAGCATGCATATAAAGTTACATAGGTTTTTTAATTTTCGCATCACACAATTCATGTCTTAACTCAGGAAATAGATTAAAAAGCTCACTGTTGTTTTCCATTATGCCTAACTAGTGAAATAAAAACAAGAAACAAAAAGATGCAATTGCAGGATCTAAAGGAAATAGCTTCGAGCACTCACACACCGGCAACAGTGCTAGGAAATAGCTTAGTATTCGGAGAATGTAAATACCTTTTACCTTACCTCCCCGGCAACGGCGCCAGAAAATAGCTCGATGTCTACACACGCTTCTATTCCTGTAGACAGTGTTGGGCCTCCAAGAGCAGAAGTTTGTAGAACAGCAGCAAGTTTCCCTTAAGTGAATCACCCAAGGTTTATCGAACTCAGGGAGGTAGAGGTCAAAGATATCCCTCTCAAGAAACCCTGCAATTAGGATACAAGAAGTCTCTTGTGTCCCCAACACACCTAATACACTTGTCAGATGTATAGGTGCACTAGTTCGGCGAAGAGATAGTGAAATACAAGTAATATGGATGATTATAAGTAGTAATTGCAATCTGAAATAAAGATGGCAGCAAGCGAACATGTAGTAGAACAGTAAATAAACGGTGATTTGATATTTGGAAACAAGGCCTAGGGATCATACTTTCATTAGTGGACACTCTCAACAATGATCACATAAATAAATAACTTTTCTTCACTTGTGCTACTTTCTCACACTCTCTTGTTGGATAACAAACACCATTCATTGTGTAGGGCTATAAAAGCACACCTCAAGCCGGAGTAAACAAGCTCCACAACATCC
Organism: Lolium perenne; assembly: GCF_019359855.2. NCBI lineage: Eukaryota > Viridiplantae > Streptophyta > Magnoliopsida > Poales > Poaceae > Lolium > Lolium perenne. The sequence goes on from NC_067249.2 coordinate 18,936,755, forward strand.
GGAGTTCATATTAAAGTAACCTCTAGAGTGCATAATAGACCGTTGCAATTTAGACCGAGTACTAACATAGCATACACGCTGTCAACAATAGCTATGAAAGGGGGAATAGATCGCATCAATACTATCATAGTAATAGTTAACTTCATAATCTACAAGAGATTACAATCATAACCTACGCCAAGTACTACATGATGCACACACTGTCAACACTACATCATGGAGGAGGAATAGAATACTTTAATAACATCACTAGAGTAGCACATAGATTAATAGTGATACAAAGCTCATGATCACATAAAGATCACACCATGGGAGAGAGAGATCAACCACATAGCTACCGGTAGAGCCCTCAGCCTCGGGGGAGAACTACTCCCTCCTCATCATAGGAGACAGCATCGGCGATGAAGATGGCGGTGGTGTCGATGGAGATGGCTTCCGGGGGCACTTCCCCATCCCGGCGGCGTGCCGGAACAGAGACTTCTGTCCCCCAAACTTGGCTTCGCGATGGCGGCGGCTGCGTAACTTTTCTCGTATCGTGGCTTATGTTTTTAGGGTTTTCGCGATGGAGAGACTTTATAGGCGGAAGGGCAGCCTCGGAGGAGCCACGGGCCCCCCCTCCCCATAGGCTGGCGCGGCCAGGGGGGCACCCGCGCTGCCTTATGGTGTGGGCCCCCTGCTGCCCGCCTCCGACTCTCCTTCGGTGTTCTGGAACTTTCCGGGGAAATAAGATATTTGGTCTTTGTTTCGTCGAATTCCGAGAATATTGCCCGAACAGCCTTTCTGGAACCAAAAACAGCAGAAAACAGGACTGACACTTCGGCATCTTGTTAATAGGTTAGTTCCGGAAAATGCATAAAATCATTATAAAGTGTGAGCAAAACATGTAGGTATCGTCATAAAACTAGCATGGAACATCAGAAATTATAGATACGTCTGAGACGTATCAGCTGCCACCGGCTGGTAGGACAAAAGATGTCATGCAAGTTTCTCATTGCGAGCACGTATGACTATATATGGAAAACATGCCTACATGATTAATAATCTTGATGTTCTATCTTAATGCTTTCAATCCTATCAATTGCCCAACTGTAATTTGTTCACCCAACACTTGTCACTTGTTATTGGAGAGTTACCACTAGTGTAGATAGCTGGGAACCCCGGTCCATCTCTCATCATCATATACTCGTTCTATATGTCATTGGAAGTAGTATCAACTATTTTCTGGTGCCATTGCCTTTGTGTTACTGTTACTGCTACTGCTGCTGTGTTACTGTTACTACTGCTCTCATATTACTGTTGCTTTCACATCACCCCTGTTCGGATGAAGCCTGGTGACCGGGTGTATACGTGAGCATGCACTGATTGACTGCCACGTGTCTAACGTCATTAGTTCAGCTGTGAGGCGCATGTGCGTGTGTGGCCCCGAGCGGTGGGCGTTGTGATTAGAAAACATGGATCCCTGCTCATTGCATCTTATCCCCTCCGTGTCCTTATCCTCTCGAGAAGTACGGAGTAATAGTACTCTTCACCACGCAGATCACCATGGAAATAGCATCGCTGCTGGAAAATGATCTGGGGAAGAGCCTGCCGCCGGCTCGCAGCAGTGGGAGAGGAGGTCACCGGCAGCCTGCAGCGAGGAAGGAGGCCGCGTCGAGCAGCGGGGTGAGGCCCGTCGCTGAGGACGCATGAGCGGAAGAGGAAGCTGCTGCGAGCGGACGAGGCACGGTCGTCCAGGACGGACGGCGCCGTCCGTGCTTCGCGTCGCGCTGCCGTCGGCCGCCGCCTGGGATTCGTGCATGTCCCATCTCCGACCGCGGCCCCGCGCTGTCTGGCTGCGGCCGTGCCGCCACTCCGATCGCGCGTCTGCGCGCAGCTGCTCCTCTCCCCCGGCGGAGGCCTGCTCGCCCGACCACGTCCTGCTCCGGCCGCCGCGCTCCTGGGCGCGCTCCGCTCGGCCCGGTCCGCTCCAGGCCGCAGTCAAGGCCCGAGCCCGCCTGCGTCCATGGTGTGGCCGGGATCGTGCAGACGCGGTTGTCAATCGTCCTCCTCCATGGCATGGCCGTACGCCCCCTCCACCACCGCGCATCGTCGTCGGCCCGTCCGTCCTCGACCCGTCGACTGCCTTCCGCCACACCTGCATCGTCATCGGCGACCCCGGAGCCATCGCCGATAGGCACGGGTGCGCGGGACAATGCGCAGCTCTCCTTGGCGAGTTCACAGGGGCGGCGTCTGTGAGCTTGGACGGGACGCGTGTGCATCCGCCCGGACCCTCCGTGCGCAAGTCCCAGCAGCAGGCGCCCGCTACTTCTCCTGCCCCGCGCTCAAGCTCCGCTGCCCGGCATGCTCACTTCTTCCCAAGCCCCGGCATGCTCGATCTCGCCGGCAATTTCTGGCGTCCCATCCTTGCGCGGCGCGGCTCAGCTAGCCTGGTGATCTATGGACATGGAGAACTGGAGATCCCCTAGCCTTGAGTCCACATAAGCATGGACTCGTCGCATCTCTATGGACATGGAGAACTGGAGATCCCCTAGCCGCTGCATACTGTGGAGCACATCTGTCGCCGGCGCGGCTCAGCTAGCCTGGTGACCTGACTGCACGAGGGGGTTCGTGTGGCTGCCGGCGGCGGAGCAACGATGGATGTTGAGGGTGCCGTCCGGGCAAGGTCAACGCTCTAAAGCTGCAATCCTTGCCCCTTTCCGGCCGCACAAAACATTATTAGCGCTAGAGACTTCGTTTATTACTACCACATGTACTAATTAGCTAGTACGGAGTACTATATTGCTAGTGGTTCATATCGGCCAGGGTAGCTGCGATGAGGTGCAGCCCTGAAGAGATGATCCACACCAGTACAGCACTACCACAGCTGCACGCGAAGGTTCAGGAAAAAGACAGTGCAGTTGATGGGTGCTTTTGGATTGGAGTAGTTTGTTTGCCCCGCGTCGTCAGAAAAGTGGACAGCAGCCCCAAAAAAATAGATCTAACGCCGTTTGGCTCCCGTTTGTGAGGCGAGCATCTTAAAGCAAATCCAATGGTAATGGATGCGTGCTCACGTATACACCCGGTCACCAAATCCACTCTTCGCCCCTGTTACTAGTGTTTTTCCAGGTGCAGCTGAATTGACAACTCAGTTGTTAAGGTTTATAAGTATTCTTTACCTCCCCTTGTGTCGAATCAATAAATTTGGGTTTTACTTCCCTCGAAGACTGTTGCGATCCCCTATACTTGTGGGTTATCACCCCGAGGCCATCCCCGACCCCACATGGGACACTCCGGGTACGCCGGACACACGAAAAGCGTGGCGTGGCGGGAACGACGTGTCAGCGGCTCGGAAGCCTAAAACCCGTTGCCTACCTTTGGTCAAGCGACGTTAATGGCGCTCCAGTTTTCCCAGGCGACGCAGGGACGCGTCTCATTGTGCATGGCCGCGTGGCCGTCCACGCCGGCGTTATTGCGTGCAACCACCCGCTGCCGCTTCGCCTGCCGCCGCTGTACATTAAGAGGTCCTGCGGTTCATCCCAATCTCTTGCCGCCCCCGGATCTTCTGCTCGCCGTTCCAAGCAATGTCTTCATCCTTCCGCAAGATCGCCGCGGCGAACGGCTTCGGCCGTGGCAGCCTCACCGTGAAGGAGGCATGGACGTTGTACCGCGCGGGATATCCCGTCCCGACGGACATGCGCCTGCCAAGCAGCGGCGGCTGGAAGATGGCCGTGAACGGCATAGGCGTCCCGCCGACGCCGGGCACGGAGCGCTGGAAGGACGCCATCAAGGCTCGGCGGGCTGAACTCGACGCCGAGGGGCGGGCCGATCCGACCTGGGCGGCCAAAAACAATGACGCCTGGTGGGGCACCTACTTCCAGGCGGAGTATGACATGGAGATACGTAGCACCACCGGCATCGTCGGCGGGCTGAACAGCTGGAACAGGGAAGGGCGCGCCCTGTTCTGGGGCGTTCCGGGGCGTACCCTGCAGAACGTCATCGACGACACCCACAACGGCGCTCCAAGGTTGGAGGCGCCATCCTCACCACCACCGCAGTGCAATGGCAGCCGTGGAGGACGAGTCCTCCTCCAACTCTTCCTCCTCAGGACCGGCCCGATCGACGCCGTCCTCGTCGTACCGCACCGCGCCCTACACCGTCCCCAATCGCGTGGTGAAGGAGGATCCGGCGATGCCCGTCAATCCGAGGCGCAGCGTTAGCCGGCGTCGGCAAGAGAGGCGCGGCGGCGCCCTCCTCATCCTGAAGCCGGAGGTGAAGGAGGAGCAGGACGATGAGGAAGCGGTGAAGGCGGCGCGCCTGGCGTAGTACGAGCGGCAGCAGCGGCTCATCGCCAGCAGCGACGACCCCGAGGACTGCCTAGGGCTGCGAGCGGCGTAGTTGGCGTCGCTGAACGACAAAGACGCCTGAAGGGGTGACCTTGATACGGTGATCGCCATGTCCATCCGCGACACCGGCAAGCCGCTCGTGGACCTCACCGACGACGGCGAGGCAGGACCAAGCGGCCTGGTGAAGGACGAGTCCGTCGATGAGCACGTTAAGTAGGAGGTCATCATCGACGACATGTACAACTTCCACCAGTACTATGACGCCTCCGGCCTCCGCAAGTACTTCTAGATTAGGTTTAGTTTAAAGTTAGTCGAATTTATGTAATATATGCCAAATTTGAATGAAATTTCGCTAAAATTTAAAATTTTATTTGGAAAACGCGACTAGAGATGCTCTAAAGTATAATCAGAAAGGTAAAAAAGATGGAGATGCGGGGTATCAGACTAGAGATGCTGATGCTCTAAAGTATAATCAGAAAGTATCTCATAAAAAAGATGGAGATGCGGGGTATCGATCCCCGTGCCTCTCGCATGCTAAGCGAGCGCTCTACCATCTGAGCTACATCCCCTCGATGCTGCAGTAACAACTTTGATCTTTATATCAGCTAATCTGCTCGCTGCCCTTTAACCGATCCGCCGCCTACGTCTCGGCGCCGCCAAAACGCAATGGACTCTGCTTCCGCGTCTGCGTCCTCGCCGGAGGACGAGCCCGAGCTTGCTCCACTGGCGCGCATGACCACAGTATCTCGCCACTACTTCGGCGGTGCCTCCTCCGAGCACGACCATACCCTCCGCGTCGACATCGTCGAGGTCCGTCTCGTCTCACCTCCCTCCCGCACACCCGCTCCACCCGTGGACGGTGCTCGTTAATTACACGGCCAAGAGCCACCGCTCCCACCCACTGTTTCCGCCACAGCACTCGATCTCGTTCGTCGGAGTGCCTTGCCGATCAGCGACGGCTGGTGATGTGTAGGCCGGACGGGCTCAGTGGGCGCAGCCCAGCCGTTCGGCGAAATGCGGCTGCCACCAGGAGTCCAGGGCTAGTGCTCGGCTGTCTTATCCTCCAGTGCTGATGCTATTCTACGTCCATAACTCCATATTGACTTTCACTGACAAGCTGAAGCTGCATGAATTTTGGGTGCGCAGAATATCGAAGAGGATTACGGGATGTTCGTCTGGCCGTGCAGCGTCATCCTCGCGGAATACGTCTGGCAGCAGAGGCCGCGGTTCTCCCACTCAAGAGTTGTCGAGGTACTTGTCATCTTTATGCCAATCCTGAATTTTATGTCAACCATGAATCGAACAGTATGCCTGTTATGGCCTCTTTGTATTCGTGATGGAGTGTTGTAGGTCTGAAGTCCCTTGTTGTGAAACTTAATTTTGTTATGGCAGAAGAACTACTTTTCGGTTCTACAAATAAAAGATTTCTCTGAAACTGGGTGTCATTGTTCTTATTTTACACTTTTCTGATTCACGTCTATGGCTTACAGCTTGGTGCCGGAACCTCGCTACCCGGTTTAGTAGCTGCAAAAGTTGGAGCAGATGTCACGCTGACAGACATTGCACATAATACAGAAGTCAGTTAGCTCAAATCCATCTTGGCGAGACCTAAAACGTAATTGATGCGACCTTATTCAGTTGTTGATCTCTCAATACTGACAGCTTTTCGCTTTTGTTGTCAATGCGTAGGTGCTGAACAACATCAGACAAATATGCGGGCTCAATGATGCCAACTGTAAGGTATGCTTTGATCTGAAGTTGTTTGTTACAGGTTGCATCCTTGGAAAGTAGCTTTACAAGTAGGACACCACTTAACGATACAGGTGGTAGGGCTTACTTGGGGAGAATGGGATGAACCTGTATTTGATTTGCACCCTGATATTATTCTTGGAGCCGATGTGCTTTATGATTCAGCCAGTAAGCTACTTATTTATTACTTCATTTGGTTTGCATTCTTCATGCTGGTGGACCTACATTAAGTAACATGCGCTTCATCTATTTTGGTAAGAATTTGATGATCTGTTCGCGACGGTCACCTTTCTCCTTGAAAATTCTCCTGGGGCAGTGTTCATTACCACATACCACAACCGGAGGTTTGAAGAAATCGCTCAACTTGATATGCTGTGATTCCTTCAAAGAAATCTGCTGGGAGTGTTCCCTAATATACCACTTTGATTCTTCTGTGCAGTGGTCATCATTTGATTGAATTCTTGATGGTGAAGTGGGGTTTGAAATGTATGAAACTCTTGGATGGGTTCTCTTTCCTTCCCTCGTGCAAGGCTGATTCACTACAGGGAAACATCCAGCTTGTTGAGATTGCACTTGAGAAGGCAAAACCTAAATGATCTTCAGGTAATGGGAGTACACTAGCTTCATGTATTTGATTAGATTAAAAAATAGCATGTAATATTCAGAACGGTTCTTTGTTTTCATGTGCTCTAGTCTTAGGGGACTTGACTGACAGAATAACCAACAAGGACATGACAATAAAATGTTTGGGCAATGACGACATGCAACCGTGTACATTAGGTAATTCCAGCAGCTTGCAGAATCATCCACCAGAACCTTAGTCTGGAAGGATTTGTTTGTTTGGAAGGAAACATTCTCCTTATTTGGATTTCTTCAGGAATTGAACCATGCAATAGCTTTGGCAAGTGAATATACAATCTTTTGTGTAAAATCTGATCCAGTTATAATGACAGATGTGCATTGCTTGTTGATTCATTGATTGCACCATTGCCTTCTTGAAGTTTCAAACAGCTATCAATTTGATCTTCATCTTTTTGTTTGTAGCATAGTTCTTTTCGGATAGTACAATAATCTTATATCAGCTTTCTATGCTTTTAATCTGGATTGCTGCTTTGGTAGACCATAGAAAATGTGCCAGTAGTTATATCTAGAAGTATTATGATGTCATAGTTTGCATAGACAAATAGGGGAGTGTTTAACACGAAAAAACATACTACTCGGGGAGAAGTGATGGAAGTGCGTGTTTCTCTAGTGCACTGGGAAAAATGATGCGTTTGTGCCAGTGTATCGTAATATACAAGGAAAACAAAAGGTACGTGAAAGGTATTTCGTTTATCTTACAGATAAAAAACAATTCCCGATGTTTTGTGCTCTGTGACCTGTTAGTTTCAGCTAGCCTTCCTGGCGATTGCGGTCTCTGAGATTCCGGTGCCTTGAAAGGCTATTGGTTAGTTACTCATGCGGATTACATCACAAGGCACCTCCAATTAATCGGTGTGGTTATCTTCATTGTCTTCCCTCAGCGTTTTGCGTGCATGATGGTGGACGCAGATATTAGACACATACCTTTTGGTACTTCTTAATGGAAATCATGAGCTTGTTTGTCTCGACAGAGGTAGCTTTGAATATTAGACACATAACTTGATGTGCCTAAAGTAAAAAAACAAAATACAGAGGATTGATAAGATGCACTAAATCAAATGAAAAATAAAATCCGAAGTAGTGCATGCGATGAGGGGACAAAAGCTGGGGTTCTTGTGAATCGCCACATCATCATAGTTAGTGGGTGTCGGCATGGCCATTTATTGTCCGCACGGACGGGGAGCAGAGCGTGCACGTCTACGTTAGTTGGGGCCGGCGCTGCAGGGGGTCTGGGGGTGTAGGCTTGACTTTCGGCGTACTGCTCGCCGTGTCCTCCAACACCTCTTAGGGCATCTCCAACCGGGCGACCCATCCCGCGCCCGCGCGTCCGGATGGGTCGAAACGGACAAAAACGCGGCCCAACGCGGGAACGCACCGCAAAAGCGGACGGCCGCGGCGTCCGGAACGACGCAAACCCGGCCCAAATCTGGGCCGGGTTTGCGTGGCCGCGGATGGCACGCGGCGTCCTCGCGTGTCCGCCCTGTCCGCCTGGCTGGCCCACCTGTCGGTGCCCCAGTCCTATTAAACGTGGACTGGGGAAGGGGACTGTCCCTATCCAGTCCCCACTTTCCACTCCGTCCGCACGCGCGAGCTCGAAGCTTCCGCGCCGCCATGGCCCCGAAGCGCGAGTTCGAGCCGTCCGCCAACGACCACGAGGCCGGCAGCAGCCGGCAAGTCGCGCCGCCGGCGTTCGCAATGGGGCCGCCGACGCCTCCCAGACGCGATCGGATCTACGTCACCGTAGCGGTGGCGCAGATGTTCTGGGACGCCGGCGTCCCAATGCCGTGGGGACGTGCACCTCCCCACGGCCGGCACCTCGAGCCCGGATTGGGTTCCGGTGCCGCCCATCCCGGCCCGGTCGCGCCCGCTACGCCGAGATCCGGAGGCGCCGCGCTCACCGCCGGCGGACCTCCGGCAGGACCCCGCGTACGGCGACGCAAGTCCCAACCGGGACTTGTGGTTCGAGGTGGAGCACGATGCGCGCGGCGCACATGCTTCACATCCGCGACGGCGCGGCCTCGCGCGTAGCGCCCACACCGCTAGGCGGGCTGGCCGCGCCCCGGCGGCCTCTACATCAACGAGCCCGCGCCGCCCCCCAGCCCGCAGCCCCAGGAGGAGGAGAACGACCCGGAGCTGCAGGCGGCGCTCGCGGCGTCCCGCGAGCAGCGGGACCTCGACGAGCTGGCCAAATGGCCGCACCTCGCCGAGGCGCCGCGCACCTCCGCGTTGGAGGAGGCGGCAGGAAGGCCCGGGGAGGACGCCAGGGCGGAGGCGTGGGCCTTCCCGGAGCCGGCGCGCCGTCAGAGGAGGCTACGCGTCGGGCGGCGCTCCGGGAGGAGGAGCGTCGGGCCGCGCGCCGGCGGAGGAGGAGCGCTCGGCGGAGGAGGAGCGCTGTGCCACGCGCACGGCGGAGGAGCAGCTCCGGCAGCAGTCCGCGCGCCGGGCACGGCTGCTCAGGCCGGCGAGCCCGCCGAACCCGCAGTCCGCCTGGGAAAGGGCGCAGTGGGAGCCCTGGCCGGAGTCCCCGGTGCCCTCCGGCGTGTCGAGCCGGAACAGCGCGTCGCCGCCGGGGGGCGTCGTCGTCATCGACGCCGACGATGACGAGTACTACTGGGGGTAGTACTGCCGGCGGCCACCGTGCTCGCAAACCCTGTGTAGGGTTTCTTTTTTTTTTAGTTTAAAGCCCATATAGGGCTTTCTTTTGTGTAAAAATTGCCCAAAATAGGGCTAAGTTTAATTAACCACTAGTTTAATGTTTTTTTGGCTGTTTTCCTTTTTTATTTTTATTTTTGTTATTTTAATTACATATGCGGTGCGTCCGCGCGTTGGGCGCTGCGTGCGACCCAAACGGACACGCGGGCGCGGGGCGCTGTCCGGGTGTCCGTTCGGCCACCCAAACGGCCCAAAACGGACGGCCCAGCGCGTCCGTTTGGGTCGCCCGGTTGGAGATGCCCTTAGAGCATCTCCAACAGCCGCGGTATATCGCGACGCGCTAAACCTCCGATTATGCGCGCTGTAAACCGATAGCGCGCGGTGCCGATTTTTCCTCCGCCGGACGCGCTAATTTGCAGCGCGTGCGCGGGCTGAAAAAATGTTCTCCGCCAGGCGCGGTAAAATACAGCGCGCGCGGGCGCGGAAAACAGATTTCTAGACTATTTTGCATTCACAAAGATCAAATAAACACACATAATTCATGAAACAAATGACACAAAGTGCAACAACATCACATAGTTCAACAACGACACAACAAAATGACGTAGTTCAACAATGACACACGACATATGGTTCAAATGGACAAAGTGGAACACATAATGCATATCACAAATGCATATCACACTTCCGCACTTTCCAAGTCAACACCTTCTTCTTCCTCCTCGTCATCTTGGGTTGAAGGAGGAATAGTAGCATTCATGGAAGACACGAAGCCTCCCGGTGGTGCTCCCATACTCCCATACACACCACTCACCGAGCCTCCCATGGTCCCTCCAAACACTCCTCCATAGATTGGTCCTCCCATGCCGGCCATGCCTCCATAGCCTCCCATGCCGGCCATGCCTCCCATGCCGGCCATGGGTATGCTTCCCATGCCGGCCATGCCTCCCATGGTGGGCATGGGCATGCTTCCCATGCCCGCCATGCCTCCCATGCCTCCTCCAAACGTCGGCATGCCTCCTCCAAACATGCCGGTAGTGGAAGTGTTCATGTTGGCTACCAACAATCTCTTTTTGGCCAACACTTCATCGCGAAGAAGGTTGATGTACTCCTTTTGCCTCTCATCCATATGGGAAGTATCCATCAAGAAAAGCTTCCTCTCCTCCTCCGCTAGGCGTGCATGCTCCTCGGTGGCTTGCCTCTTCTCCTCCAAAGCCAACTAGTGATTTTTACCTCTCGGGCATTTCATCATCCACCATATGTGCGCCCGCGCGGTTGCCGGACGGAGGCGTCGGCTGGGTCGGCTGGGTCGGCGGAGGAGGAGGAGGCGCCTGGTTCGGCGCCGGAGGAGGAGGCCGCCGGCGAGGGATGGGCTTCTTCCGTTTCTTCAGCGGCGCGACGGTGGCGGGGCCGAGGTGCGGCCGTTTGTTCGACGGCACCTTCCCCCTCCTCAGCGCGGTGCCTGCGCGCGGCCTCTGCGCCGCGGCCAGCGCTGCGTGCAGTGCAGCCCGCGCGGCGGGACGAAGACCGCGCGCGCAGCAGCCATTGGGTTGCCGCCGTCGGCGCCGCCGCTAGGGTTTGGCGGTGGCGCGGCGGAAGTGGCGGCGGCGGACGGTTGGACAGAGTAGGGAGGGGTCGGCGGGTTGCCGGAGGGGTCGTCCATCGTCGGGATCGCCGGCGGCGCGCGGAGACGACGGATTGGGCGCTCGGGACGGCGACGCGGAAGAGGAAGTTTCAGCGCGGGGGATTTTTCGCGCTTGGACGAGCGTTGCCGCGCGCTGTAGCCGACGCGCCAGATATGCCGCTCCGGTTTGTGCAAAACGCCGCGCGCTCTAAACTTTTTAGCGCGCCGCGCCGTTTACCGCGCCTGCTGGAGCACCACGTTCCCTCCCGCGCGCGCTATATCGGACGTTTTTATGCCGCGCGGCCTATATAGCGCGCCTGTTGGAGATGCTCTTATAAGTGTTAGGTCTCCAGCGGTGCGACGCATTTTAATATCCGCGAGCGTCCGTTTGCGTCGCGCTGCGGACGCAAAAAAGACCGTTTTTGTCCGTGCGTCCGTTTGCGTCTGGGGTCTGCTCCAGCGGGGCGACGCATTTTTTTTCTTTTTTCCCTCTTCTCTATTTAAACATAGTTTCAAATATAATATTTTGAAATATGATTTTACACAAACTAACACATAGTTTGGAACATGGTTTACACAAACTAACACATAGTTTGAACCATGGTTGACACAAATATAATTTTTTTTTAAAAAGAAGCCAGTTGTGTTGATTTCCGTATGTTCGCTGCCAAGAAAGAACATTCGAGGGCACACCCAATCACCCAAACTAAAAAATCCAGCGGGAGGAGGTGGTGCCCTTGTTGGTTCTACCGATGAGGCGAACATCCAGAAACCTCGACTACTGGCTTCGTCTGTCCCGTAGCCAGATTCACTGCAAAGAAAGAACACTCAACGTTCTAACTATCGGTGTCGGAGCCGAGTCGTCGGTGTGGTAGTGCCTGCGGCAGGCTGTGTCGTTGATACGTCTCCAACGTATCTATAATTTCTTATGTTCCATGCTAGTTTTATGACAATACCTACATGTTTTATTCACACTTTATAATGTTTTTATGCATTTTCTGGGACTAACCTATTAACAAGATGCCACAGTGCCAGTTCCTGTTTTCTGCTGTTTTTTATTTCAGAAAAGTTGGTTTACAAATATTCTCGGAATTGGACGAAACAAAAGCCCACGACCCTATTTTCCACGGAGTGTTCCAGAAGACCGAAGAAGAGTCGAGGAAGGCCAGCAGGGGGCCCACCCCATAGGGCGGCGCGGGGGGCCCCACTGCCGCGCCAAGGTGTGGGGAGGGAGCCCCCTGGCTCCCCCGACGCTGCCCCTTCGCCTATTTATTCCTTCGTCTCTGAAAACCCTTGTACGGAGAGCCAAAATAGCAGAAGAGTTCCGTAGCTCCGCCGCCACCAAAAACCCTAATTCGGGGGGACATAAGTCTCTGTTTCGGCACCCTGCCGGGACGGGGAATTGCCCCCGGAGCCATCTCCATCGAATCCATCGCCATCTTTATCACCGTTGCTGTCTCTCAAGATGAGGAGGGAGTAGTTCTCCCCCGAGGCTGAGGGCTCTACCAGTAGCTATGTGGTTCATCTCTCTCTCCCATGGTGTGATCTTTATGTGATCATGAGCTTTGTAATCTAGTTGAATATGTAGATGTTGCTCTTGTCTATTATGCACTCTAGAGGTTACTTTAATATGAACTCCGGAGTCACTCTCAACGGTGTGATGGTGACAGTGTGCGCATCGTGTGTGATTCCTTTATGACGTTGTGGAGCTTGTTTACTCCGGCTTGAGGTGTGCTTTTGCAGCCCTACACAATGAATGGTGTTTGTTATCCAACAAGAGAGTGTTTGAGAGTAGCATTTATTTATTCAATTATATGATCATTGTTGAGAGTGTCCACTAGTGAAAGTATGATCCCTAGGCCTTGTTTGTAAGCATTGAAACACCGTTTCCAACAAGTTCTGCTACATGTTCGCTTGCTGCCATTTTTATTTCAGATTGCAATTAGTACTTATAATCATCCATATTACTTGTATTTCACTATCTCTTCGCCGAACTAGTGCACCTATACATCTGACAAGTGTATTAGGTGTGTTGGGGACACAAGAGACTTCTTGTATCTTAATTGCAGGGTTGCTTGAGAGGGATATCTTTGACCTCTACCTCCCTGAGTTCGATAAACCTTGGATGATTCACTTAAGGGAAACTTGCTGCTATTCTACAAACCTCTGCTCTTGGAGGCCCAACACTGTCTACAGGAATAGAAGCATGCGTAGACATCAGTCGTCGAACACCTTGACGATCTTCTCGCCGTCCCCCTCGTAGAGGAAGGTGAGCTGGCAGCCGGGCTCGAGGTCGAGGTCACGGGCGAACTTGTCCCACCCCGTGTGCAGGTACATCTTGCCCTGCCCGTCGAAAAGGACCTCCACGGTCCAACGGCAGAAGTTGCAGCTGGCCTCCTGTAGCTGCAACTGCGCCGGCTCGACGCCGTCGACGAACTCGGCGAACTTGTCCGGTAGCCACTTGATGGCGAGTGGGTCGTCGTCGATGCGGAGGAGGAACTCGAAGCAGCGCTCCTCCTGCGAGGACGAGGAGGGCGCAAGCGACGGCGAGCGTGGGGCCGTAGCTGCTCCACCACGGCGGCCCCTACCCCGGCCACGGGGGCGCCCAGGGCCGCGGCCTCGCCGGCCACCAGGACCGGCCATGGACTTCGTCGCGGGCTTGGCTGCGTCGCAGGAACACCTAGGCGGCGCTACGGTCGAGCTTTGTGGCGGCTAGGGTTTCTTTGGAGGAGTGGATGTGGAAGAAGAACGCGCGCCCCCTTTATATAGGCCGGCGGCATGCGGTGGCCGTGGGACGCGTGGCGTCGCCATTAACGTGGTTGGCGGAGATGGGCGGCCGCTCGGCAGCCGAGGCATCGTCGCCATTAACATGGCGCAGAGTGCCGAAGCGACGCAACTTTGCAGTCGCTGGCGCGTTTGAGAAGACGCATCGACGCAGGGTCGCTGCCAGGCGGGCCCGCCGAAATGTCCGCCAAACGCGAGCGGACGTTTCCGGACGTCCGCAGAGACGCATCCGAGGCGCATATTTGGGCCAGGTTTGCGTCTCCGCGGACGGCCCGGTCACTTTGCGTCGCCCCGCTGGAACAGGCCCCAGACGCATTTCCGGTCACGGCGGACGAAAACGGTCGCTCAGCGACAGTTTGCGTCGCGCCGCTGGAGATGCCCTTAGGAGTACACAGCCAGCAGGTGTAAAAGCATCTCCAGCCAGCCGTCTTCCGGACGAGGCCTCGGCAACCACTTTTTTCATCCAAACGGTGAAAAATGGTTCATTCGCGTTTCCGGATTCTCGTTTTTGCCCGGATTTAGGCTTTCATCCATTCGGCGAGCCCATGTCATCCCCGATCACCGGAGAGCGCGCGGGGAGTCCGGAGAAAACAAAACCGCGGGAAACAACGAGGAAACTTCCCGCGCGCCTGGTGGCCCCAACTTGTCGGTGAGAAAGGCCGATTGTTGTCCTCATCTCATCGTCTTCCGCACGCTATAAAAGCCTGCCGCCGGTCAGTCTTCGCCGGGCGCGTCGCTTCCACTCGGCGAGTTAATAACGTCGCCTCGAATTCACGCGTGGTTCCCTCTATTTATCGCGGAACTGCCGCATCTGGCCACATTCACCACCCCCGTCTTCCTTCTCTCCCCATCCCAAACTTCTCTCCCCAATCTCCTCAAGCGAGCAATGGCGGGCTACGGCGACGACACGGCGAACAACGGCTTCAACTTCCCAGCAGAACCAGATCAAAATCCCAGGGACAGCAAAATGCCTCTCTTCCATCGCTGCTCTGCAGTTTCAGATAACACCTCGGTTAAAATTCAGTTAACGATTCATGTAGAAATATCTGTCTTTGTTTCTGTATCTTTTCAAGCCAGCGAATTAGCTCCAGATCTGGGATCAAACACTAGCACCAGGGGATTAAATTCATCCTTCCTGCCGCCATTTATCTTTATTTTGCAAAAATTGTTTATCATATATCTTTTGTTCTACAAATCCAATTGCTACAAACAATATGTCTACCTTTATCAGAAAAATGCATAGATTAATAAATTGACATCCATTCATCTGTTTGCATCCCGCATCATGTCGTGCCCGTGATAGTTTGTGCATGTCCACCTAATATATATGCGGAGTATTTTGGACACCGACTAAGATTTTCCCGCTCCATTTAATATTGAAGTAGCTCACTCATGCCATGCATTACCATGCTAATCAACAATTAATTTGAGCGGTAGAAAGATAACTTGAACCATATAATTGTGTGTCGAGATTCCGATTCCGCTTAATTTTGATAAGTTGCATAGCATCATCACTGTCATGCCATGCATATCATCTCGATCATGCCGGTTCTTCTTCCGTAGTAGTAAGACTTGCATCCGTTATTTGTCCAGCATTTGCTTCTTCTCGGATAGGATCGTGAAGTGGTGTTGTGAGATACGACAAGTCCTCCGGATGTTCCTCGACAATCCTTAACAGGCAAGCATTTCCTAAACTCCTGTCTCTGCATGAGTCGCTCACCTATTTTATTTTGCCTTCTCTCTTATGCTAGCCTTAAGTTACGTTCTTCTCACGTGTACTATCCACTTGTTACCTCAAGCAGCTCATATTGCCTCCACCACCCTCCTACAGCTGTTGTTTGGTTATCGGGTCTGCCTTGCGAGTCGTAGTGCATGCTACTGCTGATTCTATCGTGTTACCGTTACCGCTATCTTATCGGGTTATCTGTTGGGGAATCATGACACATGGTTTATGGATATATTTGTTGGAGATACACATGCTTTACTTAATTGTTAACAACTAAAATTGTAAGTAGAGGCATCTGTGAGCCCCTTTGCGAAAACATCGGAAGTTTGACTCGCTAATATCCCCTAGGACCCGAGTTCTTGTTATCTGTTCCGAGATTGAGCACTCTACCCGTACGTGAGGGAGTGGGACCCCCATCACCCACTACCTTTCCTCGAGTCTGTTTATTGGGAGCCACAACCTTGGTTTTATTTGCCCATATGCACGATGCACGATTTACTTCCTGTTGCCTTCGGGTGTTTATATTCTGTATTGTACTCATATCGTGGAACGATTAGCGAAAGCAGGTTGTTCAGACTTAGCTTAGCCGTTGGCACAAACCTCTGAGTCCGTATCGGAGTACGGCCGAACTTCATCACGGGTAGCTTAGTGGGGTGGCTCCCCTTAAATTTTCTCTTGCATTGGGAACGATCATGTTGTGAGACTCCACATGTAGTAAGTGGGTTTTTTTTTGAAGCAAGATTGTGAGGCAAAAAGCCCCACAGCAAAAATTTATTAAATTTTATATAAAAGAGGGTTATATACAGAAAAGAAGCTAAAAAAGACTAGACTAAAACTAACACAGACTCTAAGGTAGAGACTTAAGCCAACTAAGGAGCCTATCTTTATGCTTGGCTTTAATTCTGTACTGCAGCCAAAACATATCATGTACAAACCTGGCCTTTGATACGTCTAATTTGCATCACTATTTTATATCATAATTTGCTGTTATTCATTGATATATTTCATATTGGGACACAATACTTATGTTATTTCATCTATTTTGCATGTTTCATCATTATTGGAGGATCAAGCACCGGAGCCAGGATTCTGCTGGAAAAAACACTGTCAGAATGCAATATTTCGGAAGGTCAACTGTGGAAGGAAATTATACCAAAAATCCTATTTTTCAAGATAACGAAGGAAGCCAGAAGGAGGAGCTGAGAAGGCCCAAGGTGGGGCCAGACCATAGGGCGGCGCGGCCCATGGCCTGGCCGCTCCACCTTGTGGTGTGGGGGCCCCACAGCCCCTTTCGCCTCCTTTTCTTCGCGAAACCCTTCGTCCCGAAGACCTAAGCCACAGAGGATACCTCGCGAAGAGTTACAGCCGCCTCTGCGGGGCGGAGAACACCAGAGAGAAAAGAGCTCTCCGGCGGCTGAAATCCGCCGGGGAAATTCCCTCCCGAGAGGGGGAAATCGACGCCATCGTCACCGTCATCGAGCTGGACATCATCTCCATCACCATCATCATCATCTTCATCATCATCACCGCCGTCTCCACCGCAGCACATCGTCACCGCCGTAGCAATTTGGGTTTGATCTTGATTGTTTGATAGGGGAAACTCTCCCGGTATTGATTTCTACTTGTTGTTAATGCTATTGAGTGAAACCATTGAACCAAGATTTATGTTCAGATTGTTATTCATCATCATATCACCTCTGATCATGTTCCATATGATGTCTCGTGAGTAGTTCGTTTAGTTCTTGAGGACATGGGTGAAGTCTAAATGTTAGTAGTGAACTATGGTTGAGTAGTATTCAATGTTATGATATTTAAGTTGTGGTGTTATTCTTCTAGTGGTGTCATGTGAACGTCGACTACATGACACTTCACCTTTATGGGCCTAGGGTAATGCATCTTGTACTCGTTTGCTAATTGCGGGGTTGCCGGGGTGATAGAAACCTAAACCCCCGTTAGTATATCGATGCAGGAGGGATAACAGGATCTCAGAGTTTAAGGCTGTGGTTAGATTTATTCTTAATTACTTCCTTGTAGTTGCGGATGCTTGCAAGGGGTATAATCACAAGTATGTATTAGTCCTAGGAAGGGCGGTACATTAGCATAGGTTCACCCACACAACACTTATCAAAACAATGAAGACTAATCAGCTATATGTAGCGAAAGCATTAGACTAAAATCCCGTGTGTCCTCAAGAACGTTTGGTCATTATAAGTAAACAAACCGGCTTGTCCTTTGTGCTAAAAAGGATTGGGCCACTCGCAGCAATTGTTACTCTCGCACTTTACTTACTCGTACTTTATTCATCTGTTACATCAAAACCCCTTGAATACTTGTCTGTGAGCATTTACAGTGAATCCTTCATCAAAACTGCTTGTCAACACCTTCTGCTCCTCGTTGGGATCGACATTCTTACTTATCGAAGATACTACGATACACCCCCTATACTTGTGGGTCATCAAGACTATTTTCTGGCGCCGTTGCCGGGGAGTGAAGCGCTATTGGTAAGGGAAACTTTTACTGTTAGTGTTGATTTTATTTCTGCCTGCTGCTATAATTCATTATGGAGAGATCTTCTCTCGAATGTTTATTTGGGAAATCTACTACTACTGCAAAGGTAGTGGATAAGGCACCAGGTGAGGAAGAGACACCATACAAAATACCTATGAAAATTATTGAACGTGTAGTGGATAACCGTTATACAGGGGATGGAACTGTCCACCCTGGAGATCATTTACTGTTCTTACATGAATTATGCGGTTTATTCAAGTGTGCAGGTATTGCTATGGATGAAGTGAGGAAGAAACTATTCTCTATATCGCTGTCTGGTAAAGCGGCGCATTGGTATAAATTATTGGATGATGGGGATTCTCTTGAATGGAATGATATTGTGCCCCGGTTTTATTCTAAGTTCTATCCTCCAAGTGAAATTCATAAGGATCGGAACCGCATATATAATTTTTGGCCTCATGATGGAGAGAGTATTGCCCAAGCATGGGGGAGATTGAAGTCTTTAATGCTCAAATGCCCCATTCATGAGCTTCCTGGTAATGTTATTATTGATAATTTCTATGCAAGACTTTCTTTTGAAGACAAGACCTTGCTGGATACTTCTTGTTCTGGATCATTCACGCGCAATAAGGAAGAGTTTAAAAGGGACCTTCTTAATCGGATCCAGGAAAATACTGAAGGATGGGAAATCGACAAAGAAAGAGAATCAGGTATAAATTATGATTACAAATGCATTGAAGCTTTTATGGAAACTGATAAATTTCGTAATATGAGTGCTACTTATGGTCTTGATTCTCAAGTTGCTGCAAATCTTTATAAAGCTTTTGCCTCTCATTATGAATTGCCTAAGAAGAATTTTGATAAGTTTCATGAACCGTATAAAGATAAAATTGATTCATCTATAAATAAATGTGTTGTAGTTGAAACTATGGATCATGTTATTCCTGAAGCTTATATTGAAAAAACTCCTTTCCCTGCTAAAATGAAGGAGTACTCTGTTATAAGTAGTGCGGTTCATAAAAGTGTAAGAAACCTATAGAACCTGAAGAACAAATAAAAATTGAACCTGCTGTTGCAATAGTTAAAGATCTTGTGACTGAAAATGTAGAGGATGGTCATATTATTTTCTGTGAAGATGCTTCTAATATTGTTTCACATCCTAATAAACCCAAGCAAGCTAGTGTTCCTATGCTATCTGTTAGAATTGGTGATCATTGCTATTATGGTTTATGTGATATTGGTGCAAGTATTAGTGCTATTCCTTATGAGCTTTACACGGAGATTATGCACGAAATTGGTTCTCGTGAACTTGAAGATATTGATGTGGTTATTCAACTGGCTAATAGAGAAACTATCTCTCCGATTGGTATTGTTCGAGATGTGGAAGTTCTATGTGGTAAGATTAAATATCCTGCTGACTTTTTGGTTCTTGGTTCTGCTGCTAGTGATTATTGTCCTATCATTTTTGGTCGACCTTTTCTAAATACTTGTGGAGCTATTATAGATTGCAAGAAAGAGAAAATTTTGACTAAATTTGCTGGTGAATCTTATGAGTTTAACTTTTCTAAATTTACCAAAACTTCTTATAAAGCTGATTTGCCTAGTAATGATTTTAAAATGGAGCAGTGTGCATCTATTGTTCTTGTTCCTAATAATCCTTTGCAGCAACATTTGGAGAATAGCGAGAGTGAAGTTTTTAGGAAGGAAAGAGATGAGCTTGAGGAAATTTTCCTTCGCCAACCTATTCTTAAGCACGATTTACCGGTGGAAGATTTGGGTACAACACCGCCACCAAAGGAAGATCCTGTCTTTGAATTAAAACCTTTGCCTGATAATCTTAAATATGCTCATATTGATGATAAGAAAATATATCCTGTTATTATTAGTTCTACGCTTACAAAGTTTGAAGAAGAAAGACTATTGGAAATATTGAAGAAACACCGAGGTGCTATTGGCTATACTCTTGATGACTTGAAGGGGATTTCTCCCTCTATTTGCCAACACGCCATTAATATGGAAGATGATGCGAAACCTGTTGTTGAACCTCAGCGTCGTCTAATTCCTAAGATGAAGGATGTGGTAAGAAATGAGGTATTACGACTTCTTGAAGCTGGTATTATATATCCTATTGCTGGTAGTAGATGGGTTAGTCCTGTGCATTGTGTTCCTAAGAAAGGAGGAATGACTGTTGTGCCTAATGATAATGATGAGCTCATACCTCAAAGAGTAGTTGTAGGTTATAGAATGTGCATTGATTTTCGTAAAGTTAATAAAGTTCCTAAGAAAGATCATTATCCGTTGCCTTTTATTGATCAAATGTTAGAAAGGTTATCCAAAAATACTCATTTTTGCTTTCTTGATGGTTATTCTGGATTTTCACAAATTGCTGTTAAAGCTAAGGATCAAGAGAAAACCACTTTCACTTGTCCCTATGGAACCTATGCTTATAGACGTATGCCTTTTGGTTTATGTAATGCTCCTGCTACTTTTCAAAGATGCATGTCTGCTATTTTTCATGGTTTTTGCGAGAGTATTGTAGAGGTATTCATGGATGATTTTTCTGTCTATGGGAATTCTTTTGATAATTGTTTGCGGAACCTTGATAAAGTTTTGCAGAGATGTGAAGAAACTAACCTTGTTCTTAATTGGGAGAAATGCCACTTTATGGTTAATGAAGGAATTGTATTGGGACATAAAATTTCCGAGAGAGGTATTGAAGTTGATAGAGCTAAAGTGGAAGCAATAGAGAAGATGCCCTATCCTAGGGATGTTAAAGGTATTCGTAGTGTTCTTGGTCATGCTGGGTTTTATAGGAGGTTTATTAAAGATTTCTCCAAGATTTCAAAGCCTCTTACTAATCTTCTTCAAAAAGATGTACCTTTTGTTTTTGATGATGATTGTAAGGAAGCTTTTGAAACTCTAAAGAAAGCCTTAACAACTGCTCCTATAGTTGAACCTCCTGATTGGAATTTACCATTTGAAATTATGTGTGATGCTAGTGATTTTGCTGTAGGCGTTGTTCTTGGACAACGAGTAGATAAAAAATTGAATGTTATTCATTATGCTAGTAAAACTCATGATGCTTCTCAAAGAAATTATGCTACTACTGAAAAAGAATTGTTAGCTGTAGTCTTTGCTTGTGATAAGTTTAGATCTTATATTGTTGATTCAAAAGTTACTATTCATACTGATCATGCTGCAATCAGATACCTTATGCAAAAGAAAGATGCTAAGCCAAGGCTTATTAGATGGGTACTTCTGTTGCAAGAATTTGATTTACATATTGTAGATAGGAAAGGTGCTGATAATCCTGTTGCTGATAATTTGTCTAGATTGGAAAATATTGCTTATGATCCTGTTCCTGTTAATGATAGTTTTCCAAATGAACAATTGGCTGTAATAAAGGTGAGCTCGCGAGATAGTCCTTGGTATGCTGATTATGCTAACTTTATTGTTTCCAAGTACTTGCCTCCGACCTTTTCAGCTCAGCAAAGGAGGAAATTCTTTTATGATTTGAGGCATTATTTCTGGGATGACCCACACTTATATAAAGAAGGAGTGGATGGTATTCTGCGAAGATGTGTTCCCGAATATGAACAACAGGAAATATTGAGTAAATGTCATGGGAGTGCTTATGGAGGACATCACGCCGGAGAAAGAACCGCGCAAAAGGTTCTACAATCAGGTTTTTATTGGCCAACTCTCTTCAAAGATGCAAGGAAGTTTATTTTATCTTGTGATGAATGCCAAAGGGTTGGTAATATCTCCAGACGCAATGAAATGCCTATGAATTATACTCTTGTTATTGAACCGTTCGATTGTTGGGGATTTGACTTCATGGGACCTTTCCCTACTTCAGAAGGTAACACTCATATACTTGTTGCTGTTGATTATGTTACTAAATGGGTGGAAGCCATACCTACAAAAAGTGCTGATGGTGAGACCTCTTTAAGAATGCTTTTAGATATTATTTTTCCTCGATTTGGAGTTCCTAGATATATTATGACTGATGGAGGTTCTCATTTTATTCACGGTGGTTTTAGAAAAACTCTTGCTAAATATGGTATTAATCATAGAATTGCTTCTGCTTATCATCCTCAAACTAGTGGGCAAGTAGAACTATCAAATAGAGAAATTAAATCTATCTTGCAAAAGACTGTTAATAAAACTAGAAAGAATTGGGCTAGTAAATTGAAGGAAGCATTATGGGCTTATAGAACTGCTTATAAAAACCCCATGGGAATGTCACCTTATAAAATGGTTTATGGAAAAGCTTGTCATTTACCTTTAGAATTAGAGCACAAAGCTTATTGGGCTATTAGGGAATTAAATAAAGATCCTAAACTAGCTGGTAATAAGAGTTATTGCAATTGAGTTCTCTAGATGAATGGAGAAGTGAAGCTTATGAAAATGCTAAACTCTTTAAAGAGAAAGTTAAAAAATGGCATGATAGAAGGATTATCAAAAGAGAATTTAATATTGGGGATAAAGTCCTATTGTATCGGTCTCGTCTCAGATTCTTTGCAGGGAAATTACTCTCGAAATGGGAAGGACCATATGTTGTCGAGGTGGTGTATCGTTCAGGAGCAATTAAAATTAGCTCTCTCCAAGGCAATGCCACGCAAGTGGTGAATGGACAAAGGCTCAAGCATTATATCTCAGGTGATTCTTATAATGTTGATGTTGATATTATTCGAGTGGAAACACCGGAGGCTTTCATCAAAGGACAAATTGACAGTTCGCCAGAACTCGACTTTGAATAGGTAACAGTACTGGTAATAAAAAGTTCGCGATTTACTTTCTGAACAATATTTTTGCTGTTTTTGGAAAATATGAAAAATTACGAGATCGAAACGGAGTGGAAAAGACGCACGAGGGCGTGCCACCATAGGCCGGCGCGGCCTGGCCTGGGCCCGCGCCGCCCTATGGTCTGGCCGCCTCGACGCCCCTTTCCGACTCTGGTTCGATCCGGTACTTTCCGTTTGTCGTAAAAATTTATTCTATATAATCCCCCGGACCCTTGGAGGTCCGTATATCGTTTTCTCGACGTGTTTTGTTTTGAGCTGTTTCTGCCAGGTTCTACTCCGGATCTAGATCCATCATGTCTTCGTCGGAAACTCCGAAGGGCAGCTCCTGCAAGGACGTTGACAACTTGTACATGGAGGAGCTGAGGATGCACCCAAAGGAGTTGACGCTCGTCGAGGCAAAACTGCAGATCAAGGATGTTCAGGGTCTTAAAGGAGAAGGAAGCTTGGAAGACAGGATGGAGAAGCTAGAACAAGAGGTCTTCAAATACAAGAAGATGGCTGAGCGTGAGGTGGATATCTTCCACAAGATTGTGTCTGAACTCATTGCTGAGCACGAGAAGGAAACTGCAAAGCTTTGGGGCGACATCCTTTCACTTCATGACACCACCAACCAACTCCAAGCTCAACTCTATGACATTCGGAATCAAAACTGTGAGTATGAAAACAGGTTTAAACGCATAAGCCGTGCTGCTAGTTTCAGGATCCCCGAGACCAAGATGTCATTTCTTGATGGAGAGCCTGTTCCCTGGAAGTTTGATGACGGGAGTTCATCACCACCATCACTGAAGGAGTAATTCATCATCGGTATTGGCATCTGCTGACGCGTAGTTGACGTGGGCGTAGTAGCTTCCTTGTGACGGTAAAGCACTCGTCCGTTGGGAACCCCAAGAGGAAGGTATGATGTCGTATAGCAGCAAGTTTTCCCTCAGTAAGAAACCAAGGCTTAATCGAACCAGTAGGAGTCAAGAAGCACGTTGAAGGTTGTTGGTGACGGAGTGTAGTGCGGCGCAACACCAGGGATTCCGGCGCCAACGTGGAACCTGCACAACACAGCCAAAGTACTTTGCCCCAACGAAACAGTGAGGTTGTCAATCTCACCGGCTTGCTGTAACAAAGGATTAGATGTATAGTGTGGATGATGATTGTTTGCAGAGAACAGTAGAAACAGTATTGCAGTAGATTGTATTCGATGTAAAAGAATGGACCGGGGTCCACAGTTCACTAGAGGTGTCTCTCCCATAAGAAATAGCATATTGGGTAAACAAATTACAGTTGGGCAATTGACAAATAGAGAGGGCATGACAATGCACATACATGACATGATGAGTATTGTGAGATTTAATTGGGCATTACGACAAAGTACATAGACCGCTATCCAGCATGCATCTATGCCTAAAAAGTCCACTTTCAGGTTATCATCCGAACCCCTTCCGGTATTAAGTTGTAAACAACAGACAATTGCATTAAGTATGGTGCGTAATGTAATCAATAACTACATCCTCGGACATAGCATCAATGTTTTATCCCTAGTGGCAACAGCACAACACAACCTTAGAACTTTCTGTCACTGTCCCGGGTGTCAATGCAGGCATGAACCCACTATCGAGCATAAATACTCCCTCTTGGAGTTACAAGCAATGACTTGGCCAGAGCCTCTACTAGCAACGGAGAGCATGCAAGATCATAAACAACACATAGATAGATTGATAATCAACATAACATAGTATTCTCTATTCATCGGATCCCAACAAACACACATGTAGCATTACAAATAGATGATCTTGATCATGATAGGCAGCTCACAAGATCAGACAATGAAGCACAATGGGGAGAAGACAACCATCTAGCTACTGCTATGGACCCATAGTCCAGGGGTGAACTACTCACTCATCAATCCGGAGGCGACCATGGCGGTGTAGAGTCCTCCGGGAGATGATTCCCCTCTCCGGCAGGGTGCCGGAGGTGATCTCCAGAATCCCCCGAGATGGGATTGGCGGCGGCGGCGTCTCAGTATGTTTTCTCGTATCGTGGCTCTCGGTACTGGGGGTTTCGCGACGAAGGCTTTAAGTAGGCGGAAGGGCAACGCGGGGGGCCACACGAGGGCCCCACACGCCAGGGACGCGCGGCCAAGCCCTAGGCCGCGCCGCCCTGTTGTGGCGGCGCCTCGTGGCCCCACTTCCTTTCCCCTCAGGTGTTCTGGAAGCTTCGTCCAAAAATAGGACCCTGGGCGTTGATTTCGTCCAATTCCGAGAATATTTCCTTACTAGGATTTCTGAAACCAAAAACAGCAGAAAACAGCAACTGGCTCTTCGGCATCTCGTTAATAGGTTAGTGCCGGGAAATGCATAATAATGACATATAATGTGTATAAAACACGTGAGTATCATCATAAAAGTAGCATGGAACATAAGAAATTATAGATACGTTTGAGACGTATCAAGCATCCCCAAGCTTAGTTCCTACTCGTCCCGAGTAGGTAAACGATAACAAAGATAATTTCTTAGTGACAATGCTACCAACATAATCTTGATCATACTATTGTAAGCACATGTAATGAATGCAGCGATCGAAACAATGGTAAATGACATGAGTAAACAACTGAATCATAAAGCAAAGACTTTTCATGAATAGTACTTAAAGACAAGCATCAATAAGTCTTGCATAAGAGTTAACTCATAAATCAATAATTCAAAGTAGAAAGTATTGAAGCAACACAAAGGAAGATAAAGTTTCAGCGGTTGCTTTCAACTTGTAACATGTATATCTCATGGATATTGTCAACATAGAGTAATATAACAAGTGCAATATGCAAGTATGTAGGAATCAATGCACAGTTCACACAAGTGTTTGCTTCTTAAGGTGGAGAGAAATAGGTGAACTGACTCAACATAAAAGTAAAAGAAAGGTCCTTCAAAGAGGAAAGCATTGATTGCTATATTTATGCTAGAGCTTTTATTTTGAAAACAAGAAACAATTTTGTCAACGGTAGTAATAAAGCATATGAGTTATGTAAGTTATATCCTACAAGTTGCAAGCCTCATGCATAGTATACTAATAGTGCCCGCACCTTGTCCTAATTAGCTTGGATTTACATGGATTATCATAGCATAGCACATGTTTCAACCAAGTGTCACAAAGGGGTACCTCTATGCCGCCTGTACAAAGGTCTAAGGAGAAAGCTCGCATTGGATTTCTCGCTTTTGGTTATTCTCAACTTAGACATCCATACCGGGACAACATAGACAACAGATAATGGACTCCTCTTTAATGCATAAGCATTCAGCAACAAATAATATTCTCATAAGAGATTGAGGTTTGTTGTCCAAACTGAAACTTCCACCATGGATCATGGCTTTAGTTAGCGGCCCAATGTTCTTCTCTAACAATATGCATACTCAAACCATTTGATCATGATAAATCTCTCTTACTTTAGACAAGACGAACATGCATAGCAACTCACATGATATTCAACAAAGAAATAGTTGATGGCGTCCCCAGAAACATGGTTATCGCACAACAAGCAACTTAATAGAGATAAAGTGCATAAGTACATATTCAATACCACAATAGTTTTTAAGCTATTTGTCCCATGAGCTATATATTGTAAAGGTAGAGAATGGAAATTTTAAAGGTAGCACTCAAGCAATATACTTTGGAATGGCGGAGAAATACCATGTGGTAGGTAGGTATGGTGGACACAAATGGCATAGTGGTTGGTTCAAGGATTTTGGATGCATGAGAAGTATTCCCTCTCGATACAAGGTTTAGGCTAGCAAGGTTATTTGAAACAAACACAAGGATGAACCGGTACAGCAAAACTCACATAAAAGACATATTGTAAACATTATAAGACTCTATACCGTCTTCCTTGTTGTTCAAACTCAATACTAGAAATTATCTAGACCTTAGAGAAACCAAACATGCAAATCAGATTTTGGCATGCTCTATGTATTTCTTCACTAATAAGTGCAGAGTATATGATGCAAGAGCTTAAACATGAGCATAACAATTTCCAAGTATCACATTATCCAAGATGTTATACCAATTACCACATATATCATTTTCCAATTCCAACCATATAACAATTTAACGAAGAAGAAACTTGGCCATGAATACTATGAGTAAAGCCTAAGGACATACTTGTCCATAAGCAACAGCGGAGCGTGTCTCTCTCCCATACAATGAATGCTAGGATCCATTTTATTCAAACAAAACAAAAACAAAAACAAACAGACGCTCCAAGAAAAGTACATAGGATGTGACGGAATAAAAATATAGTTTCAGGGGAGAAACCTGATAATGTTGTCGATGAAGAAGGGGATGCCTTGGGCATCCCCAAGCTTAGACGCTTGAGTCTTCTTAATGTATGCTGGGGTGAACCACCGGGGCATCCCCAAGCTTAGAGCTTTCACTCTCCTTGATCATGGTGTATATCATCCTCCTCTCTTGATCGTTGAAAACTTCCTCCACACCAAACTTAAAGCAACTCATTAGAGGGTTAGTGCATAATTAAAATTCACATATTCAGAGGTGACACAATCATTCTTTATACTTCTGGACATTGCACAAAGCTACTGAAAGTCATTGGAATAAAGAAATCCATCAAGCATGACAAAACAGGCAATGCAAAATAAAAGGCAGAATCTGTCAAAACAGAACAGTTCGTAAAGACGAATTTCTAACAGGCACCAGACTTGCTCAAATGAAAACACTTAAAAATAATGAAAGTTTCGTACATATCTGAGGATCACTCACGTAAATTGGTATAATTTTCTGAGTTTCCTACAGAGAATTGGACCCAGATTCGTGACAGCAAAGAAAACTGTTTCTGCGCAGTAATCCAAATCTAGTATCATACTTCTATTAGAG
The DNA here is from genome assembly GCF_019359855.2 of Lolium perenne. NCBI lineage: Eukaryota > Viridiplantae > Streptophyta > Magnoliopsida > Poales > Poaceae > Lolium > Lolium perenne. Next base: position 18,964,439 of record NC_067249.2, read on the forward strand.
ACTTTACTTGGCACAACAATGCAATAAAACTAAGATAAGGAGAGGTTGCTACAGTAGTAAACAACTTCCAAGACTCAAATATAAAATAAAAGTACTGTAGTAAAAACATGGGTTGTCTCCCATAAGCGCTTTTCTTTAACGCCTTTCAGCTAGGCGCAGAAAGTGTGCATCAAGTAACATCAAGAGACGAAGCATCAACATCATAATTTGTTCTAATAATAGAATCAAAAGGTAACTTCATTCTCTTTCTAGGGAAGTGTTCCATACCTTTCTTGAGAGGAAATTGGTATTTAATATTACCTTCCTTCATATCAATGGTAGCACCAACAGTTCGAAGAAAAGGTCTTCCCAATATAATGGGACAAGATGCATTGCATTCAATATCCAAGACAACAAAATCAACGGGGACAAGGTTATTGTTAACGGTAATGCGAACATTATCAACTTTCCCCAAAGGTTTCTTTGTAGAGTTATCAGCAAGATTAACATCCAAATAACAATTTTTCAATGGTGGCAAGTCAAGCATATTATAGATTTTCTTAGGCATAACAGAAATACTTGCACCAAGATCACATAAAGCATTACAACCAAAGTCCTTGACCTTCATCTTAATGATGGGCTCCCAACCATCTTCTAGCTTCCTAGGAATAGAAGTTTCGCGTTCTAATTTCTCTTCTCTAGCTTTTATGAGAGCATTTGTAATATGTTTTGTGAAAGCCAAATTTATAGCACTAGCATTAGGACTTTTAGCAAGTTTTTGTAAGAACTTTATAAATTCAGAGATATGACAATCATCAAAATCTAAACCATTATGATCTAAAGCAATGGGATCATTGTCCCCAATGTTGGAAAAAATTTCAGTAGTTTTATCACAGGCAGTTTCAGCAGTTTTAGCAGTTTCAGGCAGTTTTGCTCGCTTTGCATTAGAAGTGGAAACATTGCTAACACCAATTATTTTACCATTATTAGTAGGAGGTGCAGCAACATGTGGAGCATTAGCATTGCTAGTGGTGGTAATAGTCCAAACTTTAGCTATATTATCTTCTTTAGCTAGTTTTTCATTTTCTTCTCTTTCCCACCTAGCATGCAGTTCAGCCATTAATCTTATATTCTCATTAATTCTAACTTGTATGGCATTTGCTGTAGTAACAATTTTATTATCTATATCCTCAGGTTTAGCAGCCATTTTATTAATTAAAGAAGATTGTGACGCAGACATGTATGAGATTCGGGTTTCAGCATTTGCAAGTTTAGTTTGCAACCCATAGATCTCCATATTCAGATTTTCAAGTTGATTTCCTATATTCTTCAACAAGGTAGATTGCTCATTCATAGTTTTAGTAAACAATTTATTTTGCTCATATTGTGATTGCATAAAGTTCTTGGTGGATCTTTCAATTTCTAACATCTTTTCCTCATTAGGTGAAGCATATCTACCATAAGCATTAGCAGGATATGTCCTAGAATCATTATAATTGTTATTTTTAATGAAATTCACATCAACATGTTCTTCTTGTGCAACCAATGAAGCTAACGGAACATTATTAGGATTAACATTCGTCCTATCATTCACAAGCATAGACATAATAGCATCAATCTTATCACTCAAGGAAGAGGTTTCTTCGACAGAATTTACCTTCTTACCTTGTGGAGCTCTTTCCATGTGCCATTCAGAGTAATTAATCATCATATTATCAAGAAGCTTTGTTGCTTCACCAAGAGTGATGGACATAAAGGTACCTCCAGCAGCTGAATCCAATAGGTTCCGCGAAGAAAAATTCACTCCTGCATAAAAGGTTTGGATGATCATCCAAGTAGTCAGTCCATGGGTTGGGCAATTTTTAACCAAAGATTTCATTCTTTCCCATGCTTGTGCAACATGCTCAGTATCTAATTGTTTAAAATTCATTATGCTACTCCTCAAAGATATAATTTTAGCAGGGGGATAATATCTACCAATAAAAGCATCCTTGCATTTAGTCCATGAATCAATACTATTCTTAGGCAGAGATAGCAACCAATCTTTAGCTCTTCCTCTTAATGAGAAAGGGAACAATTTTAATTTTATTATGTCACCATCTACATCTTTATACTTTTGCATTTCACAAAGTTCAACAAAATTATTGAGATGGGCAGCAGCATCATCAGAACTAACACCAGAAAATTGCTCTCGCATAACAAGATTCAGTAAAGCAGGTTTAATTTCAAAGAATTCCGCTGTAGTAGCGGGTGGAGCAATAGGTGTGCATAAGAAATCATTATTATTTGTGGTTGTGAAGTCACACAACTTAGTATTTTCAGGAGTGGCCATTTTAGCGATAGTAAATAAAGTAAACTAGATAAAGTAAATGCAAGTAACTAATTTTTTTTGTGTTTTTAATATAGCAAACAAGATAGTAAATAAAGTAAAACTAGCAACTAATTTTTTTGTATTTTGATATAATGCAGCAAACAAAGTAGTAAATAAAATAAAGCAAGACAAAAACAAAGTAAAGAGATTGCGATGTGGAGACTCCCCTTGCAGCGTGTCTTGATCTCCCCGGCAACGGCGCCAGAAAATATGCTGCTGACGCGTAGTTGACGTGGGCGTAGTAGCTTCCTTGTGACGGTAAAGCACTCGTCCGTTGGGAACCCCAAGAGGAAGGTATGATGTCGTATAGCAGCAAGTTTTCCCTCAGTAAGAAACCAAGGTTTAATCGAACCAGTAGGAGTCAAGAAGCACGTTGAAGGTTGTTGGTGACGGAGTGTAGTGCGGCGCAACACCAGGGATTCCGGCGCCAACGTGGAACCTGCACAACACAGCCAAAGTACTTTGCCCCAACGAAACAGTGAGGTTGTCAATCTCACCGGCTTGCTGTAACAAAGGATTAGATGTATAGTGTGGATGATGATTGTTTGTAGAGAACAGTAGAAACAGTATTGCAGTAGATTGTATTCGATGTAAAAGAATGGACCGGGGTCCACAGTTCACTAGAGGTGTCTCTCCCATAAGAAGTAGCATATTGGGTAAACAAATTACAGTTGGGCAATTGACAAATAGAGAGGGCATGACAATGCACATACATGACATGATGAGTATTGTGAGATTTAATTGGGCATTACGACAAAGTACATAGACCGCTATCCAGCATGCATCTATGCCTAAAAAGTCCACTTTCAGGTTATCATCCGAACCCCTTCCGGTATTAAGTTGTAAACAACAGACAATTGCATTAAGTATGGTGCGTAATGTAATCAATAACTACATCCTCGGACATAGCATCAATGTTTTATCCCTAGTGGCAACAGCACAACACAACCTTAGAACTTTCTCACATCGTCCTGTGTGTCAATGCAGGCATGAACCCACTATCGAGCATAAATACTCCCTCTTGGAGTTACAAGCAATGACTTGGCCAGAGCCTCTACTAGCAACGGAGAGCATGCAAGATCATAAACAACACATAGATAGATTGATAATCAACATAACATAGTATTCTCTATTCATCGGATCCCAACAAACACACATGTAGCATTACAAATAGATGATCTTGATCATGATAGGCAGCTCACAAGATCAGACAATGAAGCACAATGGGGAGAAGACAACCATCTAGCTACTGCTATGGACCCATAGTCCAGGGGTGAACTACTCACTCATCAATCCGGAGGCGACCATGGCGGTGTAGAGTCCTCCGGGAGATGATTCCCCTCTCCGGCAGGGTGCCGGAGGTGATCTCCAGAATCCCCCGAGATGGGATTGGCGGCGGCGGCGTCTCAGTATGTTTTCTCGTATCGTGGCTCTCGGTTCTGGGGGTTTCGCGACGAAGGCTTTAAGTAGGCGGAAGGGCAACGCGGGGGGCCACACGAGGGCCCCACACGCCAGGGCCGCGCGGCCAAGCCCTAGGCCGCGCCGCCCTGTTGTGGCGGCGCCTCGTGGCCCCACTTCCTTTCCCCTCAGGTGTTCTGGAACCTTCGTCCAAAAATAGGACCCTGGGCGTTGATTTCGTCCAATTCCGAGAATATTTCCTTACTAGGATTTCTGAAACCAAAAACAGCAGAAAACAGCAACTGGCTCTTCGGCATCTCGTTAATAGGTTAGTGCCGGAAAATGCATAATAATGACATATAATGTGTATAAAACATGTGAGTATCATCATAAAAGTAGCATGGAACATAAGAAATTATAGATACGTTTGAGACGTATCAGCATCCCCTTGGTTTGTTCCAAGCTTGGGGGAGTGCCGCGGTATCACATCATCACTATCTTTTACTTTTTACTATCAAGTAGTGTCATATCATGAGTAGGGAAGTTATCATATAAGATGGGTTGCAGTATGGAAGTATCTCTCCTTTAGTTGGTTGTCTATGTATCCCTTGGTGTGAGTTATCGTTAGTAAATATTAATGAGAAGTCTTATCATTTACATATTGCACATCTTATTTTAGTTTGCAATCCTTATGATTGATCTTGTTATTAGTATTGGTATCACTTTGGGAGCATTGAGTAAATCTATTTGGTTTTGGCAAACTTAGCATTGGTCAATAGCAACAACACTTTGAGGTTTAAGTAGAAAAGAGAAATATATGTAGATTGTTTCATTATCCTTCTTTCTTGTTAGCTCATAGCTTATTATTCTGAAGCTAAAATTGTTTGTGGTTACAAGGAAGATGCATGATTTTGTCTATCATATGTATATTTGTTTGTTTCCATCAACTCTTATGCTTGCTAATTAACCTTGCTAGCCAAAGACCTGTACTGAGAGGGAATGCTTCTCGTGCATCCAAACCTGAACCCAAACCTATGCCATTTGTGTCCACCATAACTACCTACTACATGGTATTTTCTGCCATTCCAAGTAAATACTTCATGTGCTACCTTTAAACAATTCAAAAATTTATTACTTCTTATTTGTGTCAATGTTCTATAGCTCATGAGGAAGTATGTGGTGTTTTATCTTTCAGTCTTGTTAGGCAGCTTCCACTAATGGACTAGTGGCTTCATCCACTTATCCTATAATTTTGCAAAAAGAGCTGGCAACGGGGTTCCCAGCCCCAATTAATCAACTTTCATTAATAATTCTCTTCACATGTTTTGCTCGATTCATCGCAAGCAACTTAATTTTGCAATAGACACTCCTCCATGGTATGAGATTGTTGGAAGGCACCCGAGGATTCGGTTAGCCATGGCTTGTGTAAGCAAAGGTTGGGGGGAGTGTCATCCTTAAGTAAACTAAAATACATGTGTAAACAAAAGAGAAGAGGGATGATCTACCTTGCTGGTAGAGATGACATCCTTCATGGGAGCCGCTCTTTGGAGGTCTGTTTGGCAAGGAGGTTAGAGTACCCGCTACCAGTCGTTGACAACAACAAACACCTCTCAAAATGTTACTTTCATTCTCTTTATATGATTTCAAAACTGAAAAAGCTCTAGCACATGATTTAATCCCTGCTTCCCTCCGCGAAGGGCCTATCTTTTACTTTATGTTGAGTCAGTAAACCTATTTCCCTCCATCTTATGCAAGCATTTGAGTTGTTGTGATGAAACTATCTATATTGTGATTTACTTTATCATGTCTTCCTTGTTTAGTACAAGTTTTATCTGAATGAATATAACTTTGCAAGTTATCAATGATCATTATGATTGAGTATGCAAGTTTACCATAAGATTTAAATATGAGAGCATTGCTCAATAGATAAGTATAACCTGTTAATTGTTCTCTGACAAAGAACGAAGTTTGCCATCACCAACTATGATTTCTTATGCACCTTTATTTGTGATTACCTTATACTTGTTTCAAGTTGAGTTATATGAGGAAGTTGTTTACTAGAATGATTTGTGTGAATGAATATGATGCTTCTTGTCCGTATTTTATTTATCGACTTTTCACTCCATAAACATGTGGTCCTGTTTACCGAGTTCAGTTTCGCTTGGGGACAAGCGAAGTCTAAGCTTGGGGGGAGTTGATACGTCCAATTTGCATCACTACTTTATATCATAATTTGCTGTTATTCATTGATATATTTCATATTGGGACACAATACTTATGTTATTTCATCTATTTTGCATGTTTCATTATTATTGGAGGATCAAGCACCGGAGCCAGGATTCTGCTGGAAAAAGCATTGTCAGAATGCAATATTTCGGAAGGTCAACTGTGGAAGGAAATTATACCAAAAATCCTATTTTTCAAGATAACGAAGGAAGCCAGAAGGAGGAGCTGAGAAGGCCCGAGGTGGGGCCAGACCATAGGGCGGCGCGGCCCATGGCCTGGCCGCGCCACCTTGTGGTGTGGGGGCCCCACAGCCCCTTTCGCCTCCTTTTCTTCGCGAAACCCTTCGTCCCGAAGACCTAAGCCACAGAGGATACCTCGCGAAGAGTTACAGCCGCCTCTGCGGGGCGGAGAACACCAGAGAGAAAAGAGCTCTCCGGCGGCTGAAATCCGCCGGGGAAATTCCCTCCCGAGAGGGGGAAATCGACGCCATCGTCACCGTCATCGAGCTGGACATCATCTCCATCACCATCATCATCATCTTCATCATCATCACCGCCGTCTCCACCGCAGCACATCGTCACCGCCATAGCAATTTGGGTTTGATCTTGATTGTTTGATAGGGGAAACTCTCCCGGTATTGATTTCTACTTGTTGTTAATGCTATTGAGTGAAACCATTGAACCAAGATTTATGTTCAGATTGTTATTCATCATCATATCACCTCTGATCATGTTCCATATGATGTCTCGTGAGTAGTTCGTTTAGTTCTTGAGGACATGGGTGAAGTCTAAATGTTAGTAGTGAACTATGGTTGAGTAGTATTCAATGTTATGATATTTAAGTTGTGGTGTTATTCTTCTAGTGGTGTCATGTGAACGTCGACTACATGACACTTCACCTTTATGGGCCTAGGGGAATGCATCTTGTACTCGTTTGCTAATTGCGGGGTTGCCGGAGTGACAGAAACCTAAACCCCCGTTAGTATATCGATGCAGGAGGGATAGCAGGATCTCAGAGTTTAAGGCGGTGGTTAGATTTATTCTTAATTACTTCCTTGTAGTTGCGGATGCTTGCAAGGGGTATAATCACAAGTATGTATTAGTCCTAGGAAGGGCGGTACATTAGCATAGGTTCACCCACACAACACTTATCAAAACAATGAAGACTAATCAGCTATATGTAGCGAAAGCATTAGACTAAAATCCCGTGTGTCCTCAAGAACGTTTGGTCATTATAAGTAAACAAATCGGCTTGTCCTTTGTGCTAAAAAGGATTGGGCCACTCGCAGCAATTGTTACTCTCGCACTTTACTTACTCGTACTTTATTCATCTGTTACATCAAAACCCCTTGAATACTTGTCTGTGAGCATTTACAGTGAATCCTTCATCAAAACTGCTTGTCAACACCTTCTGCTCCTCGTTGGGATCGACATTCTTACTTATCGAAGATACTACGATACACCCCCTATACTTGTGGGTCATCAGCCTTCCATCTAACAAAAGAAACATTCTCCTGCCTAAAAATTCTTCCATTGCGGATGAGCCAAATATTCCAGCAGGCAGTGATAATAACCTCCATGAAAAAAGGCTGCCGAAAGCTTCTTTTGGCCTCACTCAACACCATCTGTAAATCATCATGCTATTGCCAATCAATCTACAAATAATTCCATATTCTAGCACTGAAATTGCAGTGGAAGAACAAATGAATCCTATCTTCATACACCCTAGCTGGACAAAGCACACAAGTATTATCCTCAGTGACATTCCATTGCCTCCTCCTGAGTAGGTCTCTAGTATTCAGCCTATAAACCAACAATAACCATGCAAAAACCTTTGTCTTCATCACACAGGAGGACTTCCAGAGCCATGTATAAACCTTAGGAACCAAAATGTGAGCATGGATATGATCATAGAACTGTTTAGCAGAGTAGCTCTCACCCCAACAATAGTGCCATTCATCCTTTGTCCCTGACAATTGATTGTGATGCATTAAACTTTGCATAGTCTGCAGCTCCTGGAAAGCTTGAGTAGACAGAGGTCTATAAAACAAATCTGACAAATCATTTACACTATACACCTCCAGATATGTACATAAATAGCCTAGCCAACCCATCCACCTTCCAATTATCCTGCCAGAACATAAAAGTATCCCCAGTTCCCATAGAAATGACAGATATACCTCTAAAATTATCCACTTGTTTCATGACATCCTTCCACCAAAAAGAACCACACAACTCCTCATGTGGAACTTTCCCTTGATAATGAGCAAACCAAACCAACTGAACCCAGGGAATGTCCCTTTTATTGTAAAACTTATCCAGAAATTTTAGCAACAGAGCAGCATTCTGCTTCTGAAAATTGACAATACCAAGTCCTCCCTTAAGTTTAGGATTGCAAATCATTTCCCAAGCTGCCAAGGACTGCTTAGGGTGTCCCTCTTGATCCCTCCATAAACATTTCCTCAAAATCCTGTCTAATTGCTTAGTGAGGCCAGGAGGTAACTGCAGAGTACACAAAAAATGCAGAGGCATTGAAGCCAGAGCAGAATTAATCAATTGCAGCCTAGCTCCTTGTGAAAGAAAACTAGAGCTAGCAGTGAGTTTTCTCTCCAATCTGCACACTAAAGGTGACAACTCTGTAATAGTTGGCTTGGTTGTTCCCAGAGGAAGTCCCAAATAGGTGAATGGCATAGCTCCCACTTGACAGCCAAACACATCAGCCAGTTCAGCAAGAAGCTCAGGGGGAACTTTAATTGGCACCATCTGAGACTTATCATAGTTTATTTTTAAGCCTGTGGACAGGGTGAACTTATTCAGAGTTTCCTTCAAGGCCAACAATTGCAGCCTATCAGCTGGCAAGATCAACAAAGTATCATCAGCATACTACACTATAGGAAAATCCTCCTCATTTGTGTTGATAGGTGTAGACAACAACCCCTGGGCTACCATATCATTGACAGCAGATTGCAACAAATCAGAACCAAACAAGTAGAACATAGGAGAGATAGGATCACCCTGCCTGACCCCCTTTTGCATTCAAACTGTTTACCAGGAATTCCATTCAACAAGATAGCTGAAGTGGCAGTAGAAAGAATTTCCCTTGCCCAATTCAACCATTTATTGTTAAACCCCTTATGCTGCATCACTTGCAAGATAGCCTCATGCTCAACAGTGTCAAATGCCTTAGCAAAATCCAACTTGAGTATAATAATTGGTTTCTTTGAAGCATGACATAAATAAAGGTATTCAAAAGCCCAAGCTAGACAATCTTGAATGGATCTACCTCTGAGAAACCCATATTGATTCTTATGTATGCAAGACAAGATTAGATCTTGCAATCTATTAGCAGCTAGCTTGGTAAGGAACTTGACACAAACATTTGTCAAAGATATAGGCCTAAAATCATTCACATGCAGGGGTACTTGCTTCTTAGGTACCAAAGTAATGTAAGACCCATTTATGTTCTTTAACTGAACAGTTTCACTATGAAAATCTGCTGCTAATTTATAAAAATCTGCTTTAATAATGGACCAACATTTCTTTAAGAACAAACCATTGAATCCATCAGGGCCAGGAGCTCGATTAGCTAGCATATATTTAATGACATCATCCATTTCCTTTTCCTCAAAACGCCTTGTCAATGAATCCAATCCATCTACTTTATGTAGCAGCACACTCAAATCAAACTTCATATCAATTGGTTCCGACTGCACCAATCTTCCTTTATATTCCTTGAGAAGCATGCTAGCCATCAATTGATGATCATTCACTTCATTACCTTCATCATCATGAAGTAAAGCAATGGAGTTTCTTCTATACCTTTCAGTTGCCATAGCATGAAATTTTTTAGTATTATCCTCCCCTTGCTTAATCCACCTAATAGTGCACATCTTCCTCCAATAGTTGCATTCCACTAGCAATAATTCATCAAGGTGCAACTTCACAATGCGCCTAAAATTAAACTCCACATTGTATAATTGCCTTTTTTCCTCCAAGGAGTCGAGAATCAAAATCACCTCATTACACCTCTTCATTATCTCCTTAAGCTTAGACAAACTAGTATGCCATTTCCTCAATTCATATGTTAAATTCTTCAATTTATCTGCCACTGCAGAACTATACATCTTATGAGAGTTTTTACTCCAAGAACTATCAACACATTCTTTAAACCCTGGAAGATCCACCCAGTAGTTATCAAACCTGAATATTTTAGCCTTGGGGATAGTTGTATCAATATTAATCACACATGGCACATGATCTGATCCAGTTTTGGCAAGAGGAAGCACAATTGAATTAGGATAATCAGAAATCCAATGAGCACTAGTGAAGAACCAATCCAGCTGCTCCAGCAAAGGGTCTCTCTGCATATTGGACCAAGTGTATGCTCTTCCTTTTATAGGCAACTCCAATAAACCAAGATGTCCAATAATCTCATTGAACAAAAACATATCATTAACATCCCCACCAGGTTTGTTCCTATTACCCTGTGCTCTGATGAAATTAAAGTCACTCACTATAAGCCAATTATCCTCTGGGGCAATTTGTAAGTTATATAACCAAGACACAAAATTATCCCTCTCAATTCCATGACAAGGCCCATACACACACACAAGATACCAGAACTGATTATTGTGGACATAAGTAAATTTAATTACCAGCCCAAACTTCTCTGACTGTGTTATCACACCTTGGAATATAGCAGAATTCCAGATTACAATTATACCACCAGAAGCACCCACAGAGGAAGCATAAGCAAAGGAGTCAAAAAATTTAGGACAGAATTTCCTAATTAATCTCCAATCAAACACTTCACACTTAGTTTCTTGGAGACAAATGACATCACATTCACTTTCATCAATCTTGGCTCTTACTTCCCTTTGTCTGTTTTCAGCATTGAGTCCACGCACATTCCAACATAACACATGCCACTTCCTCATATAGATCTTACTCATAATAATGATAAATAAAGCAAGGTAAGACTAAGCTGACATGTAATACCAGCTCATTACTGTAGCATAAAATATACATCATGGATAATAAAATATAGCAGCTGTGATGAACTCCATGATCAGCAAACACAAGAGCTAGGACTCCCACAAAAGAAACCACATCAGTAGGATGCAACAGTTCACACACTCCCCACACTAGACCAAGCTCCACAAAAGCTTTCACAAAAACTATAAGACTAGACACAGCCCCCACATATACTTTGCCCATCAACCTACACATTATCTGCTTGTTTAGAAGGCCCCTTCACAGGTACAGCCTCAAGCTGCTCCTTTGTAAGCTTTTCTGGTGCAATCCCCAGAGCAATCCCCACAGACTGAAGCACAGGCAGAGGTGTAACAGGTATATCTGTAGATGGCTCATCATTCTCTTCCTCCCTTGTATCCTCATCATGCAAGTTATGCTGGTCCTCCTCATCATTCTCTGTAGCTCTGACTAACAATGGCTTAGCCCTTGACTTCTTCTTAATTTTTGGCTGGATGTCCAAAACAGGTATGGGTCTATAACCCTCCTTATTGAGACAGCTCCTAGTAAACCTCCTCTCAGAACTCTCCACAAGTGGGGCCACTTTCTTCCTTTGCCTCCTCTTCTTAGGTGTCTGAAGAGACAACTGTCCAGACAACAGATCCTCCTCCTCAAGTATCTTGCATCCCTCCCCATCAAAACATTGGAGTGTAGACAAGCACCCAACTGTTCCCAGCATTACAACATCATGCTTCAGAAATAAAAAGGGAGATAAACCCAGCTTTTTGACCTGCAATACATGATGAACTGTGGGAAGCACTGTAGTCAACCACCTATGCCTCATCATCTCAGGAGAGGGAGAGGGACCAATAAACATCTCCACCATAGCAAACACCTGCATATTCTGATGTACTGGTACGACCCCATCCAAGACCATATTAACTAAAGAATCAGAGCTCTCAGAAAATATACATAACCATAGAGACAGGTAACTCCTCCTGTTGCTCTGGCTCTTCATCTTGCAAATCCCACAAAGGATGATTATGTTGACCAGCCTCATTGCCCATGTGATTCACATCATTACCAGGTGGCTCCTGCACTACATCGAGCATGCGTATGGTTACATTTGGACAACCCCTGCAGGGTGTACATCTTATCGATAAGCCGTGTCCGCGGTTATGGACGACTTGGAATTGTATAGCTCGATCATAGAACAACTTACACCTTTATGTTGATGTTAATAATTTGCTAGTAACTTGCGTACTAATATAGCATTACTACAACAGTTACCTAATAAAACTTGTCCACCGTGTGAGTGCCTTTGTAAGTACTTCCTTGCGAGGGGGGAACGCATCGGTTGTGTTATGTTTGCAGAGTATAGAACTGTTAGTTTATGCGCTCTCTCAACTTCTCTGACTAGACGAATGTTGTATAGTGTCTCTATAGGTTTTTACTGCTTGCGCGCTGCCGCTTAACCCCACCATATTGCCTATGATGTTCCTCTTGCGTCCTCTAAGTCCCCTGCGTGCCTCAAGTACAAAGGATGACTGGTTGACGACTGCTTATACGTCTTGAAGTCTTGTTAAGTACGAACCCGTACTTATTGCTGCTTCTTTGGGACATAACCGGGCAGGTATGAAGTTATGTTCGATGAAGACGACGTTCGCAAGGTTACCCTTCCGGCTTGTCCTGGGCAGGGTTATGGACGCCATCTTTTATCTTCAGGAATCTTAGTCCAATTTGTATCTTGTCCGTACTCGAACGTATTTGATCTTCTGTATGATTTGGATCTTTGTATTGTATATTTGTATCTTGACTCGTTGGAGTCGTTGTTGTAATATATGTCTCTTGTGGGATTTATTGTGAACCTGTTGTAATGTTACTACTCGTGTTAATTCCTCTCGCATCACGTGCGTGATTCGTCGCGCACGTCGTGTCGGAGGCCGTCTCTGAATCGATATTGTGCGGATTTCGGCGGGATCGCTGGAATCCTCTTGGTACCGGTGACAAGGGATTAACTTATCAATGCCTACAAATTGTAGACTAGGGTTTTAGTTAGAAGTAGAGGGCAAGTAGATCTCGAAGGTTTCAGCCGAAAGTACTCGACGATTATGAAAACTAGGGTTTCATGAGACAATGAATCGATCCTTTCTTTGTCCCTCGACCCCCCCTTATATAGGAGGCGGAGCCGAGGGATTCGTGATACAAAAGTTACAGAGTCCGGGAGGGTTTCTGACCCGTCCTGCAAAATTACAAATCTGTATTTCCTAATACAACTCTAGCTTTCCTTAATTACTATCTTGGGCCGCCGAACTTCATATTCTTCGAGTCGTGGGCCTTCAGTAAACCCCGGGTACCATCTTTGGCAGGTCCATTGGGGATGCCTATGTCAGTATCCCCCGAGATTTTGCTTGAATCTAAGAGTCAGGGAAAATCTCCAATTTTATATTTTTGCCCAGCTCATCACATATCTTTAGATACGCAATTCTATATTGTACAGGGATAATGGTAGTTGGGGCTAGTTCATCTGACGGATCAGGTACTAGTTAACTACTCTAGTGGCAATCCGCAAAAACCTTCTTCAAGATCACGTCCCTGGACATGATCTCGGGATACTGGTGTAAACTTCGACAGGTGCCGCTTAAGGTCTTACCATTATGTCGAGTCCCGGTCATATTTTATCGGGTACCTAACGCGTCCGTTAGGATTTTTCTTCGTATCTGTTGATACGGAAAAAAGTAGCAATCCGACGTCAGAGACGGTGCCACACCGCTCAGAACGGATCTGGGGTCTTACCTTCGCAAAGTTTTGCGGCATTCAGAGATTATTCACGACTTTTATCGCTCTGAGAATATATTGTCGAGTGCTTTTTCGGCTATTGGAATAGCACATTTTATTGAGTCACGGATGACTTATATTGACTTCCCGATGGGAGTATATGTCGAGTTATTTGCATGACTCAAAATATGCTCACTTCTTGTATTATTTCATCGGGCACGCGAACATTGTTTCCGATGGGAGTAGCCCCCGAGGCTACAACCAAGGACTTGTACTTGGTTGTAGGCTCTACACTTTTATGCCGCTATATTGTCATTCTTTCTCGAGCTTTTCATATCTATCAGGTGCGCGAACAGCGCTCCCGATGGGAGTAGCCCCCGAGGCTATGAACAAATGCTTGCGTTTGATCATAGGCTCCCGCAATTTCTATCTTGTCATACTCGAATTTTACTTTTTTCCAAAGTAGCCCCCGAGCATTTGGGCAAAAACTTGTATTTGATCAAAGGCTCTCAAAATAATCGATAATTTTTCCTGCCGCCAATATTCTTAATTTTCACTGTCGAGATTTTTCCCTTGGTCAAAGTGACCTCATTACTGACGATAGCCACGATCGATGCATCCGGAAAGCGCGAATGCTGCTCTCTCTCTGTCTTGTGGGTCCAAATTTCTCGTCAATTTGACACGTCGTGCAAGTGGGGGACACACGTCCTCCGCTTTTCCTGGCGCACGTATTGTAGCGCCTGTTCTGTTCCTTCACAGTAAAAATACTGTTTTACCCCTTAGTTACGAGTGCAGTATCCACCGCACTATTTTTCCATCCAACGGTGCATTGCTTCGCCAAATCCCTATATAAATCCTTCTTCTTCCTTCGTTCACCTCTTCGCTCGCGCCGCACCTCTGCTCTCCTCTACCAAAACCTCCATTGCGCCCAGTGCTTCCTGAACTCATCCACGCCCAAACTTCGCGCGTTCGCCATTGTTGATGCCACCACGCGCGCGACTCACTCGCCACAGCACTCCCGAATCCAAGATGGCTGCTGAGGATCTGGAGTGGGAGAGATCCAAAATCTCCAACCAAGACATGAACCTGATGAAGAAGCTCGGGCTTATGAAGAAGGAGGGTGCCATTCGCTTCCCCAGCGAAGAAAGCTACCCCTCACCTCCAATTGAGTACCGAGTTAGTTTTGTCGACCATTTCATTCGCGGTCTTTCCACCCCCATTCATGATTTCCTCCGCGGCCTCCTCTTTGTCTATGGGGTGCAGCTGCATCAGCTAACCCCCAACTCCATCCTCCATGTCGCAATTTTTATCACCCTCTGTGAATGCTTCCTCGGAGTCCCTCCTAACTGGGCTCTTTGGAAGCGCATCTTCTGCCTCCGCCGTAATGGCTCCCACAACACCGCTTACAACATAGGCGGTGTTGTTATCTGCGTTCGCTCTGACGTCGAGTATTTTGACGTCAAATTCCCCGAC
Source organism: Lolium perenne (assembly GCF_019359855.2). Taxonomy (NCBI): domain Eukaryota; kingdom Viridiplantae; phylum Streptophyta; class Magnoliopsida; order Poales; family Poaceae; genus Lolium; species Lolium perenne. The sequence continues at coordinate 18,979,634 of NC_067249.2, forward strand.
TCCGTCCAAGGGTGGCGCAAAAGATGGCTCTATGTGCACGAAGAAAGTGCTAACTCAATCGAGCACAACATAGCTCCTTTTGATGGAAGCGCCAAGATTCTTCGCCGCCGTTCCTGGGATGCTGAAGCTACCGAAGAAGAAAAAACGGCGGCAGAGGCGCTAATGTCCCGTATCCATGAGCTTCAGAATACCCGCGGCAAGGAACTTTCGGGTATCCAGATCACAGCTTATTTCCTTAGGATTAGGGTGCAGCCTCTACAGGCTCGCAAAAATCCCCTTTGGACTTATGCTGGCGAAAAAGATGCTAACAGGCTCTCCAAGGATCTTTCTGTAAAAGACTTGGAGAAACTTATTCGAAGAATTTCGCCGCTCAGCAAGAAGGACCCTATTCCATCTTCTTGCCGCGTGGAGCCATACAGTGCCACCAATTCTCTCCCCCAGGTATTTTCTTCGTCTTATATCTTGTCCTCTCGACTTTTTTGACTTCTCGAATATTTTTCGTTTTGTCGACTGCTATTTTTACTGACACTCCTGCATAACTTTTTTTGTCGACTTTTGTCTGTAGAATCATCCAACTCTAGCTTCTCTTCCTCCTCTTCCTGAAGATGGAGAAGTCGAAGAACAGGTTGTTGTCACTGACGACAACCTGAAAAGAAGTTGAATCTGACGCCAGCGAGTCGACACATTCTCTTCCTTCTGCTGTTTCCCCAGGGAACAAAATAAAGAGGATTGAAGTTGTCGATACTGGTGTTATCACCAGAATTTGACTGGATCAGAGGTGGGCCGCGATTAAAGATGGGCTTGAAGGATATACATGGAAGGAATACATGAATCGGCCTTATATGCAAAGTTTGGGCTAGTTTGCCCGTGTATCTGTAATATAGTAGGATACGTGTCGATTAGATAAAGTTTGGCTCGTGCCCGGTTGGGATTATTCCCACGTTAGAAAGTCTACGGACTATAAATATGTATCTAGGGTTTATGAAATAAACAACAATCACGTTCACCACAAACCAATCTAGGCGCATCGCCAACTCCCTTGTCTCGAGGGTTTCTTCCGGGTAAGTATCATGCTGCCTAGATCGCATCTTGCGATCTAGGCAGTACATGTTTATTCGCCGTTCATGCGTTGCTCGTACTGAAGCCTTTTTGATGGCGAGCAACGTAGTTATCTCAGACGTGTTAGGGTTAGCATTGTTCATCGTATCATATGCTGTCGTCGTGCAACCCTGAGACGTCTAGCCGTCCTTACACCTATCTTAGGTGTAAGGGCGGCATCCCGCTTGATCATTATTTAGTAGATCCGATCCGTTATGATTGCTCCTTGTTCTCCAAGGATTAGTTTAATATCTGCATAGTTAGGCCTTACAAACGGGTTGAAGGATCCAGTGGCGCGTAGGGTGTAGTTTGCTAGCCCTAGACAGGATGTTCCGGGGATCAACCTCGTGTTGGTTTTTAGGCCTTGTCTAGGGTCGGTTTACGATCACCGTGCGTGGTCGCCAGGCTCAATCACGAGTAGGATGTTCCGATTATGCGGTGAAAACCCTAAATCGTAGTAGGTCATTTTAACTTTATTTTGATCAAGCAGGACCACCATATATTCGTACACCTCGTACGGATCATGAGTGGATCGGCTGTTTGAGCCGATTCACAGGACAACCTGAGAGCCGATCGAGGCTCGTATTTAATGTTTACGTGTATGCCATGCAGGAAACTAAGCGAGGCACATCCATCACCTTCCTGACCAGGTATAGGTCAGGTGGCACGCCCTTGCACCAGCATCGGACGTGCGTGCCAAGTCTTTGCGGCCGTCGCTCGGAGGGACCAGGACCAGCCGCAGCCCTGGGAGCCTCCCGGCTCTACTGTGTTTCCCGTCGCTGCTCGCCGGTGGGTTTCTGACCGCAACACATTCTGGCACGCCCGGTGGGACCATCTTTGACATCAACCGCATCGCCATCTACATCTGAGATGGCGGAAGGCACCCCAGTCACGTACGAGGATCTGACCGTAGGAAGGAAAACCATCCCTACGACGTTCTTTATTGTCGATAGCAAGAGCACCTATACTGTCCTGCTAGGAAGAGATTGGATCCACGCCAACTGTTGCATTCCATCCACGATGCACCAATGCGTAATACAGTGGGATGGAGATGAAGTAGAGGTCGTCCATGCAGATGACTCAGCCGAGATTTCAACGGCTGGCATGAACGCTTGGGAGACAACAGGCCAAGAGCCACTCTCAGACATCAATTTGGACGACTGCGAGCGCATCGACGTGACGAAGGACGGGGTTAGGCTGGTCTTATCCACCGGCCTGACCGTATAGCAAGAACAAACCTATGGACAAACGTGGCAAGGCCGATCCTTGGGATCGGCCCCAAAGATCTATGGAGGAACATTGCAAAACCTTCATTGAGCGATTCAATCAACGTGGAGGCCGATTCCAGCAATCGGCCAAAATTATCTTCACCACACGTTCTGCCTGTGTTCAACGTCGATCTAATGAGCAGCGGTTTTACGTCGGCTGATGAGAGTCAACATTAGTCCTAACGGAGCCGACGTTAAAATACAGTGCCTTGGCTAACTACAGAGCCGATATCCGCAGTTACCTGACAGATTCGGCTCGGGGGGGGGGAACCTAATCAGATGAACATGTGCGATACATGTGCAGTGAAATATTGGGGGCCGATAGAAAAATTGGCCAGTAAAAATTTTTCTCATGGTATACAGCTGATGCACGGACATCGACTTTAGAGCTAAGAAACAAAGCCGATGCACAGCCGTCGACTCTAGTACAATTACACAGGATCTACCCGCTGTGTGTTCAAGACGCGGATTTTCACCAAGTCGGTCTTCAGTTCAGCTTCAAGGCCTTCTGCTTCCTTGAGGGAGTGAACAATGAGAGCTCCCTCAGCTACAATGAGCCGATTTTGGTGCCCGAACCTCCTCTTCGAGGACTTCGTTTTGGCGATGCCGAGCCAACCCTTTATGCCAGTTCAGCAGTACTGTCGGAAGCGTCAGTTTGGCATACAAGACAGCCTTTTGTTCATCAAGCCGTTGGTGTTTCGTCTGCAATATCGGCTTTCGACGGTGGCAAGTCTGGCTGCCTCTGCATGATGGCTGTCTCAGAATTGCCTGAGGTCGAGGCCCTTTGACTGAACTGTGTGTCCTCGCTGCTGTTCTTGCCCTAACTGAGGCTCGGGGGCAGTTGATTTGGTGGATACTCTGTTTTTGGAAGCCGATTGGAGTGTCATCGGCTGACCCTGTGCTGACGCGTAGTTGACGTGGGCGTAGTAGCTTCCTTGTGACGGTAAAGCACTCGTCCGTTGGGAACCCCAAGAGGAAGGTATGATGTCGTATAGCAGCAAGTTTTCCCTCAGTAAGAAACCAAGGTTTAATCGAACCAGTAGGAGTCAAGAAGCACGTTGAAGGTTATTGGTGACGGAGTGTAGTGCGGCGCAACACCAGGGATTCCGGCGCCAACGTGGAACCTGCACAACACAGCCAAAGTACTTTGCCCCAACGAAACAGTGAGGTTGTCAATCTCACCGGCTTGCTGTAACAAAGGATTAGATGTATAGTGTGGATGATGATTGTTTGCAAGAGAACAAGAGAAACAAGATTGCAAGAGATTGTATTCGATGTAAAAGAATGGACCGGGGTCCACAGTTCACTAGAGGTGTCTCTCCCATAAGAAATAGCATATTGGGTAAACAAATTACAGTTGGGCAATTGACAAATAGAGAGGGCATGACAATGCACATACATGACATGATGAGTATTGTGAGATTTAATTGGGCATTACGACAAAGTACATAGACCGCTATCCAGCATGCATCTATGCCTAAAAAGTCCACTTTCAGGTTATCATCCGAACCCCTTCCGGTATTAAGTTGTAAACAACAGACAATTGCATTAAGTATGGTGCGTAATGTAATCAATAACTACATCCTCGGACATAGCATCAATGTTTTATCCCTAGTGGCAACAGCACAACACAACCTTAGAACTTTCTGTCACTGTCCCAGGTGTCAATGCAGGCATGAACCCACTATCGAGCATAAATACTCCCTCTTGGAGTTACAAGCAATGACTTGGCCAGAGCCTCTACTAGCAACGGAGAGCATGCAAGATCATAAACAACACATAGATAGATTGATAATCAACATAACATAGTATTCTCTATTCATCGGATCCCAACAAACACACATGTAGCATTACAGATAGATGATCTTGATCATGATAGGCAGCTCACAAGATCAGACAATGAAGCACAATGGGGAGAAGACAACCATCTAGCTACTGCTATGGACCCATAGTCCAGGGGTGAACTACTCACTCATCAATCCGGAGGCGACCATGGCGGTGTAGAGTCCTCCGGGAGATGATACCCCTCTCCGGCAGGGTGCCGGAGGTGATCTCCAGAATCCCCCGAGATGGGATTGGCGGCGGCGGCGTCTCAGTATGTTTTCTCGTATCGTGGCTCTCGGTACTGGGGGTTCGCGACGAAGGCTTTAAGTAGGCGGAAGGGCAACGTGGGGGGCCACACGAGGGCCCCACACGCCAGGGCCGCGCGGCCAAGCCCTAGGCCGCGCCGCCCTGTTGTGGCGGCGCCTCGTGGCCCCACTTCCTTTCCCCTCAGGTGTTCTGGAAGCTTCGTCCAAAAATAGGACCCTGGGCGTTGATTTCGTCCAATTCCGAGAATATTTCCTTACTAGGATTTCTGAAACCAAAAACAGCAGAAACAAAGAATCGGCTCTTCGGCATCTCGTTAATAGGTTAGTGCCGGAAAATGCATAATAATGACATATAATGTGTATAAAACATGTGAGTATCATCATAAAAGTAGCATGGAACATAAGAAATTATAGATACGTTTGAGACGTATCAAGCATCCCCAAGCTTAGTTCCTACTCGTCCCGAGTAGGTAAACGATAACAAAGATAATTTCTTAGTGACAATGATACCAACATAATCTTGATCATACTATTATAAGCACATGCAATGAATGCAGCGATCGAAACAATGGTAAATGACATGAGTAAACAACTGAATCATAAAGCAAAGACTTTTCATGAATAGTACTTAAAGACAAGCATCAATAAGTCTTGCATAAGAGTTAACTCATAAAGCAATAATTCAAAGTAGAAAGTATTGAAGCAACACAAAGGAAGATAAAGTTTCAGCGGTTGCTTTCAACTTGTAACATGTATATCTCATGGATATTGTCAACATAGAGTAATATAACAAGTGCAATATGCAAGTATGTAGGAATCAATGCACAGTTCACACAAGTGTTTGCTTCTTAAGGTGGAGAGAAATAGGTGAACTGACTCAACATAAAAGTAAAAGAAAGGTCCTCCAAAGAGGAAAGCATCGATTGCTATATTTGTGCTAGAGCTTTTATTTTGAAAACAAGAAACAATTTTGTCAACGGTAGTAATAAAGCATATGAGTTATGTAAGTTATATCCTACAAGTTGCAAGCCTCATGCATAGTATACTAATAGTGCCCGCACCTTGTCCTAATTAGCTTGGATTTACATGGATTATCATAGCATAGCACATGTTTCAACCAAGTGTCACAAAGGGGTACCTCTATGCCGCCTGTACAAAGGTCTAAGGAGAAAGCTCGCATTGGATTTCTCGCTTTTGGTTATTCTCAACTTAGACATCCATACCGGGACAACATAGACAACAGATAATGGACTCCTCTTTAATGCATAAGCATTCAACAACAAATAATATTCTCATAAGAGATTGAGGTTTGTTGTCCAAACTGAAACTTCCACCATGGATCATGGCTTTAGTTAGCGGCCCAATGTTCTTCTCTAACAATATGCATACTCAAACCATTTGATCATGATAAATCACTCTTACTTCAGACAAGACGAACATGCATAGCAACTCACATGATATTCAACAAAGAAATAGTTGATGGCGTCCCCAGAAACATGGTTATCGCACAACAAGCAACTTAATAAGAGATAAAGTGCATAAGTACATATTCAATACCACAATAGTTTTTAAGCTATTTGTCCCATGAGCTATATATTGTAAAGGTAGAGAATGGAAATTTTAAAGGTAGCACTCAAGCAATATACTTTGGAATGGCGGAGAAATACCATGTGGTAGGTAGGTATGGTGGACACAAATGGCATAGTGGTTGGCTCAAGGATTTTGGATGCATGAGAAGTATTCCCTCTCGATACAAGGTTTAGGCTGGCAAGGTTATTTGAAACAAACACAAGGATGAACCGGTACAGCAAAACTTACATAAAAGACATATTGTAAACATTATAAGACTCTATACCGTCTTCCTTGTTGTTCAAACTCAATACTAGAAATTATCTAGACCTTAGAGAAACCAAACATGCAAATCAGATTTTGGCATGCTCTATGTATTTCTTCATTATTAAGTGCAGAGTATATGATGCAAGAGCTTAAACATGAGCACAACAATTGCCAAGTATCACATTATTCAAGATGTTATACCAATTACCACATATATCATTTTCCAATTCCAACCATATAACAATTTAACGAAGAAGAAACTTCGCCATGAATACTATGAGTAAAGCCTAAGGACATACTTGTCCATATGCAACAGCGGAGCGTGTCTCTCTCCCATACAATGAATGCTAGGATCCATTTTATTCAAACAAAACAAAAACAAAAACAAAAACAAACAGACGCTCCAAGCAAAGTACATAAGATGTGACGGAATAAAAATATAGTTTCAGGGGAGGAACCTGATAATGTTGTCGATGAAGAAGGGGATGCCTTGGGCATCCCCAAGCTTAGACGCTTGAGTCTTCTTAATGTATGCTGGGGTGAACCACCGGGGCATCCCCAAACTTAGAGCTTTCACTCTCCTTGATCATGGTGTATATCATCCTCCTCTCTTGATCCTTGAAAACTTCCTCCACACCAAACTTAAAGCAATTCAATAGAGGGTTAGTGCACAATTAAAATTCACATATTCAGAGGTGACACAATCATTCTTTATACTTCTGGACATTGCACAAAGCTACTGAAAGTCAATGGAATAAAGAAATCCATCAAGCATGACAAAACAGGCAATGCAAAATAAAAGGCAGAATCTGTCAAAACAGAACAGTTCATAAAGACGAATTTCTAACAGGCACCAGACTTGCTCAAATGAAAAAAACTTAAAACTAATGAAAGTTGCGTACATATCTGAGGATCACTCACGTAAATTGGCATAATTTTCTGAGTTTCCTACAGAGAATTGGACCCAGATTCGTGACAGCAAAGAAAACTGTTTCTGCGCAGTAATCCAAATCTAGTATCATACTTCTATTAGAGACTTTACTTGGCACAACAATGCAATAAAACTAAGATATGGAGAGGTTGCTACAGTAGTAAACAACTTCCAAGACTCAAATATAAAATAAAAGTACTGTAGTAAAAACATGGGTTGTCTCCCATAAGCTCTTTTCTTTAACGCCTTTCAGCTAGGCGCAGAAAGTGTGTATCAAGTAACATCAAGAGACGAAGCATCAACATCATAATTTGTTCTAATAATAGAATCAAAAGATAACTTCATTCTCTTTCTAGGGAAGTGTTCCATACCTTTCTTGAGAGGAAATTGATATTTAATATTACCTTCCTTCATATCAATGGTAGCACCAACAGTTCGAAGAAAAGGTCTTCCCAATATAATGGGACAAGATGCATTGCATTCAATATCCAAGACAACAAAATCAACGGGGACAAGGTTATTGTTAACGGTAATGCGAACATTATCAACTTTCCCCAAAGGTTTCTTTGTAGAGTTATCAGCAAGATTAACATCCAAATAACAATTTTTCAATGGTGGCAAGTCAAGCATATTATAGATTTTCTTAGGCATAACAGAAATACTTGCACCAAGATCACATAAAGCATTACAACCAAAGTACTTGACCTTCATCTTAATGATGGGCTCCCAACCATCTTCTAGCTTCCTAGGAATAGAAGTTTCGCGTTCTAATTTCTCTTCTCTAGCTTTTATGAGAGCATTTGTAATATGTTTTGTGAAAGCCAAATTTATAGCACTAGCATTAGGACTTTTAGCAAGTTTTTGTAAGAACTTTATAACTTCAGAGATATGACAATCATCAAAATCTAAACCATTATGATCTAAAGCAATGGGATCATTGTCCCCAATGTTGGAAAAAATTTCAGCAGTTTTATCACGAGCGTTTCAGCTTTTAGCAGTTTTGCGAGTTTTGCTCGCTTTGCATTAGAAGTGGAAACATTGCTAACACCAATTATTTTGCCATTATTAGTAGGAGGTGCAGCAACATGTGGAGCATTAGCATTGCTAGTGGTGTTAATAGTCCAAACTTTAGTTATATTATCTTCTTTAGCTAGTTTTTCATTTTCTTCTCTTTCCCACCTAGCATGCAGTTCAGCCATTAATCTTAATTATATTCTCATTAATTCTAACTTGTATGGCATTTGCTGTAGTAACAATTTTATTATCTATATCCCTATTAGGCATAACTTTCAATTTCAAAAGATCAACATCAGCAGCAAGACTATCAACTTTAGAAGCAAGTATATCAATTTTCCCAAGCTTTTCTTCAACAGATTTATTAAAAGCAGTTTGGGTACTAATAAATTCTTTAAGCATGGCTTCAAGACCAGAGGGTGTATTCCTATTATTGTTGTAAGAATTCCCATAAGAATTACCATAGCCGTTGCCATTATTATAAGGATATGGCCTATAGTTGTTACTAGAATTGTTCCGGTAAGCATTGTTGTTGAAATTATTATTTTTAATGTAGTTTACATCAACATGTTCTTCTTGTGCAACCAATGAAGCTAATGGAACATTATTAGGATTAACATTCGTCCTATCATTCACAAGCATAGACATAATAGCATCAATCTTATCACTCAAGGAAGAGGTTTCTTCGACAGAATTTACATTCTTACCTTGTGGAGCTCTTTCCATGTGCCATTCAGAGTAATTAATCATCATATTATCAAGAAGCTTTGTTGCTTCACCAAGAGTGATGGACATAAAGGTACCTCCAGCAGCTGAATCCAATAGGTTCCGCGAAGAAAAATTCAGTCCTGCATAAAAGGTTTGGATGATCATCCAAGTAGTCAGTCCATGGGTTGGGCAATTTTTAACCAAAGATTTCATTCTTTCCCATGCTTGTGCAACATGCTCAGTATCTAATTGTTTAAAATTCATTATGCTACTCCTCAAAGATATAATTTTAGCAGGGGGATAATATCTACCAATAAAAGCATCCTTGCATTTAGTCCATGAATCAATACTATTCTTAGGCAGAGATAGCAACCAATCTTTAGCTCTTCCTCTTAATGAGAAAGGGAACAATTTTAATTTTATTATGTCACCATCTACATCTTTATACTTTTGCATTTCACAAAGTTCAACAAAATTATTGAGATGGGCAGCAGCATCATCAGAACTAACACCAGAAAATTGCTCTCGCATAACAAGATTCAGTAAAGCAGGTTTAATTTCAAAGAATTCCGCTGTAGTAGCGGGTGGAGCAATAGGTGTGCATAAGAAATCATTATTATTTGTGGTTGTGAAGTCACACAACTTAGTATTTTCAGGAGTGGCCATTTTAGCGATAGTAAATAAAGTAAACTAGATAAAGTAAATGCAAGTAACTAATTTTTTTTTGTGTTTTTAATATAGCAAACAAGATAGTAAATAAAGTAAAACTAGCAACTAATTTTTTTGTATTTTGATATAATGCAGCAAACAAAGTAGTAAATAAAATAAAGCAAGACAAAAACAAAGTAAAGAGATTGCGATGTGGAGACTCCCCTTGCAGCGTGTCTTGATCTCCCCGGCAACGGCGCTAGAAAATATGCTGCTGACGCGTAGTTGACGTGGGCGTAGTAGCTTCCTTGTGACGGTAAAGCACTCGTCCGTTGGAAACCCCAAGAGGAAGGTATGATGTCGTATAGCAGCAAGTTTTCCCTCAGTAAGAAACCAAGGTTTAATCGAACCAGTAGGAGTCAAGTAGCACGTTGAAGGTTGTTAGTGACGGAGTGTAGTGCGGCGCAACACCAGGGATTCCGGCGCCAACGTGGAACCTGCACAACACAGCCAAAGTACTTTGCCCCAACGAAACAGTGAGGTTGTCAATCTCACCGGCTTGCTGTAACAAAGGATTAGATGTATAGTGTGGATGATGATTGTTTGCAGAGAACAGTAGAAACGATGTTAAGAGATTGTATTCGATGTAAAAGAATGGACCGGGGTCCACAGTTCACTAGAGGTGTCTCTCCCATAAGAAATAGCATATTGGGTAAACAAATTACAGTTGGGCAATTGACAAATAGAGAGGGCATGACAATGCACATACATGACATGATGAGTATTATGAGATTTAATTGGGCATTACGACAAAGTACATAGACCGCTATCCAGCATGCATCTATGCCTAAAAAGTCCACTTTCAGGTTATCATCCGAACCCCTTCCGGTATTAAGTTGTAAACAACAGACAATTGCATTAAGTATGGTGCATAATGTAATCAATAACTACATCCTCGGACATAGCATCAATGTTTTATCCCTAGTGGCAACAGCACAACACAACCTTAGAACTTTCTGTCACTGTCCCAGGTGTCAATGCAGGCATGAACCCACTATCGAGCATAAATACTCCCTCTTGGAGTTACAAGCAATGACTTGGCCAGAGCCTCTACTAGCAACGGAGAGCATGCAAGATCATAAACAACACATAGATAGATTGATAATCAACATAACATAGTATTCTCTATTCATCGGATCCCAACAAACACACATGTAGCATTACAAATAGATGATCTTGATCATGATAGGCAGCTCACAAGATCAGACAATGAAGCACAATGGGGAGAAGACAACCATCTAGCTACTGCTATAGACCCATAGTCCAGGGGTGAACTACTCACTCATCAATCCGGAGGCGACCATGGCGGTGTAGAGTCCTCCGGGAGATGATTCCCCTCTCCGGCAGGGTGCCGGAGGTGATCTCCAGAATCCCCCGAGATGGGATTGGCGGCGGCGGCGTCTCAGTATGTTTTCTCGTATCGTGGCTCTCGGTACTGGGGGTTTCGCGACGAAGGCTTTAAGTAGGCGGAAGGGCAACGCGGGGGGCCACATGAGGGCCCCACACGCCAGGGCCGCGCGGCCAAGCCCTAGGCCGCGCCGCCCTGTTGTGGCGGCGCCTCGTGGCCCCACTTCCTTTCCCCTCAGGTGTTCTGGAAGCTTCGTCCAAAAATAGGACCCTGGGCGTTGATTTCGTCCAATTCCGAGAATATTTCCTTACTAGGATTTCTGAAACCAAAAACAGCAAAACAAAGAATCAAGGCTCTTCGGCATCTCGTTAATAGGTTAGTGCCGGAAAATGCATAATAATGACATATAATGTGTATAAAACATGTGAGTATCATCATAAAAGTAGCATGGAACATAAGAAATTATAGATACGTTTGAGACGTATCACCCTGCATCATAACCCGCTTCAAAAGAGTTGAGTTGTTGCAGAAGAAGACCACCAGGGCTGCCTAAAGGAATTTGAAAGGGAAGCCGTCATCATCTACAGGGTCTGGACCGTCCTGTTGCTGCAAGAACACGAAGGAGACTGGATTCTCAAAACAGCCGATGAACAGCCATCGGCTATAGACTTGCAAAGTATTATGGTTAGATATCAAATTACAGTCTGAATTTGAGAAGTGCTTGACTGACGGTCTAAATTGGTATCTGAGTCTGGCTTCATGGGCGTCTGAGGCGAAAAGTCCGATACGTTGCTATCGCTCTTGGTGCGGCAAACGGAAGACTTGAAATTGGATTAATTGAGAGTCAAATTGGAAGGACAATTCTTATTGATTCAAAGGAACGGCTTTACAAGAAAGAGCGCATGGCTCTCAAAAGGATCATCCGATACCTAATGCACTGCTACTACTAGTCCTACACTAATTGGCCCCTGTTCTAGGGGTCGTCGCTGTCCTCATCGTCGCCATTGTAGCTGCCGTCGGCGCTGCTTCCAGAGAGTTCATCGTCGCTGCTGCCCCAGCCCTCGGCCGGAGCCTCTTCGTCCTCGTCATCATCATCGTCCTCGCTGTCCGCCCAAGCGCGGAAGCGCTTCGCCGGCGGATACCCAACGGAGGAGGGGGAATCATCCTCTTCCTCTTCCTCTTCTTCCTCTGCTTCTTCTTCTTCCTCCTCCTCGTCGGAGGAGGTGGAGTTCGCCCAGGAGTGGAGGTCGTCTTCGCTCTCGCTCTTCAGCTCCCCTTCGATGAGGAACTCGAGGTCGTCCTCCCCATCGGTCAGAGGTAAGTCACCATCTGACCCGACGAGTGCTTCGGGTGGGCCATCTGGCACGTGATCAAAGTTCCACTCCTGCTCGCTCGAGGAGGAAGATTGGAAAGAGAGGCCTGGGGAGATGGAGGAAGAGGAAGACATTGCTACAGGGAAAGAGGGTTTTTTAGGTGCCGATGGCCGGAACAGAGCAAGGGGATGAAGTGGCGAACCGTTCGGCACAGTTAAATAAAGGGGGTATAGTGGAGATTTAATGCCATTACGGTTTCCGAGGGAGTGATGTTAAAGCTATCAAATCTGGCGAAGAAGTTGAGGAGGCACGCCATCGTGATGAAGGATACTGCGACGGTTCTGCTCTGCCACGACATGACCCGACGAAGGAAAAGCAGAATGATTTTGGAATTGTCATTTCCAAAACCAGGGGGGCATGTGTTATCACCAGAATTTGACCGGATCAGAGGTGGGCCGCGATTAAAGATGGGCTTGAAGGATATACATGGAAGGAATACATGAATCGGCCTTATATGCAAAGTTTGGGCTAGTTTGCCCGTGTATCTGTAATATAGTAGGATACGTGTCGATTAGATAAAGTTTGGCTCGTGCCCGGTTGGGATTATTCCCACGTTAGAAAGTCTACGGACTATAAATATGTATCTAGGGTTTATGAAATAAACAACAACCACGTTCACCACAAACCAATCTAGGTGCATCGCCAGCTCCCTTGTCTCGAGGGTTTCTTCCGGGTAAGTATCATGCTGCCTAGATCGCATCTTGCGATCTAGGCAGTACATGTTTATTCGCCGTTCATGCATTGCTCGTACTGAAGCCTTTTTGATGGCGAGCAACGTAGTTATCTCAGACGTGTTAGGGTTAGCATTGTTCATCGTATCATATGCTGTCGTCGTGCAACCCTGAGACGTCTAGCCGTCCTTACACCTATCTTAGGTGTAAGGGCGGCACCCCGCTTGATCATTATTTAGTAGATCCGATTCGTTATGATTGCTCCTTGTTCTCCAAGGATTAGTTTAATATCTGCATAGTTAGGCCTTACAAACGGGTTGAAGGATCCAGTGGCGCGTAGGGTGTAGTTTGCTAGCCCTAGACAGGATGTTTCGGGGATCAACCTCGTGTTGGTTTTTAGGCCTTGTCTAGGGTCGGTTTACGATCACCGTGCGTGGCCGCCAGGCTCAATCACGAGTAGGATGTTCCGATTATGCGGTGAAAACCCTAAATCGTAGTAGGTCGTTTTAACTTTATTTTGATCAAGCAGGACCACCATATATTCGTACACCTCGTACGGATCATGGGTGGATCGGCTCTTTGAGCCGATTCACAGGACAACCTGAGAGCCGATCGAGGCTCGTATTTAATGTTTACGTGTATGCCATGCAGGAAACTAAGCGAGGCACATCCATCACCTTCCTGACCAGGTATAGGTCAGGTGGCACGCCCTTGCACCAGCATCGGACGTGCGTGCCGAGTCTTTGCGGGCCGTCGCTCAGAGGGACCAGGACCAGCCGCAGCCCTGGGAGCCTCCCGGCTCTACTGTGTTGCCCGTCGCTGCTCGCCGGTGGGTTTCTGACCGCAACAACTGGCACGTCCAAAGCCGGCACATCTCATGCCGAAGAAGTTGCTCCTACTGAAGAAAGGACAGCTTTAAACCCTTATGAGGCTGCCCTTATCAGCTCGTAAGTTTTCTGTTACTCTTTGCTCTCGATATTTTGTCTATGTTGTCTCTTATACTGTAACCTGTTTATTGTAGTGATGAAGAGGATGAAAATCCCCCCATTGATGTGACTGCTCGAACGAGCACGTCTCGTACTTTGGTTATCTCGGAGGCTCAACCTGATGGAGATGAAACCTCGACTCCTCAACAAGATGTCGAGCTTACTGCTCCAGCTGTAAGCCCCCGTGCCTCTTCACCGAAGAGAGCTAGGGTTGAGCCACCCAAGGAAGCCACCCAACTAATTGGTGGTTCCACGACTCCTTCACTGGATCATGTAAGTTTCCCTTGCTTCTTCTTTTTTGTGCTGATATTTTTTCGGGTCTCCTTTGTGTTTTGCTTCTTTTTTGCTTGCTGCTGTCAAACTTTCGCACACTATATTGATTTTTCTTTCTTTGACTCTCTCTTCAGCCTTTGATGAAGGAGTTTATTCATCTCGGTACCCAATTTGTTGGGTACCATGATCAAGTAAACAAACTTGAAGGTACGATTTTTGCTACTCTCTTTAGTTCAATACTCTCTATCATATTTTGCCATGACAATCGTTATTGTCAATTGTTTCGCCAGCCAACCTTGCAGAAGCCAATAAACGTGCTGATGCTCTTTCTCTTAAATTGGAGCAAAGCGAAAAGGCTCGCAGGAAGGCTGAATCAAGTGCCGCTGTTGTTGAAGATCTTCGAAAAAGGCTTCATGACGCGGAAACCTCTCTGAGTGATAACATCACTCAGCAGACTGCCCGCGAGGAAGACATCATCTCGCGTTTAGAGTCGCAGAGTCGACGTTTTGTTAGTAAGTGCTCTAACCATTTTTATTCTTCGAATACCCATGCTTTTCTTGGTGTGGTGTTTGTGATGAGCTATATTTTGCGTTATCAGGGAGGACGCATCAAGAATATGAGCTCGAAAGTCCTGAAGATGATCGCCTTCTCGATGCGCTCTCCCTCCTCGAGATTAATGCAGACGAAACACGTCAAGGCATTGCTGATGCCGAATCGAGCTTGTCGCGGCTTTTTCCATTCTTCTTCGCGAAGAAGGAAAAACCCGACACTTTTGCTGCGCTAGCCAAGTGCTTCAATTCTGAAGAAGATCTTGGGCATGGTCTTCGAAAAGAAGGCCTGAAGGTTGGTGTTGAAGGCACCATCGCCTTGGTTGCTGACAGCCAGCAAAACGTCGACTGCGCCAAGGTTGGCGACGTGCAGAAGATGGAGACGAAAAAATGGCAATCTTTGATCAAGGCTGCCAAGCCAAATTCAAAGAAAATCCTTGCCTTCCTTGGATTCAAGCCAACTCCAGCTCCTAGTTCGTCGAAGCCGGAGGTCAAGTAGATCACTTTTTTTTCTTTTTGTTTTGCTGTCCTTCTTTTGATGTTGTCGCCATAATAGTTTTGGCGACAACTACCCGCTTGTTCATTAGGAACTTTCTCTTGTAATAGCTATGTAAATATCTGACCTTATCAATGAAAAAGCTATCTTTCCAAGTTATTGATACCGAAGTTTTTCTTTTCCAGTTAATTTTTGACAACTATACCGTGGTGCCCTCGCCAACTGTCTTGCCTACTGCACCTTGCTCGAAAAAATCCTCTGCTGGCGAGTTTATTGAAAGTTCTTCGAGTGCTGCACATACTGAAGATTTGGACGAACTCCGTCAATAGTTGCAGTCGATGAAAAAACAAGCTCTTATAATAATGGAGCAATCTCGAAAATCTTCTGAAAAGGAGAAACTTGCTATTCAACAAGCTCAAGAGGCCATAGTATTGAAGGAAACTGCAGTTGCTGAGGCTGCACAAGCTGCTTCTCGAGAAAATTGCATGGTTGAGTTGATGACTGAAGCAAGTCAAGATATGGCGGGTATGTCTCTCAACCTTAACCTTCCTCTTTTTCTTTGCCTGTTTTCTATCTTTAACTGGTGTGCTGTCGCCAAGTAGGTCCCTTTTTAGACGCTGGTGCTGAAGATCAACGAGTTGACACAAGATCAAATTATCTCATTAACCTTGCGCTTGACCATGGCATCCTTTTTTGGGCTACCCCTGAACGCACCCGACAGATCGTCAGATTTCAAGATCGAGCATGCCAAGTTCGTGAATTCCTTGACTTCTGTACCAAGACCTTGTCCATGATTTACAACTCCATGTTTCCTCGGAATGTTCAGCCTAAGACCCTTCCTGAGCTGATGGAAAAATTTGAGGACTCACACAAAATCCATGGTTTTGTGAGAGCTCAACTAGTAGCTGGCGCCAGGTTTGTCCTTATCATGCTTCAGATCTGCCACTCAAAACTTGACATGACCAAGGTGGTAGAAAAAGTTCATGATAGGCTGAAGCGATGAAGGGTGGGTGTCGATAAAATTGATGCAAGAGTTACGCCTGTGGCCGAAGAAATAACTGGTGATCTTCTTCGAATGGACGCCGACTTTTTTGCAGACGGCCATTATGCTGATTTTCTGGGTGCCGCTGCCGAAGAAAGCAAGGTCAACATTGACGATGTTTTGAAGCACACCTAAATTTATTTATTCGGTATGTAGCTTTTTGTCGAAAGGAACTGTATATATATATTGTAAGATGATGATATCTATATTTTTTCTTAGCCCCCGAGTATTTCGGTGGCGATTTTCTTTATTGTATTTGCGAGGTTTGACCCAAGGCAAATATTGAGTATGTTGTTTTTGTGGGTATGAGCCCCCGAGCTTTTTGTTCATCACTATTTTGTATCTTTATTGACTTGCGAGGTATTTTATACCAAGGCAAAACTATCTTTTTGTAATTTTGAAGAACTATATTGTAATTGTCGGGCTTGAGCCCCCGAGCATGTCGATGAAAAAGATGTATGTCATCAATATCTTTACTATATTGCAGCACTGCGAGCCCGCCTCATTAAAAACCTTTCCAGCCCCACTCGGTGCCCTGAAAAGGAAAAGAGTGCGTCTGAAAGCTCGCGGGCGTTTCAGTACATTGTATTTTTACAAAGGAGGATCTATATTTCGACTCTAGGCGTAGAACCGCCTGAGTTGCGCCACGTTCCAGGGGTTTTGCTCGGGAACCCCTGTCTTCTTGTCCTTTATCATGTATGTTCCTCCTTCGATTACTTCTGTGATGATGTAAGGGCCAAGCCATGGCGACTCGAGTTTTTCATGGCTTTTTTGTGTGAGCCGAAGAACTAAATCTCCCACCTGGAATGATCTTGGTCGCAAGCGTCGACTGTGGTAGTTCTTCAAGTCTTGTTGGTACTTGGTCACCCGTGACAGTACTTCATCTCGAGCTTCATCGAGTGCGTCGACATCATCCTCTAGTGCTTTCCTCGAAGTTTCTTCGTCATATTCCGTGACTCGTGGAGAATCATGCTCTATTTCTATTGGTAATACTGCTTCAGCTCCATGGACCAAGAAAAATGGAGTTTCCTGAGTCGCTGTATTTGGTGTTGTTCGAATACTCCATAGCACGCTGGGCAACTCCTCTGGCCATGTGTGTCGAGCTTTTTCCAGTGGTGCTAGCAAACGCTTCTTGCTACCACTACAGATGATACCGTTAGCTTTCTCGACTTGGCCATTGGTCTGCGGGTGCGCAACCGACGCAAAGTGTAGTTTGATGCCTACTTCTGCGCAGTAGTCCTTGAATTCCTTGGATGTGAAATTACTGCCGTTGTCTGTGACGATGCTGTGAGGTACTCCAAACCTGAGAACGATGCTTTTCACGAACTTGACGACAGATGCTCCGTCTGGAGAATTTATCAGCTTCGCTTCTATCCACTTTGTAAATTTGTCGACAGCGACGAGCATGTACTCGTATCCCCCTGGCGAAGCTTTGTGTAGTTTTCCCACCATATCAAGGCCCCACTGAGCAAAGGGCCAAGACAATGGTATTGGCATCAGTTCTGCTGCCGGAGAGTGGGGTTTTGCGGCAAATCTCTGGCACGCGTCGCAAGTACGGACTATTTCTTTCGCATCCTCGATTGCTGTCAACCAATAAAATCCTGCTCTGAAAACCTTGGCTGCTATAGCTCGACTACTTGCGTGATGACCGCAGATTCCTTCGTGTACATCCTTCAAGATCATCCTTCCTTCTTCAGGTGTGACGCATCTCTGTAACACTCCCGAAATATTCTCAGAGCGCTAAAAGTCGCGAATAATCTCTGAATGCCGCAAAACTTTGCGAAAGTAAGACCCCAGATCCGTTCTGAGCGGCGTGGCATCGTCTCTGACGTCGGATTGCTACTTTTTTCCGTATCAACAGATACGAAGAAAAATCCTAACGGACGCGTTAGGTACCCGATAAAATATGACTGGGACTCGACAGAATGGTAAGACCTTAAGCGGCACCTGTCGAAGTTTACACCAGTATCCCGAGATCATGTCCAGGGACGTGATCTTGAAGTAGGTTTTTTGCGGATTGCCACTAGAGCAGTTAACTAGTACCCGATCCGTCAGATGAACTTGCTCCAACTACCATTATCCCTGTACAATATAGAATTGCGTATCTAAAGATATGTGATGAGCTGGGCAAACATATAAAATTGGAGATTTTCCCTGACTTTTCGATTCAAGCAAAATCTCGGGGGCTACTGACATAGGCATCCCCAATGGGCCTGCCAAAGATGGTACCCGGGGTTTACTGAAGGCCCACGACTCGAAGAATATGAAGTTCGGCGGCCCAAGATAGTAATTAAGGAAAGCTAGAGTTGTATTAGGAAATACAGACTTGTAATTTTGCGGGACGGGTCAGAAACCCTCCCGGACTCTGTAACTTTTGTATCACGAATCCCTCGGCTCCGCCTCCTATATAAGGGGGAGTCGATGGACAAAGAAAGGATCGATTCATTGTCTCACGAAACCCTAGTTTTCATAATCGTCGAGTACTTTCGGCTGAAACCTTCGAGATCTACTTGCCCTCTACTTCTAACTAAAACCCTAGTCTACAATCTGTAGGCATTGATAAGTTAATCCCTTGTCAACCGGTTTCTGGGCGTCACAAGTTGTTCCTCGTCCGGCTGGGCAGAGGAACCGATATAAATGCCCCCTTTAGTACCGGTTCGTAAGGGAACTGGTACTAAAGACTCAGACGGTTGCTCCTTTTTCTACTAGTGGTGGTTCCAATTTGCAACAAAATAAAAAAAATGGATTTTTTTATTATTTGTAAAAAATTAACATTAATTGCCCAAATACCACCGGTGGCAAGACGTGCAACCATACAGCTAAGAATTCAACTATATTATTGTAATTTGTTGACTCGTCTTAAGCGCTCAGTGCATCCATACTGAACTCGAATGTGCGCGCTTCGTAAGAGAAAATAATGCGAACTACAAAGTGTTATGTTGGCTTAGCCCGATCAAGACTTCTATCCCTCAAAAACTGTCTCGCGTCTTATCTGTGTGCCCGGTTGAGGAAATTGGACTTCGTATTCTTCCTGGGTCTGACTCTTAGGCCGAGGTAGTCTTGTGTTGTAATCGTTACACCAGTCTAAAATGTTACATTTTGGCATTATTAGAATTTAAGCCAATGGAGTTTGTAGAATTCAAAAAACTATACTGGTTTCTTCAGTTGTTCTCACTAACATAACATATTAACAAGTAAAATTTGCTATCACACTTAACAAAATTAACCAAAAAATAGTGCTAAATATTAAGTTACAATGTCATTGGTGATAAATTGTATTGTTTCATAAAAAATACAATTCCAAACGAAATTACATCTTACAACCAATGTTATATTGTTTTTTCTTATTTTATGTGTTGTAACTTTAAAAATCTCTCAATAAGTCGAGTCCTTTCGGATTCAAGATTATTTTTACAAAAAAACGCGACTTTGCATAATGATTTTTGCCACTTACATGCATCACGGTGTGCCTTTATTCATTTTAGTATCCTTAAATATATTTCTAGCGATCTCTTAAGCTTGTCATCTAACACCTATCATGATTGGAGGGTTCTAGACTATATGGTTTTCCGTCTTAGGTGCAAGTAAACCTTTGATGTTACAGGATTTCCATTAAAGTGTGTACATAGGAATTTATACACAATATGATATGTCTACATGATCTATTCTCAGATATTTCGCATTAATCTTTTAAGGTTTCTATCTTTGTCTAATATATCTTTCATATTTGCGTGGTATCCACAATCAAAAGGTAAGACATGTGTTCTCTATACCTAGTATCAAATAGAACTAAATGTAACATACACATGAGAATGAAAAAAATGGATTTTAATATTTATTATTTGATATATAGTTTGCATAAACTATACAATACGGCCCAGAAAATAATAATGACTTCGTCCTAGCTAGCCGGTTCAAAACAAACCCAAGTCACGAAAACATATATATTCATGTGTTGATTTGGAAACCCACTTTTCGTATTAAATTCATGGATGTTACATAATTCCATTATACTAATTGCGCCTATACAACCGATTAAAATCTAAAAATATTCTTCCTAAGTAGTGGGCATCGTCCATGAATGCATACTAGGGGGTGGGGGTTAAGACCTTTTGCCTCACCTGGAAATTTGAAATATTATATCTTGGACCTTTTGCCTTGAATCATGATCTATTTTCATTAACTGATACATTACAACGAGTGCAACAACCTGAAGTTCATATGTTATGTTTTGAAAATACTGGTTTCGTTTATTATCATATTGTATGGATTGGTTAACATCAAACTAGTTTATTAGCTAATTAATCTCGCGTCTCATAGCTCAAACGTCTTTTATAAAGTAACTCAAGCACGTTAAAGACCTCTCTTCTATGCTTAGAACATTAGAGTATATGACGGTGCAATTTTAGATTTCATAAATAATTGAGTCATGCGAATGTTTGGGTTTTTTTTTCCAGTTTTTTTAAAGACACGCTCACAAGAACGAGGAGGGAGTGCATTAGTATATTTCTGCTAGACAATGATAAGTTGTCTCGATAACTTCAATGAACTGGACAGATAAGTCATAAGTTACAAAAACACTATCTTATGAATGGTTATGGGTTTGAAAGTTGAATACATTCGAATTTTATTTTCTCCCATAAGTATGTACACTTTTTTCCGATAAAGGGAATATATTAATATCAAGAAGATACCAATTACATCTAGTCTCTGCAACAACGCATCACCCTAATGGCACTACGGATGCACACAGCTAAAAAAAGGAAAAGAAAACTAAGAAACAAAATTCCCGCTACAGTATCTCGGGCCTAACAACAGCAATACATCCACCACCATGACAACACCTGGATTACAGACTCTCCAAAAAACGACGCCTTCAAGAAGTGAACAGTGCTCAAACACCGTCGTCGCCCGATCAAAGATCTTAGGTTTTCACCCTGAAGATAGTCCACGCTCTCAAAACAATGCCTCCACCAAGGTCACTGCCAGGCACAACCAGTTAAGGCCAGACCTTGGGTTTTCACCCTGAAAGGTAGGACTCTGCGCTTCACCTGTGTTGCCGGCCCCACTTCCAAACCGCTGCTGTGAAGCCGGGACACCAAGCAAGCCCCTCAACAGCACGGAGACTTGAACCTCCCTTAGCTAGTCCTCCCTTCCGGCCTTTAAGAAATTCTCTTCTTCCGACTTTCATCATGGATCCATAGTCACTTGATGTCAAAACAGAAAAAGAGCTTCGCGCCGCTCCCTCCAGAACCAAACGGTCGGAATAAACGCATGGGTGCGCACGACCGAATACCTCCGATCCAGCAAACTCCAGGCAAAGCGCTGTTACATTCGCCAGCGGAGCCTTCCGGAACTCAACCCTCCGGCCAGATCACGAGTCCAGGCCTCCGGTAGGTCCTCCTCTTCATGCAAGAGAGGCCCTAGGACCGCCGCCTTTATTCAGGTCGGACCCCCACGTCGGCGACCATCCCGGGCTGGCCAACCCAACCCTCCACCGGCGACACCATCGCCGGCTTCCAAGCACCTCCATCGCACCTGAAGCCCGCCACCTACCACCAGGTCGATGCCGTCACCGCCATCCAGGGCCGCCGCCCTCTGTGCCGTGCTCCAGACCTTGAGGAGGAGCAGCACGAGATCCACCCCCATCACCACCCGCCCGACGATGCCGAGGCGAGGAAGGAAGGAGAGGATCGCGCCGCCAGGATCCAGGACCGCGCCACCGCCCCCAAACCGCCTGCCCGGTGAGACCGCGGCGAGGAACGGTGGAGAGAGCCGCGCCGCCATGGTTCCATGGCCGCGCCGCCGCCCCCATCATCGCCCGCCCGACGAGGCCGCGGCGAAGACGTGATGAGATGGTCGCGCCGCCATCAACCGCCGGGTTCCGGGATCATCCCCCCGGCGCGGAGGCGTGCCTCCTACCTCCGCCCCAGGGGACCATGCGCTGATCCCCGCCGCCCCATCACCGACCGCGCCAGGCTTCGCCGGCGGCAGCCTCAGGGGACGGCGAGGAGGGAGGAGGAGGGGGAAGGGAAGGCGGCGGGGGGGCTTAGGGTTCCGCCCCGAGTCGCCCTGGAGGGGACGACCCGAGCGGTCCAAGATGGGCCCCGAGTCGCCCTACTCTCTTTCCCTTCCTCCAGTACACTGTTTTCTCAATGCAGTTTAAAAAACATGGCGTGATTGCTAAGTTACACAGTAGTCAATTTCTTGAGTATTAAGGAGCTCAATGTTGGGAACTTTGGGATGGCTTATCTTTCCTTCAGTCGTGCGAGGTTGAAACACGAGGAGATTAAAATGGGCATTGCCGTGCGTTGCCATCTCCTGCATTGTAGCAAAGTCCTTCTACTTGATATGGAGAGTCAGGAGGTTAGCAAGACGCTGGTCCATACATGGCCGGTTGTTCTTGACGTGAAAGCATCCAAGCGACATTTGTGTAGGTAGAATGCATCTCTAGTAGTACCCGTAAAAGTATTTCAAAAAAAAAGTAGTGCTTGTAAAAGTGAGGACCGAAAACCTGAAGTCCAGTAAATTTTACGGTTTCGTTGATTTTAGTCGAAGCGCGGAGTAGAAACTGAAAAGACGAACTGAAAAAAAGAAATCAAATATCGCGGGAATTTTTTGGCGATGAACATGCGAAATGCAACGAGTTTTTTGCTCTGATCAAGCTACATTCAAATATAATTTACATATAATTAACCAAAATAACTACTGATCCTATGCCATGTGCCTAATCTGACCAAAATTTGGCCCCGGGATAGTCACCGGGGCCTCTACGCGGAGTATGGTTTTTCGCGGTGGAGGAAGCCTAGGCAACGATGAGGGCGGCGAGCTTGATCACCGTCGCGTCCTCCGCGTAGTTCCCGCTAATGAGGGGAAGCCTCGTCGTCCCCATTGCGCGCCCCATTGCGCGTCGGCCTGCGGGCCGACCTGCGCGGTCACCTACGCGCAGCCCGCTTGCGCGCTCCGTCGGAGCGCATCCACTTCACGCACTCCGCCTCCGAGCGTAAAACAGGCGAACAAGGCGGCGAGCCTCCGCCACCGATTCGGCCACCTCCCCTACCGCATCTTCTTGCGCGCGCCATTCCGAACAGAGGGGAGGTCGCGACGGAGCGGAGAGCGCGAGGGAGCCACCGGAATTCCTCGCCGAAGTGCGGGGGTTTTCCGCGGCAGAGGAGCGGATGCGGTGGAGGGGAGTAGGGTTTCGGAACCAAACTCCCTCCCCGACCTGGTTACGACGATTCAGGTCGGGCCGCCGATTCAGGCGCTGCTCTACGCCACTTTCTGTCTGAACCCGTAAATCAACCGGAAAAATTCAGTTTCGATGGCATTTACGGACTCTGTTAGAGCTGCTCTTAGACCACCGGTGAAGGCAGTGGCAGAGGCGGCTGGCAGAGGCAGCGAGATCCTCTGCTAATCTGCCGCTCCTGACTTGCTCGTTGATTGGTTAGGTGGTGCAGCATGAGCCTCCCCGCCCTTGTTTGTGCTTGTTGATCTGATTCGTGATCGTAGCGTCTCAGCTCGGACTCCTTGCTCCAGCGGGACTTCCTCTTTAATTTGCGAGACTTAGATGAATCATGCAGCGCTCTGGTCCATTTTATAGCATCCTTAAGTACATTGCTAGCGATCTCTTAAGCTTGTCATCGAACAACTATGTCGATTGGAGCTTTCTAGACTATATGCTTGTCAGTCTTAAGTGCAAGTAAGAGTAAAAGTTGATGATACATGATTGTCCACTAACGTGTATGCATATGAGTATTTGGCTTTAATCTTTTAATTTTTTTTGTCAGATATATCTTCCATACACGTGGAAAAACACAATCGTAAATTCATATCCAATTAGTAATAATGACAATCGTGCATTGTTTGTTTGTTCAGTGGTTGCAGCATTGCCTTGTTAAATTCCAAATGTTAGAACCACTTTATCTTAATATTTTTGTTTCTATGTAGTTCCTCTTGATTAGTACACCAATCGGATGTGAAATTTTGCTGTTGCTTTGATAGATCATAGATAAGTTATCACATTTCCTACGGAAGTATTTGTTGAATGTAGATGGGCTGCAGCCCAATAAGGCAGCCTATGTAGTCTACAATTCCTGAAATGTCAAGGCCTATCACGTTGGCAGCTTGGGACAGCCTTGGGGGACAAAGTTTAGTCCCACATTGCTAGTTGGGAGAGAGTTGGAGTGGTATATAAGGACTGATGTTCTACTCCTTCCAAGTGAGTGAGAATAGAAGGAGCCATCGCGCACTCCTCCTCCTCCGCCCGCCCCGTCTCGGCGCAGCGCATCGCGTCGCGTCGCGTTTCGTCACTCGAGTTCGAGTTCGAGACACACTCAAGGAAGCCTAATTTTTTTTGCTTGGTGCACCAATTGAGTTGGGTACGTATCGACCTGCATGTGCATGCTCGCCGCGTGTCCCTGGCTTCCTACGCGTGGCAACGCGGTAGGGGCGGCTCTCCTCCCAGGCTATACAAGGAGACCCATGAGATCTGGAGAACAGTGTTCTTAGATCTCTCTCGTGAAGTTCCTTTTGCTGCGCTACTCTCTAGTATTCCCCATCCAGGCGACTGCGTGCACAGCCGCCCGGGAGAGCAGGCCTCCGAAACCCCGTCCGTTGAGATCCTGCACCGGGAGAGTGGCGATAAGGTTTTTGGGGAGCGTCTCGGCGCGACTGCTAGCTGTTGTTCGTGCTCTTCTTCGTCGGATCGACTGCTTCATCGACGACTCCGACTACACCATGGGCGACATCAACAACTCCCATGGTGGTGGTGGTGGTGGTGGTGGTGCTGCTGCTGGTTCGACCTTCCCGGTCGCGATGTACGTGTTTTTCCTCTCCCACCTTGCACTGCTACTTGTTCCATGTTCAGATCTGATGCATGTGCTTAGTCTGATATGTTTGGTTAAGTATGCTTGTGCATCTGTAATGTTGCTTTAGGTAATTAATCTCACACGAAAATTGCCTAATAATCCAACAATCCAAAAACCTTATATGCTTAGGCAATTTTCACCGTCTGGTTTTGCTGCTGCGCTCAAACCGAGCCCGTTTACGAGTTCTCATTTCAAGAGATGGCAGAATAAGACCCTCTTGTGGCTCACTTCTATGGGCGTGCACTGAGTTGCGGAAGGAACTCCCAGAGGTCCGCTTACTCCTGAAGAGGATAAAGCGTTAGGGGATGCCGCCGTAATCTTTGTGGGTGCCGTCCTAAGTGTGCTTGGAGACAAGTTGGTTGATGCTTATCTGCACATCTGAAATGGGAAGGAACTGTAGGATGCACTGGACGCTAAGTTTGGTGTTGCCGATGCCGGAGGTGAACTGTATGCTATTGAGCAGTTCAATGACTACAGAATGGTTGAGAACCGATCTGTGGTAGAACAGGCTCATGAGATACAGATCATGGCAAAGGAACTTGAGCTCCTCAAGTGTGTGCTACCGGACAAGTTTGTCGCGGGATGCATTGTCGCTAAGCTTCCCCCTTCATGGAGGAACTTTGCCACTTCTCTGAAACATCAGAGGCATGAGTTCTCTGTTGAGAATATCATGGGCTCTCTGGATGTTGAGGAGAAGACGAGGGCAAAAGACAAACACACTGGAGGAACCGAGGGACGTTCTGCTGCCAATATGGTACAGAAAAATGCCCACAAGTCCAAGGGAAAGAACAAGGGAGTCTTCCAGACTACCAACTTCAAGAAGAAGGGGAAAATGGAGAAGAAAGATCCTTGCTGGGTATGTGGCGAGATAGGCCATTGGGCTAATCGCTGTCCACAACGCAAAAGAAAGAAATGTCAGGCTGGACAGAACTCAAATTCTGTCAGCATGATCATTGGCAACACAAAGGAAGGAACTACAGGGTATGGTAATATGTTACCTACGGTTCTTTCGGTGTTTCAGCCCACAGAGTGGTGGGTTGATACAGGTGCCAATGTTCATGTGTGTGCTGACATCTCCATGTTTACCTCTTATCAGGCCCGATGTTCTTCAGTAATGATGGGGAATGGGTTACATGCTACTGTTCGTGGTGTTGGCACGGTAGATCTGAAATTTACTTCGGGAAAGATCGTGCAACTGAAGAACGTGCTGCATGTCCCTTCTATCAAGAAGAATCTCGTTAGTAGCTCCCGTCTTATGAAAGATGGGTTTAAGTTGGTGTTTGAGTCCAATAAAATTGTAATGTCTAAGTATGGAACTTTTGTTGGAAAGGGTTATGAATGTGAGGGAATATTTCGCTTCTCTCTAGAAGACTTCTGTGATAATGTTGTGAACCATGTTGGCACTAGTGTTAATGAAACTAATGTTTGGCATTCACGACTTTGTCATGTTAATTTCGGTTGTATGACGCGGCTTGCTGATATGAGTTTAATTCCGAAATTCACCTTTGTCAAAGGCTCTAAGTGTCATGCTTGTGTGCAACCAAAGCAGCCTCGCAAGCTCACAAGCCTGCGAAGGAAAGAAACTTGGCACCACTAGAGCTCATACATTCAGATCTATGTGAGATGAATGGTGAGTTGACAAGAGGTGGAAAGAAATATTTCATGACTTTGATTGATGATTCCACTAGGTACTGTTATGTGTATCTACTGAAAACTAAAGATGAGGCTCTTGATTTCTTTAAAATCTATAAGGCTGAAGTTGAGAATCAACTTGAAAGAAAGATAAAAAGGGTTCGGTCCGATCGTGGTGGAGAGTACTTTTCTAATGAGTTCAATTTATTCTGTGCGGAACATGGTATAATCCAAGAGAGGACGCCTCCCAATTCCCCACAATCCAATGGGATTGCGAAAGGAAAAAACCGTACTCTAACAAATTTGGTTAACGCCATGTTAGATGTTTCGGATTTATCCAAGGAATGGTGGGGGGGGGGGGCTATATTGACTTCGTGTCATGCCCTAAACCGTGTTCCAACCAAGAATATAAAGAGATTACTCCTTATGAGGAATGGGAAAAGAAAAGATCAACACTCTCCTACCTACGAACTTGGGGTTGTTTGGCTAAAGTGAATTTGCCAATCACCAAGAAGCGAAAGCTTGGACCAAAAATTGTGAACTGTGTCTTTCTTGGCTATGCTGCCCATAGCAATGCTTATAGATTTCTTGTGGTGAAATCTGGAGTGGACGACATGAATGTTGGCACCATCTTTGAATCAAGAGATGCTACATTCTTTGAGGATATATTTCCTATCAGAGATATGCATGGCATGTCTAGTTGGGAATCTGATCCAATACATGAAACTCCTATGAAATCTGATGAGGAATCTGATAATGAGAGTTCAGATTCTGATGAAGATGACAATGAAGCTCCCACAAGGAGTAAGAGACAAAGGACTGCGAAGTCTTTTGGAAATGATTTCATTGTGTATCTTGTGGATGATACTCCCACTACCATTTCAAAAGCTCTCGCATCTCCTGATGCAGGCTACTGGAAGGAAGCGGTTCAAAGCGAGATGGATTCCATCTTGGCTAATGGAACGTGGGAGTTAACTGAGCGTCCTTATGAGTGCAAACATGTAGGATGTAATGGGTATTTAAGAAGAAGCTTCGAGCTGATGATACTGTTGAGAAGTACAAAGCTCGGCTTGTAGCCAAAGGCTATACCCAAAAGGAAGGCGAAGATTTCTTCGATACCTACTCACCTGTGGCGAGATTGACCACCATTCGAGTACTACTGTCCTTGGCTGCCTCACACGGTCTCCTCGTTCATCAAATGGACGTTAAGACGGTTTTCCTAAATGGAGAGTTGGACGAGGAAATTTACATGGAACAGCCTGATGGTTTCGTACTAGAAGGTCAAGAAAGAAAGGTGTGTAAATTAAAGAAATCTTTGTATGGTCTCAAACAAGCACCCAAACAATGGCATGAGAAGTTTGAAAGAACTTTGACATCTATGGGCTTTGTTGTCAATGAAGCTGACAAATGTGTGTACTACCGCCATGGTGGGGGTGAGGGAGTTGTCCTATGCTTGTATGTGGATGACATACGGGGACAAGTCTCAAAGTGATTGAGGAGGTCAAAACCTTCCTATCTCAGTGTTTCGAGATGAAAGATCTTGGAGAAGCTGATGTTATATTAAACATCAAGTTACTGAGAGATGAGAATAATGGGATTACACTTGTGCAATCTCATTATGTTGAGAAGCTGTTGAACAGATTTGGCTATGCTGATTGCAAATCTTCTCTCACACCTTATGATCCTAGTGTCTTGCTTCGAAAGAATGAAAAGGAAACTAAAGATCAATTAAGATACTCTCAAATAATTGGTTCACTCATGTATTTAGCTTCCGCTACAAGGCCTGATATCTCGTTTGCTGTATGCAAACTTAGCCGGTTTGTGGCCAACCCGGGAGATGATCATTGGCATGCTCTTGAGAGAGTAATGCGCTATCTAAAGGGAACCATGAGTTATGGAATTCATTATACCGGGTATTCAAGAGGACTTGAAGGGTATAGTGATTCCAATTGGATTTCAGATGCTAAGATGAAAGCCACAAGTGGATATGTTTTCGCTCTTGGTGGTGGCGCTGTTTCCTGGAAGTCTTGCAAGCAGACCATCTTAACGAGGTCAACTATGGAAGCAGAACTCACAGCATTAGATACAGCTACTGTCGAAGCGGAATGGCTTCGTGAGCTCTTGATGGACTTGCCTATGGTTGAAAAACCAATACCGGCCATCCTCATGAACTGTGATAATCAAACTGTGATTATCAAACTGAAAAGTTCTAAGGATAATATGAAAAGTTCCAAATATATCAAGAGGAGACTGAAGTCTGTCAGAAAACCGAAGAACTCCGGAGTGATAGCATTGGATTATGTCCAAAGTGCTAAAAATCTGGCAGATCCTATCAAGAAACATGATAGACCTTGCATCGAGGGAGATGGGTTTGAGACCCACCTGAGTTGCCGAGGGGGTAACCCAACCTATGTGATCGGAAATTCCGTGAACTATGAGGTTGACAATGTCTTAATGTGTTCTGAGCGGCTCTTGATGAGCGAAGACGCTGACCTACAGGGCGATCTTTGAAGAACACACCTATACGAGTGACACTACTGGTCATAGTGTGGGAGATTTGGGTGAATCTCTAGTAAGCTCATGAAGGGCCGAGGAGTATGACTTATAAGCTCCACCCTAGGGGAAGGCTATGGTAGTCTAGTATCGTGCCGACATTGAGTGAAACTTGCTGCACAAAGACTGACAATTCAAGGCATAGTCCATTGTTTAGTTGTAGTCAAGCGTAACTCCTTGTCTAGGTGGAAGTTCAACTTAACAGTCTCCATTGAAGTGCAGGTATATTAAACAGTGAATGGAACTAATGTGTCATCTGATGTGCATATGAGATCTGGTGGGGGATTGTTGAATGTAGATGGGCTGCAGCCCAATAAGGCAGCCCATGTAGTCTACAATTCCTAAAATCTCAAGGCCCATCACGTTGGCAGCTTGGGACGGCCTTGGGGGACAAAGTTTAATCCCACATTGCTAGTTGGGAGAGAGTTGGAGTGGTATATAAGGGCTGTTGTTCTACTCCTTCCAAGTGAGTGAGAATAGAAGGAGCCCTCGCGCACTCCTCCTCCGCCCGCCCTGCCTCGGCACGGCACGGCACGCACGCACGTTGCGTTTCGTGACTCGAGTTCGAGTTCAAGACACACTCAAGGAAGCCTAAATATTTTTTGCTTGGTGCACCAATTGAGTTGGGTATGTATCGACCTGCATGTGCATGCTCGCCGCGTGTCCCTGGCTTCCTACGCGTGGCAACGCGATCGGGGCGGCTCTCCTCCCAGGCTATACAAGGAGACCGATTAGATCTGGAGAACAGTGTTCTTAGATCTCTCTCGTGAAGTTCCTTTTGCTGCGCTACTCCCTAGTATTCCCCATCCCGGCGATTGCGTGCACAGCCGTCCGGGAGAGCAGGCCTCCGAAACCCCATCCGTTGAGATCCTGCACCGGGAGATGAGCGATAAGGTTTTTGGGAAGCGTCTCGGCGAGACTACTCGCTGTTGTTCGTGCTCTTCTTCGTCGGATCGACTGCTTCATCGACGACTCCGACTACACCATGGGCAATATCAACAACTCCCATGGTGGTGGTGGTGGTGCGACCTTCCCGGTCGCGATGTACGTGTTTTTCCTCTCCCACCTTGCACTGCTACTTGTTCCATGTTCAGATCTGATGCATGTGTTTAGTCTGATATGTTTGGTTAAGTATGCTTGTGCATCTGTAATGTTGCTTTTGGTAATTAAACTCACACGAAAATTGCCTAATAATCCAACAGTATTGTTATGTCATAGCATGTAAGAATCAATCAATGAAAACTAAGAAGGGAGAAAAAAATAACTTACTAAAGTTGCAAACTATGAGCCTCCAAATTCCCGCACAAATTTAGTGAACCTTGTTCTTTATTCGTATCAAACTAATATTACTTTCTCTCAAAGAAAAAAAAAACACTAGCATCCATTTCTTTGCTTGTGGGGAGGCGATAAAGTTGTACAGTAAGGAGTAAACACATAAGCTTTCACGAGCTTCAAATGATTAAGATTTCAAAGCTATCTTTGCACTTGGATAGAATATGAAGTGTTTGTGTGTATCAGTAACTGATTAAGGTACTACAAAAATAGTCTAGAAAAAAGCCCACAGACTCCCTCCCTGGCAACTATATAAGGCTTCGAATGCACTTGCATATCATCGCCGGTGAAGATGCATTTATCTGGATTTGGCTCTCAAATTCCAAAGAAAATAAATGGCATCACGAGTATCAGGCCAATGGTCCATGAGATCAGAGCACCAGCTCCAAATTGAGAAAACAATACACAATTGGCAGTCGTGCTCTGCAAGCATAAAATGAATCAGCTATGCAAGTGCCGTTTGATGTCAGAAAACAGTGTTTAGAAGTCCAGAAACACGCTCGTCCAAGGCCATTGCTGACACGCTTGTCAAGAAATCAAAAGGGTCTAAAATTGCACGAATACCTTCTGTCGTCAGCAGATTCCTCTCAAGTTCTTATAGTCCTCGAAACTAAGAAATTTATCCTTAATTTTGAGCCAGTCAGCTGGTTTTGGCATGAAAATTGCTATGTATCCTTCTCTGTCAGCCTATAAGTGGAAAGGAAAAGAGTGCTGGTCAAACTACAGTAAACATCAACTAGTCAAGGAAGAAACTGAAAAATTAGGCAAATGTGTGGGCAAAACATTTCTGTATATCATTGTGAGGGAGTAGGCATTTGTATCTTATGTTGCATTTGGCTGTGGCATGCATGGGCTGTGCCTCTGGCAATTTGTCGTAAATTTTCTCCTTGCCTACTGAACAAATCAAGTCTTTTGCCTCGTTTCAGAAAAAAAAGGAATATAGTAAACAAAGCAAACTAATGTGCACAATCAGAATGTTATATAAATAAAGACAAACTAGTCCACGGACTTCAATCCACGTGCAAGGTTTTGTGCGCACTTATGGGCAAAACATGACATGCTTCAACATTAGTAATGTAATATAATAAACATATATGCAAAAGTGCAATTTTATCCGTGTTAAACTAAAATTCTCAAGTTTGAACTCATCTTTCGGTGCCAGGGAACCACACCAACATTGATTGTAGAATAAGAACTAACTTAAACATATCAGGTGTGCAAGAACAAGAAGGTTGCGCCAGATAACTATCTGCAGTAAGAGACAATTGGTACCAACTAAAAATGTATAAGTGGTTCGATTTGTGTATGTAGGCCAGACCATTGTTACAATATTGCTACAGACAAGCCACACCAATAGCAAAGCAGCCAAATCATCCTTCTCATTGAGATACTTACAGAGGTATTAAGCAGATTGGGTTGTTTGATCAATCTGTCATTAACCTCCAAAAGTGAACCTTTCACGCAACACCTGTGAAAGTTTAACATGAACAGCACTTCAGTGTAAACCAAAAAAATGTCATCAAGCGTAACCAATTGGGAGATATAGCGGACCAACCTCACCACAAAAGATTTATCAGCTGCGCCGACTTTACATAACACTGAATTTTCTTGCAAATGTTGTGCATTCTGTAGCAGGAAACATACATCAAATGATTCTGCCAATTAATTAATCAAACAGAGAACACATGTCTCGTCCAATTACCCTTTTCCGTTTCCCAGTGACTTTTATCTCACTGCGATCTGTCTTCCCAACATTGAAGTCAACAGCGGTTATTCCCCCTTCCTCTTTCAGTGCAGCATGAGCTGGAGCTAAACCAACCACACACAACCTAAAATTTTGAGGAAAAGAAGAAACCAGAGAGAGTAAAGGTCCTGTCTGTTCACAAATGTCAATATGCGCCAGGTATAAGAATAATGGTTGGCACTTGGCGACTAGACTTGCATCAGAAATAAGTGACAGCAGAACGATGTAATCTGTCAAAGATTAAAGATCACTACAGTGGTATTATTCATGCATACGTCGAATCATCTTTGACTACTACCTGGAAATAATCACTAGCCTCAGATCCAACCAGTGAATATGCAAAGTTCATCAAAATACCATTTATTGCCTATAAATCTGAGAAAGCCAACATTGACATGTTGAAAACCTACCCGTTTGGATGGCGGTAGACGTACTGATCGTGTCCTGGGTTGAGATAATCTGGCAAGAAAATGAGCAGAGATGAATTTGACGACTTGAAGTAGAGTTCTTGAAACCAGTTCAAACATGTCGGTTGAATTGGACATTAGGTTAGATTTTCCAATAATTTGGTAAAAAGCACCAGAGTATCCTGTCAAGCATTATTTAAGAAAGAAGGAACATCATACATTAGGTGGAGATGAATAAATTCCTTGGTTAAACAACAAGGTAGCTGATAATTTCACAAACAACTGTGTCGAACATGTAACCAGTCCATGCCCAATAATAGTTCAACATATGCACACATAGTCAGGTAAGAAACACTACAGAGAGACTAAAGCGAACACCTCTTCCAGAGATCAAATGCTACCCAGAGCTCAAAATCCACTAGTTCTAGGTTCATCATTTGGAAGAGTAGTGAAGTTGGGAGCATTCTCTATTACCGGCGACGAAGTAGCGCGCGAAGTTGGCCTCGACGGCGGAGGGCGGAGTCGCCGGGAGGCTCCCGGCGTCCGGGGCGATGAGGGCCCGCGTCTCCTCGTCGAACGAGGCTGCCTCCCGTGGCGCCAGATCGTTGACCGGGGTCGCGCATACCGTTGCGTCTTCTCCCTCCATTGAGCTGCTAGGTCCGCCGTCCGGCGGCCGCGGCGCGGCGGATATGGAGTCCGGTGGCGGGCGGCGGCGCGGTCTGTGCGTGCGCGCGTGGGTAGCTGCTGGAGAGGTCCAAGTGATCTGGTGGGCTTGGGTTTGTAGGTCACGCTTTCGTGTCAGCGATAGGTGGGCTGATCTGGGCCGGTCCTAAGGCATGGGCTTTGAAGCTGGACGAATTCTTTAAAAAAAAGTATTCTGCTCGTCAATTGGCGCAAAGAAGAAAAAAAGCAAAGTGGAAATGAGAGATGAGAGAGAATGACACGGAAGGGTCAAGGGAAGGGTGAGTTGTCTCACTTTTTTTATTTTTCTAAAATTCGTTTTTCCAAAAATATTTTGAGGATCAATCGTCCAAATTACGAACCATTTCACTTTTTGGATCACTGCGTCGAGATATTTACCATGTTAATGGTGTCGAATATACCATTTGCAAGCTGCTCGGATAATTTCATTATCTTCGCGAGCAAGATCACGCCCTTCGTTACGAGCTTGTACACAGGCTTCTAAAGCCACTCGATTAGTTGTTGCACCAGGTGTGTTTCCCTAAGGATGTCCTAAAGTTCCTCCACCAAATTGTAATACAGAATCATCCCCAAAGATTTCGGTCAGAGCTGGCATATGCCAAACTCCCATTGAAGCTACAAGTGTAGAATTCGTACCCTTCCAATTTAGATTGATTCTACTATGTAAATAAATTGTAAATATGGTCCAAGTAATAAATGGCCAAGTTTCCTAATCATTTAGATGTTAATATAAACGAACAATAACTATGTAAACCTATTCCTTGCCCAAATCATGATCTTCACCAACTTGGATTTGGTTCTCACGCGAAAATCGCGAGTTGTAGAAATGAGAACCATGAAAAGCAAAATTCCGAATAAGAAAACAGAAACCAATTAGTTTATGTTTGTTCTAAATTACAAAAGAGAACAGAACAATTTTTTAATTTTTGCAGGTCAATTTCTCTTTTAATCGAATGATTACCCAACAGGTAAAAAGATCTTTTGTTTCCTCTCATCGAGATAGAGGTAGGCAAAAGAGAGATTTTTGTCGTTTGTGGATTACTCGGATAAACGGTGACTCCGCCGGTTAATGGTTAATGGAAAACATCTCTTCCTACTTCCTCCCTAGGGTCTGCTAGCTAGAAGTGGCAGTGACTACTTGAGGTGAGCTATTTTACAATGAGCATTTGCATTTAGGATTTTACTTTTAGGACATTTAGATTATCCTAGTTATCACTACCTTGCTTGTAGTCAAATGACTACCTCTAGTTCTTATCTAGAGATATGATAACTGTGGTTTTTAGATGGGTCAAGGTGACCGTGGAAAGGAAAGTGTTTTTGGGTTGTACCAAGTCTAAAACTAAGTGGATTTATTTTTTTATCCCATATTTTTCTATTCTATAATTTTTTTACTGGGAATCTGAATCTTAGATGAATCTAAAGGTTATTTAGATTTATTTATATCTTTACAGGCAATATCGTATTCGTCTTCAAGAAAAACAGAAATTACATTTTTATTATGGTCTGACAGAACGACAATTACTTAGATATGTACATATCGCTGGAAAAGCAAAAAGGTCAACAGGCCAGGTTTTATTACAATTACTTGAAATGTGTTTGGATAATATCCTTTTTCGATTGGGTATGGCCTCGGGAAGGATGAATCGCTCCCGAAAAGGAGTCTATTGATTCTCTTCCAATTGGTTGGATCGTAGGGGCGATGATTTACTTCACAAGCGAGGTATTTTCTTTTTCAAAAAGAAAAATAGATTGCATTGAAGTAATAAAACTATTCCAATTTGAATAATTGTTGAGAAAGAATGAGTTATATCCCTTCCTCATCCCATCGAGAAAGAGAATTAACGAATCCTAAGGCAAAGGGGCGAGAAACTCAAGGCATCGGTAGGAGAGCGTTCCGCCTTAGAGGGAAGCAACCGCGAAAGCGGGGGTCGACGAAGCGGAAGCGAGAATGTCGGCCATACCCAGAACTCCGATTAAGAAAAAGATGGAGCCACCTGCAGTATACAAAATAAACTTTGTAGCTGAATATAGACGCCTCTTTCCCCCCCCCCCCCCCCCCCCCCTCATGGATAAAAGTAAGTAAACAGGAATTAATTCTAACTCCCACATGATTAAAAAAAGTAAAAATACATTTCATGGCATTTCTAAAAATATGATTCTTTTGTTGTCAATATAGATGATAAAACTTTACGAACCTTGGCTTCGACCAAACCAACATTTTTTTGGGCAGAAGGGAGTACGTGGTCTCTGGCACGTGTCATCCAGCGGTTGGTCCAACTTCTCTTTAAGAAATTCCATCTCTAGCGAATTCAGGCTGTAGGCATACATTACATGTATTCATAAACATAATAATATAAAATTGGTACACATACAAGTAACACAACACAAGGAAGATACAAACGGTTGTGCTGCTGAAAACGGCCATCGCCACAACTACCAAGCACACACATCCTTCTTTGTCGCCGGAGAAGAAGAGCACCAACAGTTGGTCCATTCGTTGACGCTGAATAAACCCTAGCCGTAATGTGTTAATGAGCCGCGATAGCCACCAACCCTGTAAGACTGGATCTAGCCCGATAAGGAACATCAACCGAAGGAGCCCCTGAGCCTCTTCGGCGCCGGATCCAGGGCCAACACCACCCCGCCCTTCAGGCGGCTGGATCCTCACCATTATTCGCAGACACACAATAGTCAAGACCGCCGCACTCCAAGAACAACCCATCTCTGCCACCACGCCACGATACAACATCAGATCGAAGTCATTCCAATAGCTTGGACTCCACAAAGCTCTCGTCGGGATCAGCAACACCTCCGCCAAGCAGGGGCATGGACTGAGAGACCATTATTCCTAAAAACAACATCAACGGACCCGCCGTTGAAGGAGGAATCTCAAAAACCATCAATCGTGCTTCAGTCGGAAGCAGGGGTCGAACTCTCTCACGCCATGAAGGATTTCCATGAACAAGCCCTCGCTCATCCTATAGCGCCGCAAAAAACGGTTGCGTGTGTTGCAGTGTTAGAGAACTAGTCGTAGTACAACATCATATGACCCTCCAACCTCTGCCGGAGCTTCGACTTACTTCTTCCCGGTCTTGAACCTCCATGGTGCGACCTCTTCTTCTTCTCCTCGACGCCATCAAACATTTTTTGAAGGCAAGTGATGATCACCAACTGCTCCCGAACGTCGTCATCATAGGTTGCATCGTCATCCATGATTTGTTGGATCATTTCCTTGTCGCTATCCATGTCTAGAGGCAAAAAAAGGGGTTCGAAATCATCGGCAGCAATGGAGGCAACAAACAGCGACCGGTGTCGCCTACCAGACAAACGGTCGAACACCTTTTGTGCGCAGTGGAGGGGGGAGTGGCCGCCGCGTTCTGGCCCGATTTAGCGAACTACATGCAGCGAAAAGGGCGGTGAAGGAGTCTGGCGTCGCGACAGATTCCAACGCAGGAGAAATATTCTGTTGGAGTGACCGACGATTTGATCAATGGTGAAAAGGTGAGAGGCGCGGGAGGGGAGACGCGACGCGAAAGAAAGACGGAAAGCAACAATGTGAAATGTGGTCGGTAGCAGGTAGATACCGGTGTCGCTTTTAGTTGCGTCCCTCCCTCCCATTAAATATGTCTAAATATGGATGTATTTAGATATCAAATAATATCTAGATATAATATCTAGATCTAAACATGTTTAATGGAACGGAGAAAGTACTATACTTTCGATCTTAGTATAATACTCGAATTTTAGGGATGTATTTGTGCCTCGGAGTAGATGGGCTGATGTGCAATGACGCACTTCTTTTTAGTAAATGAAAGCGAACCATGCGTACTACTGTACCAAAAACCATGTGGTGCTGACGGTGATTAGCGATAACGCTGATCGGTTGCATACATGTGCTAGAGCAAGCTAGGAGGGATGGATGCATGCGGCGCGTCGCGCAGGCTGGAAGGGACCGACGTGGTCTCTGCCACGCGATCATCCAGCGGCCGGTCCAACTTCTCTTTAAGTTTCATAGCTACGGAAATCAGTTAAGGTGCCGACGGCTAGATCCTGTGCCGATGGTAAAATATCGGAGCGTCGTTCCGACCAAGCCAGCAGGTCAGTCGTCGGCACAGGTAAACCATCGGCACATGAAGGTCTGTGCCGATGGCAACCGTCGGCACAACCTCTCCGTCGTGACGGTGAACTAACAGCGTCAGACCTGTGCCCACATATTTCAGCCCTGTGCCGACGGCGTCGGCATAGCTATTTTTCATTTTACCACATTAATCTTCAAAAAATCATAACTAAATCATTGTAATCAGAAAAATATAAATAATATATCAAAAATTTCAGAAAAATAAGTTCTATCTTGGAAAAATATCAAACTTGGAATATTTAAAATATCTCAAAGAACCTTATAAAAAATGAGCTATCATATCCGATGTTTTATGACTTTCACACAGAACAACCAATGTTATGGATAGAATCCTGGCATAGTTTGTGATGATGTGTGCCCATATTGTGCACACATGTGCATATTGGGATGTCTTACGATATTGTAGGAGGAAGTTTTCCATTTCATCGCACGAAAAAACTATTTTTCATTTTTGAGGTGCCGAAAACGGTGTGTTTTGTGAAGCAACCACCACATTAAAGATTCACATGGGTACCAACACATTTTTCAAAAATACTAGACCAACTAAGATGGAAAATTTCTCAACCTGTGTATCTGGAACCTTTCCATCCACCCCTCATGAAAAAGACAAATTCCTGCAGAATCGGTAGGAGGCCGACCAGATTTGAACTATAAGTACATGATATATTGCTCATGATTTTTTGTAAAAATTATTTTTAGATTCACAACATGTTATTTCATTAGAGATCCAGTGAAAGTTTAGCGAGCCTCAGCCCCGGGCAAAGGATCTTCATGCCCGCCGTTTTGAATATAGTTTGAAACAGGCATAAAAAATTCGAAAACGATCGAAACAATGTAAAACCTTCGCGTGGTCTCATATTATGTGTCATAGTTGCAAGAAAAAATATTAAAGTTGGAAAATTGTGAACATCACAAAAAATCGTTCACAAAATGAGCTATCATGTTCGAGGTTTCATGACATTTAGGTCAAACGACCAATGTTATGGATAGAATCGCGGCATAGTTTGTGATAATGTGCCCATATTGTGCACACATGTGCATATTGGAATGTCTTACGATATTGCAGGAGGAAGTTTTCCATTTCATCGCACGAAAAAAACATTTTCCATTTTTGAGGTGCCGAAAACGGAGTGTTTTGTAAAGCAACCACCAAATTAAAGATTCACATTGGTACCAACATATTTTTCAAAAATAGTAGACCAACTAAGATGGAAAATTTCTCAACCGGTGTATCTGGAACCTTTCCATCTACCACTCATGAAAAAGACAAATTCCCGCCGAATCGGTAGGAGGCCGACCATATTTGAACTACAGGTACATGATATATTGCTCAAGATTTTTTGTAAAAAATATTTTTAGATTCACAACATGCTATTTCATCAGAGATCCAGTGCAAGTTTAGCGAGCCTCGGCCCCGGGCAAAGGATCTTCATGCCCGCCGTTTTGAATGTAGTTTGAAACGGCAATAAAAATTCAAAAATGGTCCAAACAATGTGAAACCTTCGCGTGCTATCATATTATATGTCATAGTTGCAAGGAAAAATATTAAAGTTGGAAAATTGCGAACATCACAAAAAATCCTTCACAAAATGAGCTATGATGTTCGAGGTTTCATGACATTTAGGTCAAACGACCAATGTTATGGATAGAATCGCGGCATAGTTTGTGATAATGTGCCTATATTATGCACACATGTGTATTTTGAGATGTCTTACGATGTTGCAGGAGGAAATTTTCCTTTTCATCGCGCGAAAAAGCCATTTTCCTTTTTTGAGGTGCCAAAAACGCGATGTTTTGTGAAGCAACCACCAAATTAAAGTTTCACATTGGTACCGACACATTTTTAAAAAAATACTAGACCACCTAAGATGGAAAATTTCCCAACCGGTGGATCTGGAACTTTTCCATCCATCCCTCATGAAAAAGACAAAATCCTGCCGAATCGGTAGGAGGCTGGCCAGATTTGAACAACTGGTACATGATCTAATGCTCATGAATTTTTGGAAAAATTATTTTTAGATTCAAAATATGATATAGGTGTCATATTTGGATTCCTCTCATTTTTCTAATCGATTTAGACATATTATTTGTCAAATTTTGATTTACAGATTTAAAGATATTAATTATTCCATATTAAATAAAAAAGAAAAAATTATTTTATTGTCCATTTGAATTCAAGATTAATATACTCATTCTTGTAGTTTATGTAGGTAATTGTTTGGAATTCAAAAAATAATGATGTGCAACATCAAGCAATAAGGATTAATAGTATTGATATGGTATTATTGTCAGAAGGTGTCATTTCTTTCATGGAATCCAATCTAAATGGAACCGAGAAGTTAAGCGTGCTAGGGGTGGAGTAGTGTGAGGATGGGTGACTGACTGGGAAGTTTGACCATGAGTGGAATTAGACCTAATAGTAAGTGTAGTTAGAGTTAAAATGGTGCAGGTGAGAGATTAAAAAATTGGGATAAAAAAATTGAATTTTTTTTGAAAAAATTCGAGCCAGAATTACCAAACGGCGTTATTTCTATGCCGACGGCATATTTGCTCGTGTCTTAGGCGTTATTGTGCCGACGGCTGCCGTCGGCACAAGCCTGTGCCAAAAGGCAAGGTAGCTATGCCGCCCGCCGGCCGTCGGCACCTTGACTGGTTCCGTAGTGCATCTCTAGCTGGATGTTTGGGTAATTAGGGTATCAACGGATCGACGCAAATAGACGAAAAGCGTCTGCTTGCGTTTGTGTGGATGAAAAACGCGTTCTAGCTAGATGCAAATTAAGGTGTAATACGTTTTAGTGGGAGGCGGCGTTCCCGTCGACCGCGAGATGCATGTGGTGACTTCATCAATCTCAAAACCTGCCGGATCAAGTTTTTTGGACACAGTCTCTCGGAGATGTTCATATAAGTAGGGTGTGCGTGTGTGCGTTTATAGGGGCGAGTGTATGCACGTTTTTGTAAGCATCTACGTTTGTACCGCGTTTCGAAAAAAATAGTGGTACCCGAAGATGGAGCCTTCTCTACCGAATTCGGGTTATCCTTCACTAGGAGTAGAACTAGATTCATTGGTTCCATCCATGTTGTTCCTTTTTGAGGGATTTCATCCATATTTTTTTAATATTTTCTTCGATTTTTTTAATTGATAAAAAATTAGTAGAAAAGTTGACTAAATTTGTGTTAATTAAAACGAATTGAAGGGAGTATAACTATTCCTCTAGCTAGCTAGCAACCAGTGAAAAAAAACGAAGCTTTGCTAGTATATATTTATTTTTTCCTGTAAAAGAACAATGTTACACTTGCACCGCATGAAAAATATATCAATTATCAAACAGCACTTCTCACTCTCAGAATATCGTTCACATGACACAACTCCTGTGACTGCGAGTGATTTCAACAAATTGGATATTTGCTATGCTTTATAGCAAGAGTTTGCTTATGATATCCTTTTGTCTACCGGTGACTTGTACAAGCTTGCAACCTCCTCCTCTGTCAGCACCGACGGGGCGACTTCGATCGGCTCCACGACGAAGCCAGCCTCCTCGCACGCCTTCTTCAGGAGCTCCGCCTGTGCGTCCCCATCCGGGCAAAACGCAACCACTGCACCTCCGCTGCCGGTGAACTTCGATGCAGCGCCAACACTCCTCGCTACTTCGACCATCTTTATATTCACCGCTCCAAGCACGTCGTCTCCAAACATTTGCCTACAACCACCAATCACGCTTAACTAGTTAACTCACTAGTCGGTAATATTGTTGCGATGGAAAATCTCATATCTTGGCTAACAAGATTGTTGATTTCTAAGCCTCGTTGACGTTAGCCTCACCTTCTCAGATCAAAGTTTCTGTTCATAAGCCTCGCGAGTTCAGTGTAATTCTTCTGCAACAACGCATTGTGGCCATCATAGGCTAGATGCGCGACTTCCTTCATGGATGATATTATGAACTCGTCGCCATCAAGCCATCTTTGCCTGACACTGCTGTGGACCTAATTGGTTATACAAGGTTTGAAGTTTGATATATTAGTCTAAAGGAGTGTAAAAATATTTTTCAAACAAAAGGTTTGGAATATTAACCAAGATTGAACAAACCTTGCCAGAGTCGCTTGGGTTCTCAGCATAGATAAGATAGACAGGGGGGAGTAGATTGACGTCTAGCGGTGTGTATATGCCGTGACCCAGCTTATCCATATGCTCTTGGCTAAAATCCTGACAAGTGGCAAAACTGAGAGATTAGCACAAAACAGTCGTCATCATGACTAACCATCAGGTTAGCTAGGTTAGGTGATCGACGTGGAGGGGTGTTTTATAATATAGCTGCCACCAATTAGGGTGTCAAGGTGGGATCCCAGTGGGATGTCATTTTGTACTATGTAGTTCAAATTTTGATGTCAAAATTTGTACTAGAAAAGTCAAATTATACTACAAGTGGGACAAAAGTGGGATCCCACTTGACACCCTTACCACCAATACACAAATTTGTCGTACCATGTAAACAAGGCCACAGACCTGCGCGACCCGATCCTGAAGCCCGGCGACGATCCCGAGCTCCTTCTCCGCGTCTAGAATGAGGTTAGGCCGGACCTCGACCTTGATCTTGTCCGGCGCTCGAGCCGGAGAGCCCGGCCTGCAGAAATGCAGAGAGAACACGCGCGACTGTCAGTTACGTCATGCGGTCATGACAAAAGGGTGCTGTAGGACAGAGGAATCTAAGGGCGGGGTACCTGGCGAGGAATGTTGGTGTCATAGGATAGAGTGAAGTTCTTGTCCTCCAGGGCGATGCCGTTGCGCTTACAGTGGCTGTGAAAGATTTTGCAGATGGCCAGCAGCAGCCGGACGCCGCCGTAGTACCCTCCCCCATCCAGACGCTCCACCTGTTACACGGAGATGTAGAGATATCGATTTTGATTCGAGTAATTGACTAACCGGTGCCGATCAATCTCGCCAGGAAAGAAACTACTGGTAGTAAAAACTATATCTTGCCAAATCCGATTAATCTCTGCATGATCGGATTGAGCTAGCTGATTGTCAGGAGAAGAGACGGCGGGAAGGAGCAAGAATTTCGATTTGGGGATTGCGATCTTACGAGTGCGGAGAGGCAGGGGAAGGCGACGAGGTCGTGGCGCGGGTGGGGCTGTACGAGGAGCTCCTCGGAGGGGCGGAGGCGGACGGTCGCCCAGAGGCCGGCGACGGCGAAGGAGACGGCGCGGCCGCCGTACACGTCGCTGGGGTTGCCGAGGAGACCCACGCGCGCGTATGCCCTGTGTTCCACTTCCATCGCCGCCGCCGTCGCCGCTGATCCTCCGGTGGAGATGGTTGACAAGTCAGGTTGGTGGACCGG
Organism: Lolium perenne; assembly: GCF_019359855.2. Taxonomy (NCBI): domain Eukaryota; kingdom Viridiplantae; phylum Streptophyta; class Magnoliopsida; order Poales; family Poaceae; genus Lolium; species Lolium perenne. The sequence goes on from NC_067249.2 coordinate 19,022,732, forward strand.
ATAACGACGCCAGCAGAAGAGTTCGTCACCACCGGTTTCTCCGATGCCGCTACTCCTGTACTTGAACTGTTGCCGGTGTATTGGTCATATACTGTGCTATCTCCGGCAACAGCACTGTGTTCCATCTGGCGATCATATCTGCCAGCTATTACGTTATTGGCATCCTGATAATCTTGACTATGTTCACACATCTGGCGATCATATCTGCCAAACATTACTTCTCTAGGATATTGTTCAGTATACTTTTGTCATGACGACACAGAGTACACTCACATTTGCAATAACACAAAATTAGGAAAATAGGCAGTACATCGATCATGCACGTGATCAAAATGTTGAAAAGGAAAAGCTAAATAGTATGACATAAGTATCATGCAAAAGTGATCAACGGAAACATCGGCGATCAATATATATAAGCATGTAAGATGACTTTCATGCGAAGATGTCGCAATTCTCACACTTAACAAGCGTCTTTTCCTATTTCTCGGACAGGTGTGCCCAAATGCTCGTCGTCTTGAAGGCACCGTCCTCCTCTAGAGCGATTTGCTTATATTGAAATCCTCTTACAAGTTAGCAGTGTTTATATTTCTAGTTCTTCAAAGTGTAGTGTTGATTCTTTAGAGTGTAGTGTTGATTCTTTAGTTAGCGGTTAGATTTGGGGGTTCTGGACCATGTTGTGCTTTTGTATATTTTTGATTCGCCTGTTTATATGGGCACCATCCGTGTTTTCTGTCGAAGTGCCATGGCTACATATCCGGAGAAACCGAAGAGGCACATGTTGGTGTTAGATGTATATATCTGTATATTGTAGTTTTTCCATATGTTAGGGGGCTTTCTGCATACGTGCATCTGTACATGTACTATATATCGTGGCCTTGGCCCCTGGTAATACAACAAGCATATTACTCTAACATGGTATCATAGCTAAATTGATCCTCTATTCCCCGGCCGCCGACGTTGCTTGTTCCAATCTCTCGTCCGTCGTCCGTCCGTCCGCTCCAATCTCCGATCCCCGTCCTCGATCTGACTCTGCTGCTCTTCATCGTCTTCGATCCCCGTCTTCGATCTGGACCGACCTGCCCCCGCTCGCTCCCGCTCGGGAGGCCGGACCCGATTCCCCGTCTTCGATCTCACAGCCACGATTCCAGGCCGCTCCCGCTCGCCGCCCGATTCCAGGCTGCTCCCGCTCCCGCTCGCGGCCCGATTCCAGGCTGCTCCCGCTCGCTCCCCGACGCCAGGACTCCCTCCCCCCGACGGATCGATTCCAGGCTGCTCCCGCTCCCGCTCGCTCCCCGACGCCAGGCTCGCAGCGCTCCCGCTCGGCCGCTCGCCCGCTCTGTTCTCGATCGGAGGGGCCGTTTCTTGTCTAGTTGACTTACGTCTGAGGTAAAAAAAAAGCAAAAAAAAAACAAAAAAAAGAGCGAAAAAAAACAGAAAAAAATTACTATCGTCGGCTATTGTTATCTGATGTCTTCTTCTGCTGATCCCGCCTTATCTTTGGGCCTCCCTTCGGTACTTGGTCTTTGTCCGCTGCCTCCGTGTATGATGGCTAGCCATTCTTCGTCGCCGTTTGCGGCCTCTTCACGCGGCTCTGCCCGCGCTTCACCGACTCCGTCTACGTTGGCTCGCCGTTCTATACCGACTTTCGCGGCCTCTTCCCGCGGCTCTGGCCGCGCTTCGCCGATTTTGTCTCCCTCGGCCTGCCGCTCTACATCGACTTTTGTGGCCTCTTCATGCGGTCCTGCCCGCGCTTCGCCGACTTCGTCTACGTCGGCCCACCGCTCTACATCGACTTTTGCGGCCTCTTCCCGCGGTTATGGCCGCGCTTCGTCGACTCCGTCTACGTCGGCCTGCCGCTCTACATCGACTTTCGCGGCCTCTTCACGTGGTTATGAACGCGCTTTGGCGACTCTTTCTTCATCGGCGTGTTGCTCTTTGTCGCCCCCTTTGGTGGCCTTTGTGCGTGTGGGTGATAGCTCCTCGTCGGCACCTGATTGTATGTCGACCTCTCCAGTCGCGCCCCTCTCTGCGCATGGGAGATAGCACAGCTTCACTGCCTGCTTGATGCTTGGGATTCCAGTTTACGTCAGCAGCCTTGCGGTCCGAGTCTCCGCCCTCGTCCTCATTGCACCTACTGTGGCAAGGTTGGCCACACTTCCTCCACCTGCTGGACGCGGGATCCCAGTTTACGTCCGCAGTTCCAGGATCGTCGCAGCCGGCTCTTCAGATCTTCTGCAGTTGCACTCTCTCGATCGTGACATTCTCGTGGGTCTTCGTGGTCTGCTCGCTACTACAGACTCTTCCTCGCCGGCGCTTTGGTTCTGTGGATCGGCTCTTCGGCACCGCGCGACCACCACTTTCTACACAAATCGGTACGTCCCCGTGGTATCTGGATTCTGGAGCTTCCTTTCATATGACCTCTGAGTCCTCTATTCTGTCTGCTCTTCGGTCTCTTATTTCTCTTGTCCGTGTTGTCACGGCTGATGGTACCTCTATTCCTGTTTCTAGTAGAGGCACCCTTTCTACTCCCTCTTTCTCTGTCCCTGATGTTTCTCGTGTTCCTCGCCTTTAGATGAACCTTTTCTCTGCTAGCCAGCTCACCGATTCTGGTTGTCGCGTCATTCTTGACGCTGAGTCTTGTGCGGTTCAGGATCGTCGCACACAAGCCCTGGTTGGAGCTGGCCCTCGTAGCCGTAAGTCTCCGGGGCTTTGGGAGTTAGACTGGCTTCGTGTTCCTTCCGCTGCCACTTCATCTGCCAGTTCTCCTCCGGTTGTTGCCTCTGTCACCGGCTCTTTTCAGCAGTGGCATCATCGTCTTGGTCACCTTTGTGACTCTCGCCTGTCGTCTTTGGTTCATCGTGGCCTTCTGGGGTCTGTCTCTGGAGATGGGTCGTTACACTGTCAGGGTTGTAGGTTAGGCAAACAGATTCAGCTTCCCTATCCTACTAGTGTGTCTGTCTCTCAGCGACCGTTCGATTTAGTCCATTCAAATGTTTGGGGTCCGGCTCCCTTCGCTTCGAAAGGGGGCCATCGATACTATATCTTATTCATTGATGATTTTTTATGGTACACCTGGGTGTTTTTCATGCGCTCTCGCAGTGAGGTGCTCTCTATTTATCAGCGTTTTGCGGCCATGGTCCGCACTCAGTATTCCTCACCCATTCGCGTGTTCCGTGCTGATTCTACTGGTGAGTATATCTCCCAGCACCTTCGTGGTGTCGTTGCTGAGGAGGGCACCCTCGCTCAGTGATACGTCTCAAACGTATCTATAATTTCTTATGTTCCATGCTACTTTTATGACAATACTCACATGTTTTATACATACTTTACATCATTATTATGTATTTTCCGGCACTAACCTATTAACGAGATGCCGAAGAGCCAGTTGTTGTTTTCTGCTGTTTTTGGTTTCAGAAATCCTACAAAGAAAATATTCTCGGAATTGGACGAAATCAACGCCCAGGGTCTTATTTTTCCATGGAGCTTCCAGAAGACCGAAGAGCATACGAGGTGGGGCGACGAGGCGCCCAGACCACAGGGCCGCGCGGCCTGGGTGGGGCCCGCGCCGCCCTATGGTGTGGGGCCCTCGTGCCTCCACCGACCCTGCCCTTCCGCCTACTTAAACTCTCCGTCGCGAAAACCCTATTACCGAGAGCCACAATACGGAAATACTTCCAGAGACGCCGCCGCCGCCAATCCCATCTCGGGGGGATTCAGGAGATCGCCTCCGGCACCCTGCCAGAGAGGGGAATCATCACCGGAGGGTTCTACATCATCATGCTCGCCTCCGGGTTGATGCGTGAGTAGTTCATCCTTGGACTATGGGTCCATAACAGTAGCTAGATGGTTATCTTCTCCTCATTGTGCTATCATGTTAGATCTTGTGAGCTGCCTGTCATGATCAAGATCATCTATTTGTAATGCTACATGTTGTGTTTGTTGGGACCCGATGAATATTGAATACTATGTCAAGTTGATTATCAATCTATCATACATATGTTGTTTATGTTCTTGCATGCTCTCCGTTGCTAGTAGATACTCTGGCCAAGTTGATACTTGTAACTCCAAGAGGGAGTATTTATGCTAGATAGTGGGTTCATGCCTCCATTGAATCTGGGACAGTGACAGAAAGTTCTAAGGTTGTGGATGTGCTGTTGCCACTAGGGATAAAACATCAATGCTTTGTCTAAGGATATTTGTGTTGATTACATTACGTACCATACTTAATGCAATTGTCTGTTGTTTGTAACTTAATACTGGAAGGGGTGTGATAACCCACAAGTATAGGGGATCGCAACAGTTTTCGAGGGAAGTAAAACCCAAATTTATTGATTCGACACAAGGGGAGGTAAAGAATACTTATAAGCCTTAACAACTGAGTTGTCAATTCAGCTACACCTGGAAAAGCACTAGTAACAGGGGTGATGTGAAAGCAGCAGTAATATGAGAGCAGTAGTAACAAAGAATACAAACAGCAAAGAGCGCAGTAATATGAGAGCAATGGCACCAGAAAATAGTTGATACTACTTCTAATGTCATGTAGAACGAGTATATGATGATGAGAGATGGACCGGGGTTCCCAGCTATCTACACTAGTGGTAACTCTCCAATAACAAGTGTTGGGTGAACAAATTACAGTTGGGCAATTGATAGGATTGAAATAGCATTAAGAAAGAACATCAAGTCTATTAATCATGTAGGCATGTTTCCCATATATAGTCATACGTGCTCGCAATGAGAAACTTGTACAACATCTTTTGTCCTACCAGCCGATGGCAGCCGGGCCTCTAGGGAATCTACTGGAAATTAAGGTACTCCTTTTAATAGAGCACCGGAGCAAAGCATTAACACTCCGTGAAAACATGTGATCCTCATATCTAAGCCTTCCCCTCCAGTTGTCCCAATTTCTGTCACTTTGGGGCCTTTGGTTCCGGACATAGACATGTGCATACAACTTGTAGATACAATCTAAGCAATAAGTATAGAGCTTAAATCTAAGATCATGCCACTCGGGCCCTAGTGACAAGCATTAAACACAACAAGATTGCAGCAACAATAACTTCATAAACTTTGTAGATAGACAATCATAACGTAACAATCCATCGGATCCCGACAAACACAACACCGATTACATCAGATGAATCTCAATCATGTAAGGCAGCTCATGAGATCATTGTATTGAAGTACATGGGAGAGATGATACCAACTAGCTACAGCTAGAACCCGTAGTCCATGGGGGAACTACTCACGGAGCATGATGGAGGCGGTGGCGTTGATGGAGATGGCTTCCGGGGGCACTTCCCCGTCCCGGCAGGGTGCCGGAACAGAGACTTCTGTCCCCCGAATTGGAGTTTCGCAATGGTGGCGGCGCCCCTCGAGTCTTTCTGGAGTTTCGTCAATCGGTATCGCATTTTTAGGTCGAAAGGGTTTATATAGGTGAAGAGGCGGCGCAGGAGGGGCAACAGGGTGCCCTCCCCATAGGCCGGCGCGGCCCGGGTGTGGCCCGCGCGGCCCGATGGTGTGGGGGCCCAGGCCTCCCTCCGACTCCCCTTCGGTGTCCTGGTCCGTCTCGGTGAATTATGATGTTTGGTCTTCGTTTCGTCGAATTCCGAGAATATTGCCCGAACAGCCTTTCGGAACCAAAACAGCAGAGAACAGAACCTGCACCGTGGCATCTTGTTAATAGGTTAGTTCCGGAAAACGCATAAAAACATTATAAAGTGCAAGCAAAACATGTAAGTATTGTCATAAAATAAGCATGGAACATCAGAAATTATGGATACGTTGGAGACGTATCAGCATCCCCAAGCTTAGTTCCTACTCGTCCTCGAGTAGGTAAACGATAAAAAGAATAATTTCTGTAGTGACATGCTACTTACATAACCTTGATCATACTATTACAAAGCATATGAGATGAATGAAGTGACTCAAGGCAATGATCTATAGTTGCTAACAAATAGATAACATATAGCAAAACTTTTCATGAAGAGTACTTTCAAGACAAGCATCAAAGCCTTGCACAAGAGTTAACTCATAAAGCAATAAATTCAAAGTAAAGGCATTGGAGCAACACAGAGGAAGATTTAAGTTTCAGCAGTTGCTTTCAACTTTCAACATGCATATCTCATGGATAATTGTCAACACAAAGTAATATGATGAATGCAAATATGCAAGTATGTAAGAATCGATGCACAGTTAACACAAGTGTTTGCTTCTAAGATGGAAGGAAGTAGGTAAACTGACTCAACATAAAGTAAAAGAATGGCCCTTCGCAGAGGGAAGCAGGGATTAAATCATGTGCTAGAGCTTTTTAAGTTTTGAAAACATATAGAGAGCATAAAAGTAAAAATTTGAGAGGTGTTTGTTGTTGTCAACGAATGATAGTGGGCACTCTAACTACCTCATCAACCAGACTTTCAAGAGCGGCTCCCATGAAGGACGTTATCTCTACCAAAGAAGGTAGATCATCCCTCTTCTCTTTTGTTTACACATGTATTTTAGTTTTATTTATGGTTGACACTCCTCCCAACCTTTTGCTTTCACAAGCCATGGCTAACCGAATCCTCGGGTGCCTTCCAACATTCACATACCATGAAGGAGTGTCTATTTGCAAAATTAAGTTGCTTACTGATGAATCAGAGCAAAACATGTGAAGAGAATTATTAATGAAAGTTGATTAATTGGGGGCTGGGAACCCCGTGCCAGCTCTTTTTGCAAAATTATTGGATAAGCGGATGAAGCCACTAGTCCATTGGTGAAAGTCTGTCCGAAGTAAATGACAAGATCGAAAGATAAAACACCACATACTTCCTCATGAGCTATAAAACATTGACACAAATAAGAGATAATAGCTTTTGAATTATTTAAAGGTAGCACATGAAGTATTTGCTTGGAATGGCAGGAAATACCACATAGTAGGTAGTTATGGTGGACACGAATGGCATAGGTTTTGGCTCAAGGTTTTGGATGCACGAGAAGCATTTCCTCTCGGTACAAGGCTTTGGCTAGCAAGGTTGTTTGAAGCAAACACAAGTATGAACCGGTACAGCAAAACTTACATAAGAACATATTGCAAGCATTATAAAACTCTACACTGTCTTCCTTGTTGCTCAAACACTTTTACCAGAAAATATCTAGACCTTAGAGAGACCAATCATGCAAACCAATTTCAACAAGCTCTACGGTATTTCTCCACTAATAGGTTTAAACTACATGATGCAAGAGCTTAATCATGATCTACTTGAGAGCTCAAAACAATTGCCAAGTATCAAATTATCCAAGACAATATGAAGCATTTTCTTTTTCCAACCAAATAGCAATAAATGCAATAGCTTCCAACTTTTAACATTGAACATTAAAAGTAAAACGAAGAACACAAGTGTTCATATGAAAAAGCGGAGCGTGTGTCTCTCCCACACAAGGATTGCTAGGATCCAATCTTATTCAAACATAAACAAAAATAAAAACACACAGACGCTCCAAGCAAAGCACATATGATGTGACCGAATAAAAATATAGTTTCAATAGAAGAAACCTGATAAGTTGATGAAGAAGGGGATGCCTTGGGCATCCCCAAGCTTAGACGCTTGAGTCTTTTTGAAATATGCAGGGATGAACCACGGGGGCATCCCCAAGCTTAGGCTTTTCACTCTTCTTGATCATATATCATCCTCCTCTCTTGATCCTTGAAAACTTCCTTCACACCAAACTTCTCATAAACTTCATTAGAGGGGTTAGTACTAAAAAAACTTGAATTCACATTGGTCCTGTAGTGACACATTGCAAGTACTCAATAAAACATTAGCTACAGCTCTCCACGTCTAGAAAGCCTCACTTAAAGTCCACAAGAGACAATGCAAAAACAGAGACAGAATCTGTCAAAACAGAACAGCCAGTAAACACGAATTTTTAAACGGTACTTCCGTTGCTCAAATCAGAAAACTCAAAACTAACGAAAGTTACGTACATATCTGAGGAACGCGCACGTAAATTGGCAGATTTTTCTGAGTTACCTACAGAGAGCCCTGCCTAGATTCGTGACAGATAGAAATCTGTTTCTGCGCAGAAATCCAAATCTAGTATCAACATTCTATTAGAGACTTCACTTGGCACAACATTGCAATAAAATAAAGATAAGGAGAGGTTGCTACAGTACTAACAACTTCCAAGACTCAACAAAACAGTAGCAAAATAAACACATGGGTTATCTCCCAAGAAGTGCTTTCTTTATAGCCATTAAGATGGGCTCAACAGTTTTAATGATGCACTCGCAAGAAATAAGTGTTGAAGCAAAAGAGAGCATCAAAAAGCAAGTTCAAAACACATTTAAGTCTAACCCTCTTCCTATGCATAGGAATCTTGTACACAAATAAATTAATGAAGAACAAAGTGACAAGCATAAGAAGATAAAACAAGAGTAACTTCAAAATTTTCAGCATATAGAGAGGTGTTTTAGTGCCATGCAAATTTCTACAACCATATTTTCCTCTATCATAATAATTTTCAGTAGCTTCATTAACAAACTCAACAACATAACTATCACATACAACATGCTTTTCATGATTCACAAACACATAATTTTTATCAAGCTCAGAAATAATAGGATTTAAACTTTCAAACCCACTTTTATCAATAATATAACAAGATGATTGATCAATCTCAAAGGATATGGGACTCATAGATAATGTCAAGACTTCTCCAATCCCATTTTCATTAGTAGTACAATTAATATTATCAAGTAACATAGGACCATCATCCAGAGCTTTATCATAAACATTTGCTACACAAAATTCTTTAGTACCATGCATTTCGACATCAGGCACAAACAAAGCATTATCATAAGATTTATCAAAGTAGCATGGATTATCATAAATAACAGTAGCATAATTATTCTCACAAGTTTTACTCATAGGGAATATTTCAAGAGAATCCACAGGAACATAACATTCAACCTCTTTCGGTAAGCATGGAGGACAATCAAATAGTGTAAGAGATAAAGAGTTACTCTCATTAGAAGGTTGGCATGGGTAGCTAATCCATTCTTCCTCCTTTTGTTCATCACTCTCCTCTTCTTTTTCATCCAATGAGTTTTCAGGTTCATCAATTTCCTCCTCTTTTTCATCCAATGAGTTTTCAGGTTCATCAATTTCTTCTTCCACTGGTTCCTGCAAATTGTGAGTGCATTCTTGTGCATTAATGAGTCTCTCTTTATAATCAATGATATAAGGATTATCACTATAGCTTTCTATGCAAAAATTAAGGATAGAAGAGACATAATCTTTAAGGTCCTTACAAACAACACAAGTTTCATAATTTTTAGCCATGAAGGATTCTATCTCAGAGGCTCCCATAAACATGACAAATTGTTCTACCTCTTCGAACCCAAAATGAAGATAGCTATTCCAATTATAGTTCTTAATTAAAACTTCTTCACTAAAGCCACATTGAAATTTAAGATGTTTAGTATCCTGTTGAGAGCAACAGTTTATATCATGGCGTTTAAGCAAGATTTTAGCAATTGTATTCAGTTTTTCTATCACAGCACTCATAACTTTTCCCGTTCTTGATTCTCTATAATTATTATATAATTCAATAAGCTCCAAATAGGTTGTAGGTTCTCCCATCGCAATAGTTTTTAATTTTTCGGTTTTTCAAATTTTTATGGACTTTCGGGTATATAGGGAAAATAAAAAAAACAAAAAGAAACTAGACAAAAGTAAACTAGGCAAAACAAAATAAAATAAAAACAGAGAGAGAGGTAGAGTGTACTCCCCAGGTGAACTTATAAGTAGAGCTATGCCTCCCCGGCAACGGCGCCAGAAAATAGTCTTGATAACCCACAAGTATAGGGGATCGCAACAGTCTTCGAGGGAAGTAAAACCCAAATTTATTGATTCGACACAAGGGGAGGTAAAGAATACTTATAAGCCTTAACAACTGAGTTGTCAATTCAGCTGCACCTGGAAAAGCACTAGTAACAGGGGTGATGTGAAAGCAGCAGTAATATGAGAGCAGTAGTAACAGTAACACAGCAGCAGTAGCAGTAATATGAGAGCAATGGCACCAGAAAATAGTTGATACTACTGTAATGTCATGTAGAACGAGTATATGATGATGAGAGATGGACCGGGGTTCCCAGCTATCTACACTAGTGGTAACTCTCCAATAACAAGTGTTGGGTGAACAAATTACAGTTGGGCAATTGATAGGATTGAAATAGCATTAAGAAAGAACATCAAGTCTATTAATCATGTAGGCATGTTTCCCATATATAGTCATACGTGCTCGCAATGAGAAACTTGTACAACATCTTTTGTCCTACCAGCCGGTGGCAGCCGGGCCTCTAGGGAATCTACTGGAAATTAAGGTACTCCTTTTAATAGAGCACCGGAGCAAAACATTAACACTCCGTGAAAACATGTGATCCTCATATCTAAGCCTTCCCCTCCAGTTGTCCCAATTTCTGTCACTTTGGGGCCTTTGGTTCCGGACATAGACATGTGCATACAACTTGTAGATACAATCTAAGCAATAAGTATAGAGCTTAAATCTAAGATCATGCCACTCGGGCCCTAGTGACAAGCATTAAACACAACAAGATTGCAGCAACAATAACTTCATAAACTTTGTAGATAGACAATCATAACGTAACAATCCATCGGATCCCGACAAACACAACACCGATTACATCAGATGAATCTCAATCATGTAAGGCAGCTCATGAGATCATTGTATTGAAGTACATGGGAGAGATGATACCAACTAGCTACAGCTAGAACCCGTAGTCCATGGGGGAACTACTCACGGAGCATGATGGAGGCGGTGGCGTTGATGGAGATGGCTTCCGGGGGCACTTCCCCGTCCCGGCAGGGTGCCGGAACAGAGACTTCTGTCCCCCGAATTGGAGTTTCGCGATGGTGGCGGTGCCCCTGGAGTCTTTCTGGAGTTTCGTCAATCGGTATCACGTTTTTAGGTCGAAAGGGTTTATATAGGCGAAGAGGCGGCGCAGGAGGGGCAACAGGGTTCCCTCCCCATAGGCCGGCGCGGCCAGGGGCTGGCCCGCGTGGCCCTATGGTGTGGGGGCCCCAGGCCTCCCCTCTGACTCCCCTTCGGTGTCCTGGTCCGTCTCGGTGAATTATGATGTTTGGTCTTCGTTTCGTCGAATTCCGAGAATATTGCCCGAACAGCCTTTCGGAACCAAAAACAGCGAGAGAACAGAACCGCACTGTGGCATCTTGTTAATAGGTTAGTTCCGGAAAACGCATAAAAACATTATAAAGTGCAAGCAAAACATGTAAGTATTGTCATAAAACAAGCATGGAACATCAGAAATTATGGATACGTTGGAGACGTATCAGGGTGCGGATGTGATACGTCTCAAATGTATCTATAATTTCTTATGTTCCATGCTAGTTTTATGACAATACCTACATGATTCATACTTTATATCGTTTTGATGCATTTTCCGGAACTAACCTATTAATAAGATGCCGAAGTGCCAGTTCCTGTTTTCTGCTGTTTTTGGTTTCAGAAATCTTACACAGGAAATATTCTCGGAATTGGACGAAATCAACGCCCACGATCTTGTATTTCACGGAAGCTTCTAGAGAGCCAGAGAGGGACCAGAGGGGAGCCCTGGGGGCCCCACCCCACATGGCGGCGCAGCCAAGGGGGGGGGGGGGGGGGGGCGCCAGCCTATGGGGGGGCCACCCCCTGGCTCCTTCGAGGCCGCCCTTCCGCCTATATATTCTCTCCGCCTCGAAAACCCTAAAGAGATAAGCCACGGGACAAGAAAAGTTACGCAGCCGCCGCCATCGCGAAGCCAAGTTCGGGGGACAGAAGTCTCTGTTCCGGCACGCCGCCGGGACGGGGAATTGCCCCTGGAAGGCATCTCCATCGACACCACCGCCATCTTCATGGACATTGCTGTCTCCTATGATGAGGAGGGAGTAGTTCTCCCTCGAGGCTAAGGGCTGTACCGGTAGCTATGTGGTTCATCTCTCTCTCCCATGTGATCTTTATGTGATCATGAGCTTTGTGATCTAGTTGAATATCATCTATGTGCTACTCTAGTGATGTTATTAAAGTAGTCTATTCCTCCTTCATGATGTAAAGTGGACAGTGTGTGCATCATGTAGTACTTGGCGTAGGTTATGATTGTGATCTCTTGTAGATTATGAAGTTAACTATCACTATGATAAATATATTATCTTGGATTTATGATTTGACGTGGATATCCCTATGAGTGGTGTTTGTCAAGTACTTGATGAACTCTGAGCGGAGCTTTTGTAGCCACTACACGATTAGTGATTCCATTAGGAGAGTTATCCAGAGTATCACTATTATACACTCTAGAGGTTACTTTAATATGAACTCCGGATTCACTCTCCACGGTGTGACGGTGATAGTGTGCGCATCGTGTGTGTTTCCTTTATGAAGTTGTGGAGCTTGTTAACTCCGGCTTGAGGTGTGCTTTCGTAGCCCTACACAATGAATGGTGTTTGTTATCCAACAAGAGAGTGTAGCATTTATTTATTCAGTTATGTGATCAATGTTGAGAGTGTCCACTAGTGAAAGTATGATCCCTAGGCCTTGTTTCCGAATATCGAAACTCCGTTTATTTACTGTTCTACTGCATGTTTACTTGCTGCCATATTTATTTCAGATTGCTATTACCACTCATATTCATCCATATCACTTGCATCTCACTATCTCTTCACCGAACTAGTGCAACTATACATCTGACAAGTGTATTAGGTGTGTTGGGGACACAAGAGACTTATTGTATCGTAATTGCAGGGTTGCTTGAGAGGGATATCTCTGACCTCTACCTCCCTGAGTTCGATAAACCTTGGGTGATTCACTTAAGGGAAACTTGCTGCTGTTCTACAAACCTCTGCTCTTAGAGGCCCAACACTGTCTACAAGAATAGAAGCGTGCGTAGACATCAAGCTATTTTCTGGCGCCGTTGCCGGGGATCTGAAGAAAAGTTACACAACAGAGAATTGCCTCCCACGGCAACAAGCTATTTTCTGGCGCCGTTGCCGGGGAGGTAAGGTAAAAGGTATTCACATCCTCCGACTACTAAGCTATCTCCTAGCACTGTTGCCGGTGTGTGAGTGCTCGAAGGTATTTCCTTTAGATCCTGCAATTATATCTTTTTGTTTCTTGTTTTTATTTTCACTAGTTAGGCTTAATGGAAAACAACAAAAAAATGAGAGATCTTTATGAACTTTATCTTGAATTAGGACATGATGTGTTTGAAGAGAGAATTAAAAAACCCATGAAACTTTATATGCATGCTAATGGGAATGTTATTAGTATGAATGCTATGAACACCATTGTTGCTAATGCTATGGAAAATTCTAAGCTTGGGGAAGCTGGTTTTGAGGAGCATGATATTTTTAGTCCCCCAAGCATGGAGGAGAAAAATTACTTTGATGATACTTTACCTCCTATATATGATGATTACAATGATGACTATCATATTTTCAGTCCACCTACTATTGAGGAGAAAATTAATTATGATTACAATATGCCTCCTATATATGATGATTATGGTGATCAGAATAATAATGATAGCTATTTTATTGAATTTGCTCCCACTACAATTAATAGTAATGACTATGCTTATGTGGAGAGTAATAATTTTATGCATGTAGCTCATGATAAGAATGTTTCATGTGATAGTTATATTGTTGAGTTTGTTCATGATGCTACTGAAAGTTATTATGAGAGAGGGAAACATGGTTATATGCATCTTAATAATATTAAGTTTCCCCTCTTTATGTTGAGAATCTTGAAGTTGCACTTGTGTTGCCTTTCTATGCTTGTTTCATTATGCTTACATGACTTGTTTATTTACAAGATTCCTTTTCATAGGAAGTGGGTTAGACTTAAAAGTGTTTCTTATTTGCTTTTGATGCTCTCTTTTGCTTCAACTCTTATTTCTTGCGCGAGCATCATTAAAATTACCGAGCTCATCTTAATGGCTATAAAGAAAGCACTTCTTGGGAGATAACCCATGTTTTTATTTTGCTACTGTTTTGTTGTGTCTTGGAAGTTGTTACTACTGTAGCAACCTCTCCTTATCTTTACTTTATTGCATTGTTGTGCCAAGTAAAGTCTTTGATAGTAAAGTTGATACTAGATTTGGATTGCTGCGCAGAAACAGATTTCTTACTGTCACGAAATTGAGCAGCCCCGTCTGTAGGTAACTCAGGAAAATCTGCCAATTTACGTGAGTGATCCTCAGATATGTACGCAACTTTCATTCAATTTGAGCTTTTTCATCTGAGCCTGTTAAGTGCCCGAGAAAAATTCGTCTTTACGGACTGTTCTGTTTTCACAGATTCTGCCTTTTAATTCGCATTGCCTCTTTTCCTATGTTGAATGGATTTCTTTGTTCCATTAACTTCTAGTAGCTTTGGGCAATGTCCAGAAGTGTTAAGAATGATTGTGTTACCTCTGAACATGTGAATTTTTGATTATGCACTAACCCTCTAATGAGTTTGTTTCGAGTTTGGTGTGGAGGAAGTTTTCAAGGGTCAAGAGAGGAGGATGATATACTATGATCAAGAAGAGTGAAAAGTCTAAGCTTGGGGATGCCCCCGTGGTTCATCCCTGCATATTTCAAGAAGACTCAAGCATCTAAGCTTGGGGATTCCCAAGGCATCCCCTTCTTCATCGACAACTTATCAGGTCACCTCTAGTGAAACTATATTTTTATTCCGTCACATCTTATGTACTTTACTTGGAGCGTCTGTGTGCTTTTATTTTCGTTTTGTTATTTTCATTCTCTGAATAAATTCATGCTTGTGTGGGAGAGACACACGCTCCGCTTTTTCATATGAACACAAGTGTTCTTCGCTTTTACTTTTAATGTTCATGGCGGAGTTGAAAACCGCTTCGTTAATTGCTATTTGGTTGGAAACAGAAAATGCTTCATGTGGTAAATGGTGTATGGTATTGAATAATTTGATACTTGGCAATTGTTTTGAGCCCTCTTAGATCATGTTTAAGCTCTTGCATCATGTACTTTGCACCTATTAATGAAGAACTACCATAGAGCTTGTTGAAATTTGGTTTGCATGATTGGTCTCTCTAAAGTCTAGATATTTTCTGGTGAAGTGTTTGAACAACAAGGAAGACAGTGTAGAGTCTTATAATGCTTGCAATATGTTCTTATGTAAGTTTTGCTGTACCGGTTCATACTTGTGTTTGCTTCAAACAACCTTGCTAGCCAAAGCCTTGTACTGAGAGGAAATTCTTCGCGTGCATCCAAAACCTTGAGCCAAAACCTATGCCATTTGTGTCCACCATACCTACCTACTATGTGGTATTTCTCTGCCATTCCGAAGTAAATTACTTGAGTGCTACCTTTAAAATTTCATTCTTTGTCTTTGCAATATATAGCTCATGAGAAAATAGCTTAAAAACTATTGTGGTATTGAATATGTTGCTATGTATCTTATTTCTTATAAGTTGCTTGTTGAGCGGTAACCATGTTTCTGGGGACGCCATCATCTATTACACTTTTGTTGAATATCATGTGAGTTTCTATGCATGTTCGTCTTGTCTGAAGTAAGGGCGATTTATCATGACCAAATGGTTTGAGTATGCATATTGTTAGAGAAGAACATTGGGCCGCTAACTAAAGCCATGAATCATGATGGAAGTTTCAGTTTGGACACCAATCCTCAATCTCTTATGAGAATATTATCTGTTGTTGAATGCTTATGCATTAAAGAGGAGTCCATTATCTATTTTCTATGTTGTCCCGGTATGGATGTCCTTAGTTGAGATCTATCAAAAATGAGAAATCAAATGTGATCTATCTCCTTGGACCTTTGTACAGGCAGCATAGAGGTACCCCTTTGTGACACTTGGTTCAAACATATGTTAGGCAATGATAATCCATGTAAATCCAAGCTAATTAGGACAAGGTGCGAGCACTATTGGTATTCTATGCATGAGGCTTGCAACTTATAGGATGTCTTATGCATAACACATATGAATTATTACTACCGTTGACAAAATTGTTTCTATGTTTTCAAAATAAAAGCTCTAGCACAAAAATAGTAATCCATGCTTCCCTCTGCGAAGGGCCTTTCTTTTACTTTATGTTGAGTCAGTTTACCTACTTCTTTCTATCTTAGAAGCAAACACTTGTGTCAACTGTGTGCATTGATTCTTACATGTTTACTTATTGCACTTGTTACATTGCTTTATGTTGACAACTATCCATGAGATATACATGTTACAAGTTGAAAGCAATTGCTGAAACTTAATGATCCTTTGTGTTGCTTCAATGCCTTCTACTAAGAATTTATTGCTTTATGAGTTAACTCCTATGCAAGTCTTATTGATGCTTGTCTTGAAAGTACTATTCATGAAAAGTCTTTGCTATATGATTCAGTTGTTTAGTCATTATCTTTACTATTGCTTCGAATCACTTCATTCACTTCATATGCTTTACAATAGTATTGATCAAGATTATGTTGGTAGCATGTCACTTAAGAAATTATCCTTGTTATCGTTTACCTACTCAAGGGCGAGTAGGAACTAAGCTCAGGAAACACTCGCATAAGGTGATGAAGATGGAGATATGGAGAATAGAATTAGGGGTCAGTGATGGCGTGTACAGCACACGTCCGTTGGGAACCCCAAGAGGAAGGTGTGATGCAGACAGTAGCAAGTTTTCCCTCAGAAAGAAACCAAGGTTTATCGAACCAGGAGGAGCCAAGAAGCACGTTGAAGGTTGATGGCGGCGGGATGTAGTGCGGCGCAACACCAGGGATTCCGGCGCCAACGTGGAACCTGCACAACACAACCAAAGTACTTTGCCCCAACGAAACAGTGAGGTTGTCAATCTCACCGGCTTGCTGTAACAAAGGATTAGATGTATAGTGTGGATGATGATTGTTTGCAGAAAACAAGAAACAAGTATTGCAGTAGATTGTATTCGATGTAAAGAATAGGACCGGGGTCCACAGTTCACTAGAGGTGTCTCTCCCATAAGATAAATAGCATGTTGGGTGAACAAATTACAGTCGGGCAATTGACAAATAGAGAGGGCATGACAATGCACATACATGATATGATAAATATAGTGAGATTTAATTGGGCATTACGACAAAGTACATAGACCGCTATCCAGCATGCATCTATGCCTAAAAAGTCCACCTTCAGGTTATCATCCGAACCCCTTCCAGTATTAAGTTGCAAACAACAGACAATTGCATTAAGTATGGTGCGTAATGTAATCAATAACTACATCCTTGGACATAGCATCAATATTTTATCCCTAGTGGCAACAACACATCCACAACCTTAAAACTTTCTGTCACTGTCCCAGATTTAATGGAGGCATGAACCCACTATCGAGCATAAATACTCCCTCTTGGAGTTAAGAGTAAAAACTTGGCCAGAGCCTCTACTAATAACGGAGAGCATGCAAGATCATAAACAACACATAGGTAATAGATTGATAATCACCATAACATAGTATTCTCTACCCATCGGATCCCGACAAACACAACATATAGTATTACAGATAGATGATCTTGATCATGTTAGGCAGCTCACAAGATCCAACAATGAAGCACATAAGGAGAAGACAACCATCTAGCTACTGCTATGGACCCATAGTCCAGGGGTGAACTACTCACTCATCACTCCAGAGGCGATCATGGCGATGAAGAGTCCTCCGGGAGATGATTCCCCTCTCCCGGCAGGTGTCGGAGGCGATCTCCGTAATCCCCGAGATGGGATTGGCGGCGGCGTCTCAAGAAGGTTTTCCGTATCGTGGCTCTCGGCACGGGGGTTTCGCGACGAAGGCTTTAAGTAGGCGGAAGGGCAACGCGGGGGCCACACGAGGGCCCCACACGCTAGGGCCGTGCGGCCAAGGCACAGGCCGCGCCGCCCTAGTGTGGCGGCGCCTCGTGGCCCCACTTCCTTTCCCCTCGGTCTTCTCGGAAGCTTCGTGCAAAAATAGGACCCTGGACGTTGCTTTCGGCCAATTCGGAGAATATTTCCTTACTAGGATTTCTGAAACAAAAAACAGCAGAAAACAACAACTGGCTCTTCGGCATCTTGTTAATAGGTTAGTGCCGGAAAATGCATAAATACGACATATAATGTGTATAAAACATGTAGATATCATCAATAATGTAGCATGGAACATAAGAAATTATCGATACGTCGGAGACGTATCAGCATCCCCAAGCTTAGTTCCTGCTCGTCCCGTGCAGGTAAACGATAACAAAGATAATTTCTGGAGTGACATGCCATCATAACCTTGATCATACTATTGTAAGCATATGTAATGAATGCAGCGATCAAAACAATGGTAATGACATGAGTAAACAAATGAATCATAAAGCAAAGACTTTTCATGAATAGTACTTCAAGACAAGCATCAATAAGTCTTGCATAAGAGTTAACTCATAAAGCAATAAATCAAAGTAAAGGTATTGAAGCAACACAAAGGAAGATTAAGTTTCAGCGGTTGCTTTCAACTTGTAACATGTATATCTCATGGATAATTGTCAACATAGAGTAATATAACAAGTGCAATATGCAAGTATGTAGGAATCAATGCACAGTTCACACAAGTGTTTGCTTCTTGAGGTGGAGAGAGATAGGTGAACTGACTCAACATAAAAGTAAAAGAAAGGTCCTTCAAAGAGGAAAGCATTGTTATCACCAGAATTTGACCGAGTCAGAGGTGGGCCGCGATCAGGATGGACTTAAAGAAATGTACATGGAAGAATTACGTGAATCGGCCTGTTATGCTGAGTTTGGGCTAGTTTGCCCTTGTATCTGTAACATATTAGATTACGTGTCGGTTTAGAGGTTAGCGTTTTACCCGTGCACGATTAGGTGCACGCCTGAATTAGAAAGTCCCTTGGACTATAAATATATATCTAGGGTTTATGGAATAAACAACAACACACGTTCAACCAAACAAACCAATCTCGGCGCATCGCCAACTCCTTCGTCTCGAGGGTTTCTATCCGGTAAGCGACATGCTGCCTAGATCGCATCTTGCGATCTAGGCAGCACAAGCTCCACGTTGTTCATGCGTTGCTCGTACTGAAGCCTTGTTGATGGCGAGCAACGTAGTTATCATAGATTTGTTAGGGTTAGCATAGTTCTTCGCGCAACATGCTAGCGTAGTGCAACCCTTGCATATCTAGCCGCCCTCACACCTATCTTAGGTGTGGGGGCGGCACCCCGCTTGATCATTATTTGGTAGATCTGATCCGTTACGATTGCTCCTTGTTCTACAAGGATTAGTTTAATATCTGCAATAGTTAGGCCTTACAAAGGGTTGGAGGATCCAGCGGCACGTAGGGTGTCGTTCGCTAGTCCTAGACAGGATGTTCCGGGGATCAACCTCGTGTTGGTTTTTAGGCCCTATCTAGGATCGGCTTACGATCACCGTGCGTGGCCGCGAGGCCCAATCGTGAGTAGGATGATCCGATTATGCGGTGAAAACCCTAAATCGTCGTAGATCTAATTAGC
This sequence comes from Lolium perenne, assembly GCF_019359855.2. Taxonomy (NCBI): domain Eukaryota; kingdom Viridiplantae; phylum Streptophyta; class Magnoliopsida; order Poales; family Poaceae; genus Lolium; species Lolium perenne. The sequence continues at coordinate 19,042,259 of NC_067249.2, forward strand.
TTTATCTTGATCAAGCAGGACCACCATATATTCGTTCACCCCGAACGAATCATGGGTGGATCGGCTCCTTGAGCCGATTCACAGGATAACCTGAGAGCCGATCGAGGCTCTTAATTAATGTTTGCGTGTATGCCATGCAGAAACTAAGCGAGGCATCCCCATCACCTTCCCGACCAGGTATAGGTCGGGTGGCACGCCCTGCACTCAGCATCGGACGTGTGACCGAAGTGCTTTGCGGGCCGTCGCTCGGAGGGACCTCACCAGCCGCAGCTCTAGGTTGTTCCCGGCTCTACAGTTGTTGACCGCCGCTGCCCGCCGGTGGGTTTTGGCAGTCAACACATTCTCGGGCACGCCGGTGGGACCAGCTTCTACATCAACCACATCGCCATCTACATCCGAGATGGCGGACGGCACGCCGCCACCTACGAGGAGCTGCCCGACGAGCTCAAGAAGAGGTATGACGAGATCAAAGTCACCCTCGAAGCCGACCTCATCGGCTCTTTTCGCAGAACCCGTTCCCATGGCATCGATGGAAGGGGTTCTCACCGCAAGGTGCACTCGATGGGATAGACCTCTCGCCCCGTCGGAGGAACGCACCAGGTCCCTGCGGCAGAGATCAACTACTTGGTGGCTCACTCGCTACACCGTCACTCGAGAACCTGGTCAACACGTTGGAGCGTGTCGCTCTTCGCGTGATCCAGGAGATCATGAGGCACCGCACTCGCCGTCAGACCAGCCCTCGGGACGCATCAAGGGGAGTTGCCACTCCAGTCCCGTCCACCGCTGCCATATGCGTTGGCAGCACCGAAGTGCCGGCTACACCGGCATTCGTCGTCTACAAGATTGGTGGTGACCCTAGTGACTACCAGTTCTTGCCCGAGGTGCCCAAGGAGATCCCTCAAGGGTACGCGTGCACGTATGTGCCAGACTGTGGCAACTGGGCCCGCACAAACCAGGCCACAACGTCGGGGACTTCGGGAAAACAGGAGGAACGTCGGCGACAGAGCTCGAGAAGCGTACGTGGCTAACTAAGTACGCCACCCCGACGAACCTCCGTAGCTCAGCTCCCGCGGTTGGCTCAGAGCTGGAAAAGCAAGCATGGCTGGCTAAGTACGCCACCCCGGCGAATCTTCGTAGTTCAACTCTGCAGCCAGCACAACGGATCAGATCGCACTATACCGAGAGACCAGTTCGGCATGGTGCCGAAAGGAGGGCAATCGGCTATTCCAAGCCGCACTCGACGACTACGAGATGATCCCGCTGCCACCTAAATATCGGCTCCCGATTTCTCCAAATTCAGTGGATCAGATGGCTCCGGCTCCATCGAGCACGTCGGCCGATATTTGGCGCAACTAGGACCGGCTTCAAGTCGGATCAGCTACGCGTGAGGCTCTTCTCACAGTCCCTCACGGGATCGGCTTTCGGATGGTATACCTCTTTGCCACCGGACTCCATACGGACTTGGAAAGCTTGGAAGAGCGATTCCATATTCAGTACCATTCGTGAGGCTTCCGAGTCCTGCATTGCCGATCTAGCACAACTACGTCGAAGCGCGGAGAAACCGTGGACAGAGTACATCCAGCGTTTCAGAATCTTAGGAACCGATGTTATTCGGTTCGTATAACTGAAAAAGAAGCAGTCGAGTTGGCAGTAGCAGGCCTTGCAACACAGCTCAAGGACATGGCCTCCCAAGCAGATTATCCCTCATTGGCGCACATGGTTCAGAAACTGTCAGCATATGAACAGCGCCACCCGGACCTGTACCAAGATAAGTTCAAGCGTGCAGTAGTCCTGGTCGATGCAGAGGAAGACGAAGTTCCTGCGGGAGACCAAGAGGTAGCAGTGGCTGAATGGACTCGGGGAGGAACCCCGTGCCACGCAAATGGGTAAAGCCACCAGGCCCACCTGTGGGATTTGATTTTGACGTGACCAAGACTGAGCAAATCTTCGACCTCCTGCTCAAGGAGAAACAGTTGACGATTCCTGAAGGTCTCAAATTCCCCACGGTGCAAGAGCTGAACGAAAAGCCATACTGTAAATGGCACAACTCGCTCTCCCATGCCACCAACGACTGCAGGGTATGGCGTCAGCACATCCAAGCGGCGATAGAAAAAGGGCGTCTAATTTTCAACCAGTACGCCATGAAGGTCGACACCCAGCCCTTTCCCGCCGTTAACATGGTGGAGTGCACTTACCCTGAAGGTTGCCAGCCAGGATCCTCGTTCAGCATCAACATGGTAGGACCTGGGAACCACTCTGGCAAAGATGGAGACGAGGGCAGCTGCTCTCGTAGCAAGGACACAGAGGAGGCCGCTCCACGCGATCGGCTCCGTCATGATGGCAAGCGCTACGTCACAGAGGGAGAAGTGAAAAACATAAGATATCAGCGACCCCTCTCTGATCACCTCCTCAACAAGTATGTGAGTCAGTACGACCGACGCCGACGATCCAGCGATGATGATGAAAGAGATCGTCTGGATAGAGAAGCCAGAAGACATCGTCGGCACGATCACGATGAGGAGGAGCACGAGCGTCGTGCCACGAAACAATCAAGGGAGCAAGATGACAACGCCAGGCACTGGGACTGCCCCTTCTTCAGACACTGCTGGGATTCAGGAATGAGCCGATTGCCCACAATCGGCAATTGCCCAGAATGCAACCAGAAGAAGAAGGAGGCAGCCAACGTGTCTGTGTTCAAGCGCTTAGGGCCTCTCCCGCCACAAAGCAAACGTGCTGAGTCCCCTCGGTGGGCAGATCTCGAGGATTCCGAAAACGAGGGATAGGAAGAAGAAGAAGACAGGTACCACCGGCCGAGGTGGTGCCCTGACGGACTCAGCCGTTCACAAAAGCGCAGGGTTCAGCGATTGCGCGGCCTGGAGGAAGCCGAAAGGTTATACCTGCATACGCTAAGGAAGGCACGGCCTGATCTGGCTGCGAAAGTTCAGCGAACCCTGGATGAAGAGGGTCGTCCACGGAAAATGGAGTGGCGTCCCAGGCAAAAGAAAGCCGATGATGAAACATCGGCTGGCACGAACATGGTGCTCGTCCTTCCGACAGAGCTTAGTGCTCCACGATTCTACGATGCACTCAAGGTGGACGACAGCAGGCGTATCAAGTCAGAGGTTGGGCTGGTTTTATCCACCAGCCTGACCGAATAGCAAGATTAAATCAATGAGCAAATGGGGCGAGGCTGATCCTTGTGATCGGCCCCAAAAATTTATGAAGGAACATTACAGAACCTTCAGTCAATGGATATGGAGGCCGATTCCAGCAATCGGCCAAAATTATCTTCACTACGTGTTCTGCCTGTGTTCAGCGTCGATCCACTGGGCAGCGGCCACGTCGGCAGATGAAAGTCAGCACGAATCCTCGCGGAACCGACGTGCAAGTGCAGTACCCTGGCTAACCATAAAAGCCGATATCTGCAGTCATCTGGCAGATTCGGCTCGGGGGGCATACAGTCAGATAAAGAACATGTGCGGATAAACATGTGTAAACATGCGTGCAGTGAAACATTGGGGGGGCCGATTAAGGAAAATCGGCCAAATAAAAAAAAAATTTAAGCACAGCCGATGCAGCAGACGTCGACTTAAGGGTAGAAAGCTGATGCATGACCTTCGACTCCAGAGGTACAACTGTTACAAGCAGAGGGTCAATGGAGCAGGAAATGAGCCATGAAGAGAGATCCTAATGGAAGAGCTCCTCAATGGAGTGGTGTGATGACTCAGATCTTCTCTTCAAGAACCTCTGGATTCTTTTTGCAAGTATTCAAGTTCGCAGTATCAGCTGGGGCAGGTTTGAGGGATCATGACCCTGACCAATACCAAGAGCAAGATGGATGTGCAGATCAGATTAAGGGTGGGTTGCATCAGATCCACCAAAGGAAAGGAGCCGATCTAACCTGCAAGGCGCGAGAAGTGGACTGAAGAAGCTCGGGGGGCAGCTCGCCTTGAAGGTTCTCTGCTTTGGGAAGCCGATTTTGTTGAAATCGGCTGACCCTGCATAGGCGGCACATTTGGCTGATCCATTACCGTTCTCGCCTCGACTGAGACTCGGGGGGCAGCTGGCCTGGTGGATGCTCTGTTTTTGAAAGTCGATTGGTGGCCATCGGCTAGTCCTGCGCCGCGATTTTCGTCAAGGGTGGTGATCCGGCGGAACTCAAATTCATTGTTCGGAAGAACGAAGGATAGTTTGTGAAGGCTTGATGCGCTGACATTGGCCTTTTGAGTTTTGACCAAGATTGCAGTCACCCCGTTGTCAAAGAAAGGAAGGGCGGATTATGAGAGACTGATGCGTTGCCATCAGCTCATTAAGAATCAGTTAAAGGAGATCGGCAAAGTCGAATTGGGGAAACTTCCTCATTCATAAACAGGATTTCTTACAAAGAAAGAGCCGATTGCTCAAAGAAGGAAGAACAAAAGAAGGGTCTATTGACCAATCTACTACTGCTAGGCCTACACTAGTAGATCCTAATCTACGGGCCATCACTTCCCTCGTCGTCATCCTCGGAACTCTCATCGGCACTGCTGCCGATGGGTTCCTCGTCGCTACTTCCATAGCCCTCTACGGGAGCTTCATTCCCGTCTTCATCGTCGCCGTCGTCGTCCCACCACATGCGGAGGCGTTTCGCCGGCGGGTAGCCCTCGAGGGAGTCGTCGTCGTCGTTGTCGTCTTCCTCTTCCTCTTCTTCAGAGGTGGGGCAGCCGTCCCAGGGGAACCGGTCGTCCTCGCTTTCCGACTCCAGTTCCCCGACGGCAAGGAACTGAAGATCTTCATCCCCGCTGGTCAGGGACTGGTCGTCTTCGGACCAGATGGAGGAGGCGTGGTCTTCCAGGTCCCATTCTTCTGGGGCGCGGATGTCCGGCGGCGTCTCGCGGGAGGAGGAGGACCCGTAGGAAAGCTCGGAGGAGGAGTCATGGAAGACCGACGAGGAAGAGGAGGAAGAGGAAGACATGGCTATGGGAGGTTGGGGGTTTTTCGGTGCCGATGGCCGGAACAGAGCAGGATGATGAAGTGGCAAACTGCTCGGAGCGGTTAAATAAAGGGGCTATGGTGAAAAAATTCAATACCACGGCAGTTTTCGAGGAGGCAGTGCCCAAAGACAACGGTCAAATCACGCGGAACAGTTGAGAAGACAGGGCATCGTGATGAAGAATGCTGCAACGGTTCTGCTCTGCCACGACATGACCCGACGAAAGAAAGCGTAATGATTTTGGAAATGTTATTTCCAAAACCAGGGGGGCATGTGTTATCACCAGAATTTGACCGAGTCAGAGGTGGGCCGCGATCAGGATGGACTTAAGGAAATGTACATGGAAGAATTACGTGAATCGGCCTGTTATGCTGAGTTTGGGCTAGTTTGCCCTTGTATCTGTAACATATTAGATTACGTGTCGGTTTAGAGGTTAGCGTTTTACCCGTGCACGATTAGGTGCACGCCTGAATTAGAAAGTCCCTTGGACTATAAATATGTATCTAGGGTTTATGGAATAAACAACAACACACGTTCAACCAAACAAACCAATCTCGGCGCATCGCCAACTCCTTCGTCTCGAGGGTTTCTATCCGGTAAGCGACATGCTGCCTAGATCGCATCTTGCGATCTAGGCAGCACAAGCTCCACGTTGTTCATGCGTTGCTCGTACTGAAGCCTTGTTGATGGCGAGCAACGTAGTTATCATAGATTTGTTAGGGTTAGCATAGTTCTTCGCGCAACATGCTAGCGTAGTGCAACCCTTGCATATCTAGCCGCCCTCACACCTATCTTAGGTGTGGGGGCGGCACCCCGCTTGATCATTATTTGGTAGATCTGATCCGTTACGATTGCTCCTTGTTCTACAAGGATTAGTTTAATATCTGCAATAGTTAGGCCTTACAAAGGGTTGGAGGATCCAGCGGCACGTAGGGTGTCGTTCGCTAGTCCTAGACAGGATGTTCCGGGGATCAACCTCGTGTTGGTTTTTAGGCCCTATCTAGGATCGGCTTACGATCACCGTGCATGGCCGCGAGGCCCAATCGTGAGTAGGATGATCCGATTATGCGGTGAAAACCCTAAATCGTCGTAGATCTAATTAGCTTTATCTTGATCAAGCAGGACCACCATATATTCGTTCACCCCGAACGAATCATGGGTGGATCGGCTCCTTGAGCCGATTCACAGGATAACCTGAGAGCCGATCGAGGCTCTTATTTAATGTTTGCGTGTATGCCATGCAGGAAACTAAGCGAGGCATCCCCATCACCTTCCTGACCAGGTATAGGTCAGGTGGCAAGCCCTTGCACTCAGCATCGGACGTGTGACCAGAAGTGCTTTGCGGGCCGTCGCTCGGAGAGACCTCAGCCAGCCGCAACTCTAGGTTGTTCCCGGCTCTACAGTGTTGACCGTCGCTGCCCGCCGGTGGGTTTTGGCAGTCAACAAGCATCGATTGCTATATTTATGCTAGAGCTTTTATTTTGAAAACATGAAACAATTTTGTCAACGGTAGTAATAAAGCATATGTATCATGTAAATTATATCTTACAAGTTGCAAGCCTCATGCATAGTGTACTAATAGTGCCCGCACCTTGTCCTAATTAGCTTGGGTTAACACTGATTATCATTGCATAACATATGTTTCAACCAAGTGTCACAAAGGGGTACCTCTATGCCGCCTGTACAAGGGTCTAAGGAGAAAGTTCGCATTGGATTTCTCGCTTTTGATCATTCTTCAACTTAGACACCCATACCGGGACAACATAGACAACAGATAATGGACTCCTCTTTTAATGCTTAAGCATTCAACAACAGTTAATATTCTCATAAGAGATTGAGGTTTTATGTCCAAACTGAAACTTCCACCATGATTCATGGCTTTAGTTAGCAGCCCAATGTTCTTCTCTAACAGTATGCATACTCAAACCATTTGATTGTGAAAACCGCCCTTACTTCAGACAAGACGAACATGCATAGCAACTCACATGATATTCAACAAAGAGTTGATGGCGTCCCCAGGAACATGGTTATCGCACAACAAGCAACTTAATAAGAGATAAAGTGCATAAGTACATATTCAATACCACAATAGTTTTTAAGGCTATTTTGTCCCATGAGCTATATATTGCAAAGGCGAATGATGGAAATTTAAAGGTAGCACTCAAGCAATTTACTTTGGAATGGCGGAGAAATACCATGTAGTAGGTAGGTATGGTGGACACAAATGGCATAGTGGTTGGCTCAAGGATTTTGGATGCATGAGAAGTATTCCCTCTCGATACAAGGTTTAGGCTAGCAAGGTTATTTGAAACAAACACAAGGATGAACCGGTGCAGCAAAACTCACATAAAAGACATATTGTAAACATTATAAGACTCTACACCGTCTTCCTTGTTGTTCAAAACTCAATACTAGAAATTATCTAGACTTTAGAGAGACCAAATATGCAAACGAAATTTTAGCAAGCTCTATGTATTTCTTCATTAATGGGTGCAAAGTATATGATGCAAGAGCTTAAACATGAGCACAACAATTGCCAAGTATCAAATTATTCAAGACATTTTAGAATTACTACATGTAGCATTTCCCGATTCCAACCATATAACAATTTAACGAAGAAGATTCAACCTTCGCCATGAATACTATGAGTAAAGCCTAAGGACATATTTGTCCATATGCAACAGCGGAGCGTGTCTCTCTCCCACACAATGAATGCTAGGATCCATTTTATTCAAACAAAAACAAAAACAAACCGACGCTCCAAGCAAAGCACATAAGATGTGACTGAATAAAAATATAGTTTCAGGGGAGGAACCTGATAATGTTGTCGATGAAGAAGGGGATGCCTTGGGCATCCCCAAGCTTAGACGCTTGAGTCTTCTTAAAATATGCAGGGGTGAACCACCGGGGCATCCCCAAGCTTAGAGCTTTCACTCCTCTTGATCATAATATATCATACTCCTCTCTTGATCCTTGAAAACTTCCTTCACACCAAACTTCAAGCAAACTCATCAGAGGGTTAGTGCACAATAAAAATCCACATGTTCAGAGGTGACACAATCATTCTTAACACTTCTGGACATTGCACAAAGCTAATGGACATTAATGGATCAAAGAAATTCATCCAACATAGCAAAAGAGGCAATGCGAAATAAAAGGCAGAATCTGTCAAAAACAGAACAGTCCGTAAAGACGAACCTGGAAGGGGCACTTAACTTGCTCAAACGGAAAAACTCAAAACTATTGAAAGTTGCGTACATATCTGAGGATCATGCACGTAAATTTGCAGATTTTTTCTGATTTTTTTACAGAGACTTCTGCGCGAATTCGTGATAGACAGCAATGCTGTTTCTGTGCAGCAATCCAAATCTAGTATCAACTTTACCATGGAGACTTTACTTGGCACAAAAACATGATAAGGAGAGGTTGCTACAGTAGTAAACAACTTCCAAGACTCAAATATAAAATAAAGTACTGTAGTAAAAACTTGGGTTGTCTCCCATAAGCGCTTTTCTTTAACGCCTTTCAGCTAGGCGCAGAAAGTGTATATCAAGTGTTATCAAGATATGAAGCATCGACATTACCTTGGGTATTGGGAGTTGCCTCAACTATGCATTTTATCTTATCTATGTGAGTTTCAGAGGCTCCCTTTTCATTATTCTTAGGTTTGCTATCCTCGTCAAACAAATTTTCAGGGACAAGCCAACCATAATTAGTTTCTAGAGCATCGCTCATTCCCAGGAGCTTACAAGGTATTGTTGTCTTAATCTCCCCACCATCATTAACATTATTAGTGTACCTTACTCTCTCCATGTCCATCTTTTCAAGGATACTAACAAAATTGGTGTAAGAGCCAAGCATATTGTATTTAATAAAGACCTTTCTACCCTCTCTTGCTACACCACCAAATTCTTTAAGAAGGGTTTCTAAAACAAAATCTTTCTTTTCCCCTTCTTCCATATCACAAAGTGTGAGAAACATGTGTTGGATTATAGGCTTGAGATTAACAAATTTAGTTTCCAACATGCGAACTAAAGAAGCGGCAGCAATTTCATAACTAGGAGCAAGTTCTACTAAGTGTCTATCTTCAAAATCTTCAACTTTACTAACATGAGTGAAAAAATCTTCTATATTATCTCTCCCAATGATAGACCCACATCCTACCGGTATGTCTTTTAGAGTGTAATTAGGAGGAAACATGATGAAATAAACAAAAAGTAAATAAAGTAAATGCAAGTAACTAATTTTTTTGTGTGTTTTTGATATAGAGAACAAGACAGTAAATAAAGTAAAGCTAGCAACTAATTTTTTTGTGTTTTGTTTAAGTGCAACAAACAAAGTAGTAAATAAAATAAAGCAAGACAAAAACAAAGTAAAGAGACTGGATTGTGGAGACTCCCCTTGCAGCGTGTCTTGATCTCCCCGACAACGGCGCCAGAAAAAATGCTTGATGGCGTGTACAGCACACGTCCGTTGGGAACCCCAAGAGGAAGGTGTGATGCAGACAGTAGCAAGTTTTCCCTCAGAAAGAAACCAAGGTTTATCGAACCAGGAGGAGCCAAGAAGCACGTTGAAGGTTGATGGCGGCGGGATGTAGTGCGGCGCAACACCAGGGATTCCGGCGCCAACGTGGAACCTGCACAACACAACCAAAGTACTTTGCCCCAACGAAACAGTGAGGTTGTCAATCTCAGCGGCTTGCTTTAACAAAGGAATAGATGTATAGTGTGGATGATGATTGTTTGCAAAAAACAGTAAAACAAGTATTGCAGTAGATTGTATTCGATGTAAAGAATAGGACCGGGGTCCACAGTTCACTAGAGGTGTCTCTCCCATAAGATAAATAGCATGTTGGGTGAACAAATTACAGTCGGGCAATTGACAAATAGAGAGGGCATGACAATGCACATACATGATATGATAAATATAGTGAGATTTAATTGGGCATTACGACAAAGTACATAGACCGCTATCCAGCATGCATCTATGCCTAAAAAGTCCACCTTCAAAGTTATCATCCGAACCCCTTCCAAACATTAAGTTGCAAACAACAGACAATTGCATTAAGTATGATGCGTAATGTAATCAATAACTACATCCTTGGACATAGCATCAATGTTTTATCCCTAGTGGCAACAAGACATCCACAACCTTAGAACTTTCTGTCACCGTCCTGCATTTAATGGAGGCATGAACCCACTATCGAGCATAAATACTCCCTCTTGGAGTTAAGAGTAAAAACTTGGCCAGAGCCTCTACTAATAACGGAGAGCATGCAAGATCATAAACAACACATAGGTAATAGATTGATAATCACCATAACATAGTATTCTCTATCCATCGGATCCCGACAAACACAACATATAGTATTACAGATAGATGATCTTGATCATGTTAGGCAGCTCACAAGATCCAACAATGAAGCACATAAGGAGAAGACAACCATCTAGCTACTGCTATGGACCCATAGTCCAGGGGTGAACTACTCACTCATCACTCCGGAGGCGATCATGGCGATGAAGAGTCCTCCGGGAGATGATTCCCCTCTCCGGCAGGGTGCCGGAGGCGATCTCCAGAATCCCCCGAGGTGGGATTGGCGGCGGCGGCGTCTCAGTAAGGTTTTCCGTATCGTGGCTCTCGGCATACGGGGGTTTCGCGACGAAGGCTTTAAGTAGGCGGAAGGGCAACGCGGGGGGCCACACGAGGGCCCCACACGCTAGGGCCGCGCGGCCAAGGCCTGGGCCGCGCCGCCCTAGTGTGGCGGCGCCTCGTGGCCCCACTTCCTTTCCCCCTCGGTCTTCTGGAAGCTTCGTGCAAAAATAGGACCCTGGGCGTTGATTTCGTCCAATTCCGAGAATATTACTTACTAGGATTTCTGAAACCAAAAACAGCAGAAAATAGCAACGGGCTCTTCGGCATATTGTTAATAGGTTAGTGCCGGAAAATGCATAAATACGACATATAATGTGTATAAAACATGTAGATATCATCAATATTGTAGCATGGAACATAAGAAATAATCGATACGTCGGAGACGTATCAGTCAACTGATGGAGCTGAATCACATAGATGAAGAGACCACGAAGAAACTCGTGGATAGGAATAGATAATCCGTGAATGAGGAAGTCAACGAAGGTTACCAGAAAATCTGATGGAGGACAAGGAGTATTTTCATCCCCGGCATCCGCTTCGCCTCCTTGTTGACTAGGGACTTCGTTGACCTCTGAAATGGCACGTGTCGAATTACACCAGTATTCCTGGTTTGAGTCCAGGGACTTGAGCTTGAAGTAGGTTTACGAGGGTTTGCCACGAGAGCAATTAACTCGTTACCTGATCCATCGAAGAACCATCCTCATTTACCATTATCCCTGATCCATCGGAAGAACCATCCTCATTTACCATTATCCTCGTACAAAATAGACATTGAATGAAACATGAATGTAACTTGAAAGTTTTATTAAACAGATGTATGATGGAGATTTTACTCGACTCCACGATTCAAGCAAAATCTCGGGGCCACCGACATAGGTATACCTGCTAGGCATGCCGAATAAAGTACCCTTGGTCTACGGGAAAGAACAAATCCCATGGACTCGAAGCTTTGGAGGTCCAGAAGGTTAGAGGTTTTCGGGTTAAGAAAATAGAATTATAATAGGAAACTTGTATCAATATAGGAAAGGCCCAACATGGCCCGACAATTTATAACTTGTATGATACGAAAGAACCTCGGCTTCACCTCCTATATAAAGGGGAAGCCGAGGCAGAAAGAGGGGATCAAGTCATTGTAACCTGAGCCACCGTACTATTGAGTTGAACACCTTTGTTCGGCTGAATCTTCGATATCTACTTGCCCTCTACTTCTTACGAAACCCTAAGTCTACGATTTATAGGCATTGACAAGTTAATCCCTTGTCACTTGGGCCACAAATGAGTGGGCCCACGCCCCCTCGCCTAAATAGGCAAGCATGAGGCGCGATAGAAAAACTGGGAGACCTCAATGGTTATCAACCCTAGCGTGCTTGCTCATACTGTCTCTCAGTGTTGAAGCCGATACTAGCATATCACCAGCGTCGGTCTACCTTGTATGTGTGGATAATGACAAATGAATATTGCTTGAGGTGCTCAGACAGAGGCTTCTTCGACAAGCTGACCAGAGCTGGAGCCGCTCATGCGACGGGAAGTACAAGGACTGCACTGCTTTGGCATGCTTCATCGACTGCAACCACAGTCTAGTGGTAAGGATCTGTTGCTTCCTACCTAAGACGGATCTTGGGACGCAAGTCGTTTGGGGACTTTATTGAACACTATAGCTGCACTCGACGCGGCCCAACTGTTTTCTTCTCCACACACACGAAAGAAGCCACAAGTGGCACTGCTGTGATCGTCCTGGATGTGTTGCTAGCAAACAATTTCATGGTGGTGTGGACTCTTTGAAGATCACAAGCAACCAAACTAAACACTATTATATAGTTATCTGAATCCTTATGTTTTCATGAAGACTGCATAGAGAAGTCTAAGAGCTTAGCACACTTGCTTAGCATGTGTTGTATCTTTCGGTCCTTCCGGGCTTTTGGGGACGAAGACGATGTTGCAAAATATATTCGGTGAGGATAGACAACTTCCCAGGAAGATGGTATGGTTATCAATGAATTAATGAACTTCTCGAGAGCCTTATGTGCTGGAGGGCGACTTCGAAGACATGTACAACGATGCTTCTCTCACACGAGCATATGCTCATCAGCTGTGTAAAACTGATAAACTTGCCGGGGAGGGATGACCACTTGACCAGCACACTGTTGTTATTGTCGCGTAGCAATGCTGTTAACCTTTAATGTAAAATGCATACATGCGCGCTCCTTGATTTTCCTTTTTACAAGAAAACATCACCTATAAGTTACGCATGAACACTCCATGGTTCGCTACTCCATCCGTCCTAGAATACTAGGATGCCACTTTTCTTTTTAAGGAAAACTTTGACTAATAATTAGGCCAGGTTTTCGTACAATTTCTCCATCATATACTTTCCTTACAAACAATAACATTTTCCAACTTTTAAACTAGAATCTTTAATTACTTTGATTTGTTTTGATCTGCGTTGTAAAAGTATGAGCATTTATAAAGATTGTTCGAAAAACTGAGCATTTGTATATCTATACAACCAAATTTTAGCATATATTAAAGGAATGTACTCCCCCATCCCACCAAAAGTGTTGGAACTTTGTCAAAATTTGGATGTGTCTAAACACTATCTAGTAGGTAGATATATCTAAATTTTGATAAAGTTGACAAATTTTTTGTGGGACGGAGGGAGTACTTGATAGAAATATGGCATGTTTCATACAAAGCTGATAGTTATGAACATGCCCAAAATAATAACATGTAAAGTTGTAAACATGTATGAACAACTGCACAATATGTTTGATCCAGATACCAACTTAGTCTTATATTCTAATCCAAAGTTTGACAGTAAATATCAACAAATGGAATTTTCCAATTTCCGTGCTTAATTCGAGATATTTTTTTATCTAATAATGAATTGAATTTGATAGGCACGCAACTTTTTGATGGAGTTTTAATGAGGGACACAACCTGAATTGTCGTTTTAATATCTGAGATAGCTCAATGTGAGACACCGGGACGAATACACGCTCTATATATAGCATCAACATAGGACCTCCGTCGCGTGAGGTAGAGAAAACCCTAGAGAGCTCATCTTGTGGGCGCTCCATGCCGCCACTCCTCCCTTGTCAATAGACCGTCACCCCCTCCTCCTCCGCTAGCTCGACCGATGTGGGAGTGCGGGGAGGCCCTGATCTACTGGCTAGAGTCATGGTTTTCCCCTGGCTCGAGGCTTTTAGTAGGGATCTCGGTTGACACTTCGCTGATGGTGGCGACGGTGCCGAGATGGCAAATAATCCCCCCCCCCCCCTCGAGCTTCTTGATCTCGACAGTGTCGGCTGCGACGACGTCGATGGCTTATTGGCCTAGATTCCCATCGGCCTCTCTTGTCGTTGAGGTTAGGGTTTGCAATGTTTTTCGGCACGGTGGCGGAGGATTCCCTTTGTAGTTTTTTCTTCCCTCCTCTCCACCTTGTTGGTGCGGCCTCCGGTACCAACATAAGGCGTATGAATATTTTTGGAGATTAAGATCTTGAATATTTGGATCTTTCAACAACGATGACTTCGACGGTATCTTCTCCGAGCTTTTTTTTTATGCCAGGTCATCACCTTGATGACTTCCCATACACAATCAACAATGGCAGGCTGCCTCTATGATGGAGGAGCATCGGCGGCACACAATCGGTTCGTTCATGAGGAAGAATGCATTCAGCCATAGGGACCACGATGCATTTTTTTATTTTTCAGGGTGTGCACCGTTGTTTTAGTCAATAGAGTCCTTTTCGCAAAGAAATAGCGTCAAGATTACAAAAGAATTGTAGTGAGTTAATGATCCCTAATTGGAAGATTTTTCCTATTATATCACGATATTATATCACTAGCTTCCACGAGAGAATGATACTTTGTTATTGACATCACGTGGCTGGTAGTAATCTACCATGATCTTTCAAATAAAAATCTATCATGGGAGAGGATCTTGTAGATTACGTACAATATCTTTTTTCCACTACTACTGTGAAGAACTGATATAGAAGGAATAATAAAAGCAAATTAAAGGAAAATAAATAGCACTATACACATACACGGTTTAATTCAAAACAAGCGGCTGAGTGTATGGTAGTTTCGAGGCCACAGTTTCGAAATACCATGTATTCTAGGTTTCCCTCCAGACATTATAAAAGGAGGGCATTTATTCTATGAAATACGTAAACTAAGAAAGATCAATTTCTATACAGTAGTTTGCAATTTGCGACACCCAACGGGATGGCTGAAGGGATTCGAAAGTGTGGTACTCGCTTCAAGCACTTCCTGGCCTTTATCCCTCCGGTACGTAGAGGACACAGGTCTATCTGTCCCATAGTTTTTTTTTAAATTTTATTGAAGTCATGGCTAATGGCTTATTTTTCAGCTGAAAGTATATGCGTATTTTTTTCACATTTTGTAAGATCTGGTCCATTATATCCTCCCACGTGGTGTGTTGCGTGGCCTTAAGATATATATCTAGACTAGATAGTTCATTGTTTTCATCATCTTGTCCAGAGCCCGGCCAGTCTGCCATCCCGCTATATGAAAATCCGGATGCAATATAATGCATTGGGTCTTCTCTTGGCTCTTCTTAATTGACAGATTAAACACGAGTGACATGCTTCGTAGACGCCACTTTAACATCACGGAAGAGTTTTTGTGTCTCCTTTGCAGATCAAACCACTTACAGACTAGAGATCACTTGTTCTTTGGCCGTTGCTTTAGTCCTAGTTGGTAGGAGACCATATGGACGTTGCGTGGGATGTCTCAGCTTCCCTGGCTGATGACTTTTTGAATAATTTGATCTATAATTTGCGCCTGTAAACTTGAGTCTTTGCCCTCCCCGCTCATGTGAGGCATTATTAACTCGGCCTGTAAACTATAGTTTTTATGTTGCAACATTCCGCCTTTAGGAATATCCTCATACTTATGTGAGACATAAGCTCTTAAGTTAGAGACAATTTTACCATACAAGATGACAATGATATCCTCCCATGTGTGTTATGTGTATGGGCTAGAGAAGTTTGACACATATAGTTTTTATCCCGTAAGCTTCCACTACATGCAACACGAATATCCTTCCAAGTTCATGAGGGGTGGCAAGCTAGCCCGGGCTTGTCGCAACTAGGGGAACATACTTTCTTGTATGCTCTACTAATGTTTTCTTTATATTGTGATGTACTACTAAATGTGTCAAACCTACATATGTCGAATGCCCTACTAAATATGTTGTATCCTTCCAATTTCATGAGGCGGTGGCGAGCCAGCCTGTGCTTGTCGCAAGTAGGGGGACACACTTTGTCGTAAGTGCAAGTATCTCACCTATTGATGAGATTCCAAGATGATTGATACACTTCGAACTTTACGTTTTACGTACTTGCACTTACCGATGTAATGTCGTGACAAATAAAACCGTTAGATGAGTGGATACAATTTTAATCTTGACTTAGAATGTCAATGCAAATGAGACCTCTTTATGAGTAGAGCGCTCAAAACCTCAACTTAATACTTTCATCTTCTATCGAATGTTGCGACAAAAATTACCGTTAGACGAGCAAAAACACTTGGTGGCCTGCCTTACTACTTGCAACTACAAATCGTGACTCATGAAAATTATTACCATTGGATGAGTGGAGACATGTGGCAGCATCCCTTGTCACGCCCCGTAAACAAAAAAAAATTATGGTTGTGCATTCTTTTAAATATTTGATAAAGATTTTGATATCATATACATTAATGAGACAAGAAAATAACCGTTTCCACTCATATATCAAAATATACACTAGTGATATTAATATTTTAATAAATAGTATATATGAAAATTGATGTCACTTTCTGCATATTTATTTTGCAATATTTTAAGTATTAATGATGTAGATTATAGTTTTTTCTTCCCCTGTCAGTAGTTCTGATTCTTCCATTTGGTGGATCTATCTTGTTTTCATTTTTTGCTTCAATCCCGGAATATATAACTTCTCCCAATCTTAAAGGAAATGACATGCAAGTATTTTGCGTATCATAAAAAAACAAAATAAATACAAATGATACGTAGAAAAGTGACATTATTTTTCAAACCTACATATTCTTGAGTAGATTCGGTCCATCAAAATAACAATGTAACCTGTCATCATTTTGAAATTCACTTTTATGTACTTACACTTACTGATGGAATGTCACCACATCGTTCCCTTAGATACATGAAAACACTTGAATCTACAGACATGGAATGTCATGGCAAACATTACCTCTAGATGAGTAGAACGCTCGAAATCTCGACTTAATAGTTGCATCTTCTATCGAATGTCGCGACAAAAGTTACCGTTAGACGAGTTTAAACACTTGATGTTCTGCCTTACTACTTGCAACTACAGATCGAAAGTCATGAAAAATGTTAGCGTTACATGAGTGGAGACACGTGGCAACATCCCTTTGTCACGTCCTAGTGAGCCGGAAAACCATTTATTATTTCGCAATCTTTTGAATATTTCAAAAGAGACCTATATATCATATATACATTAATGAGGTGTGAAAATAAATGAAAATGATATGCGAAAGAGGAGAATGTGGCATCATTCTCCATGAATAACTTTAAGCAAAACAAAAAGATGTAAGCACAATATCTCCACGAATGACTCAGTACATACGGTAGACTAAACAAAAAAAAAATGCAACCACGATATCTCCACGAATTAGCAGGTAGCACAACACACTTTATGCCCTGATGCAACATTGCAAACCGGGCAGACCCTGCTGACAAGTAGACCCATTCGTAAAGTATGTTTAGGTTTGGCGATGATATTTATAAATTATTTAGTATGGACATTGCTTTTGGATACTATCTACTGGAAACACTTAATTATATATACATGTATTGCTATTTGATGTTTATATTAAAAGGCGCCAACTGTATATGCATATGCAGGTTGCCCATGGAGCGACCATTCTCGTGGTAGCTCTGGCCTACATTTCCATCTCTAGGCATGTAAAAGAAGCCACTAGTGCTGCTGTGTCCAGCAACATGTACGCGTCGCTGGACCACGTCGCCATCGGCATGCAGGCTATCCTGGCAGCCAACCATTCCGCCTTCGTAGTTGCAGACAATCTAGCGGCTACGAGCAACATGAATCGCTTATCTCGCGTAAGTGCCTTGATTTTGTTATGCCTTTTTTTTTGGCAATATGCATGCATGACTAATGTTGATGCACTTTCCTTTCCAAACACAATCTTATAAAACTTTAAAAAATATAATACGTATTAATCACTCTGGTATATGTTTTGATATACAGTGATATAAATTTGAGCATTAATGAATATATTTTGTAATATTGATCTTATATGTGTACGCAAACCATATTTTTTCTTAGTTGTAAAAATATTTTGCAATGCATGCACGACTAATTAGTAATTTTTATGCACTTTCCACTTTCCTTTCCAAACACAATCTTTAGATGGAAACGTAATATGTACTAATCACTGTACTGTACAATGTAATATACTGTGATAAATTTACGCATTTATGCAGATATTTTGAAATATTGAGTAATTATTATCCATAAATATTTTGTTAGAATGAAAAATATGACCTCTTCATACAATGTTAATTTGATAATTATGAACACGTCCAAAAAGTAGATGTAAACATGTACGAAGAGCTAAATTAGTTTAATTCTACTATGAGAGTGGATTTATTACACCCATCGCATGTGTTGACATGTTAGGTGGCAAAAAAAATACTCATGTATATTCCGGTATATATGTTGTACGAAGAGTTAATTTTCTACTCTCATGAATTACTCATGTATATTCCGGTATATGTTGACATGTTAGGTGGCAAATAAAAAATACTGTAATAAAATTGGGCATTTAAGAAGATATTTTGAAATATTGAGTAAACATTATGTGTATATGCAAAAAAATATTTTCTTAGTTGGAAAAATATGGCCTGTTCGTACCATGTTAATTTGGTAATTATGAACACTCCCAAAACAAGATGTACACACCTATGTACGGCTAAATTAGTTCAAATGTACTCTACTCCGAATTACTCATGTATAATCTTGTACGTGTTGATATGTCAGGTGGAACAAAACTTGTTCATGGCGTTCGCAATGCAGCCGCACGTGGCTGAGATGTCATACACCAGCATCGACGGCTCCTCCTTCACCTACTACCGTGGCAAGGACAGCCGGCCCAGAAAGATGTTCATCAGCAACCGCGGCAAGTGGTACAAGCAGGCCGTTGATCCGGTGACCGGTGTCCCCGTCGGATCCGTCACGGCAATGCCACCGCCGAAGCGCCTGCCAAACGCCGCACGGGCTCTAGCGGACGCCAAGAGCAGCTCACTGGTGGCCCTCGGGGCCGGGTTGGCCCGCCCAAGCATCCAGATGGTGGTTTTATCCGCACCAGTCGGTGACGCCGGCGTGGTCTTCGCCTCCGTCCCTATTAGGGACGTTCTACCGATCGTCGATCGGGCCGCTGTAGGCTTCGGCTCCGTGGACGCATACTACTCGATCATCGACACTAAGCACAACACATCTACAGGTTATAAACCTTTGGTCGTTGGTTCTGACGCGAAAAAGAAGATGGAGGATCTGTTCTCAGATATCAAATGCACCGCGTCCACCTTTGAAGCTCCCAAGCTAGAGCTCCATAACGTTCGGATCGGGTCCCACCAAAGGGAGTACAGAGTCGCGTGCACGAGCTTCAACCTCTCCATAGGAGTACACCTGGTACGTGTGTATGTAACATCCATCTTGTTTATTAGGGGAGCATGCATCATCCCAACGTACTTTATTTTTTTTAGGGGATACACACGTACTACACAACATATCTAACAGGGGTGGATCTAGCATACTATGGCCCGGGCGCGTACCGACCGGTAGCACACGCATCGCATCACATCTTTTTGAGATGTAGAACTGTGACATACACTCATACATTTAGTGGTTGTTTTGGTAACGTGGTTTATGGTTCAGTTTATAGAAAATGAGTTTTAATAGAATATTTAGGATAACCGGTTTTACTAACATCTTGGCTAAGAATAAGCTGATGAAAAATCATGTTTGGCTGGCGTGACCATTTTTAACGAACGGGGAGGGACCGGAGGAGCCATCTTGCCGACCGACGTTCTGGCGAGACAACAGCCTAGAACTTGTGGTCCTGCTCGAGCGCCGCCTTGTTCCCGGTTTCAGCGCGAGCTCTCCCGACTTCTTGCCGTCGGCGGCGTGTCCGACGAGACGGCGGCTATAACTCGGCCCTATTCTTCGGCGTAATTGTTCGTGGCTGCTGTGCCTCCACCGGTGAAAAGACAGGCCGTCGTCTTGGCGGCGTTCTTCCTTTTTATATGGCGGTGATGGCCGTGAGGCCCAAGCTGTGAAGCGTGGTGGCGGTGGACGGCGCGCGTGGCCACTTCGCCGGAGGACACCGGCTGCTGTAGCAGGACCATTACTACGGCGTCAATATTAGTTGAGTACGAGTATTACGGGGAGGAAGAGATTTTCTGTATTTGGAATTATTTTCCAAGCGAAAGACACCGAACACCAGGCTTAATTTGTGGAACCTTCTGGCTGTGCTCCTTAATTAGAAGCAAATCAATCGATTCCACATGCAGGCACGAAAGGAATCATCCGATCGAATTGTTGGATTCGTGCGGTGACGCTCAAGCCGGCAACAGGGCTAGCTTTCCCTCACACCGTGGAGTACGGCGGCACCCATAAGCAAGGCCCCAGCCTCAGCTGCGTCGTCGGCCGCCAGTCCGGCACCACCGCCCGCTAAGCCTAGTCTGCAGCCAACAGGAACGTGGCTGTCGCCTCTTAAGCCAGTGCTGACGCATCATCGGGGACTCGCGCGCGGACGCCGGACAGTCGCCGGCCTTCTTATCGTGAAAATCGAGTTTCCTTAGGTAAAACACGTTTTCACAAAAATGTCTCTGACCCGTTTTTTCAAAAACGCATATTTTGGATGTTACGGAAACCGAGTTTGATTATCCACGTATTAGTTGGTGCACCCAAACAAAGTTTTAGGCTGTCGCTAGCCTCAAAATTGCATTTATCCATAACTGATTCGATCTCTACAAAGCAGCTATCCAAACAATCCCTTATTTACGTTGTTACAAGTATTAACATGTACAGAGATAATTATCTCCTTTTTCTTCAGGGACTCCGGCTGGTGTGGCAAAAGGAGGCTATGTTTCCCGAGATAGGGGTGGCAGTGGTCTCTGTCGTGTGCTTGCTCGCGCTCATGGTGGTTGTGGCGTGCTTCTTCATGGCACGGGCGTTGTGGCGGTCGGGGTCGCGGGAGGCAGCGCTCCAGGGTGAGCTCATGAGGCAGAAGGAAGCGCTCCAGCAGGCAGAGCGCAAGAGCATGAATAAGAGCAACGCATTCGCGTCCGCCATCCACGACATCCGCTCCTCGCTTGCCGCCGTCGCTGGACTCATCGATGTCTCCCGAACGGAGGCGCGAGCAAATCCCAACCTCACCTACTACCTCGACCAGATGAAGATTGGCACCAACAAGCTCTTTGGTTAGTTCCATACATCCATATATCTCCCTAGCTACGTACCATGCATGCCATGTATACTTGCCACTTTTTTTTTGCAAGATGTGATTCGTCCATGGTAATTTAGATAATTAATGTAATCACGTCACTACAGATTTGCACGTCATATAAAGTGAGGTTGCACAAATAATGAGTTCACAATTTTTATTTGTAAAATGTGCAACAGTTCAGTTGTATCTTTTTTTCCAGTAGAAAAAATGTAGTCCACAGTTTCTACAGCGTGCAGTTCTATTTTTTGACGAGTTAACATTCATTTAGTTCCCAAGAAAGAATATATATAATGTTTTGAGTAGTTCACAATTTCACATAGATGGTCGCATTCATATTAGCCACACCATGTGTGTAGTCTTTGTATATTAAAGAGTTAGGCTAATATCTTATCAAATGTACGATTCATCTTGGATGTGTACGTTTTCGGATGTAAGAGCACATTGAGGCTCCATCTTAGTTATGTGCGTACTCGGATGCACAATAAGTTTCTTTGTTCAGCATATGTTGATTCAACCCATATATGTAACATGTGTGTTGCAGATATACTTAATACCATACTAGACATGGGCAAGGTGGAGTCCGGGAAGATGCAATTGGAGGAGGTGCAGTTCAGCATGGCTGACGTCCTTGAAGAATCCATGGACATGGCGAACGTCGTCGGTATGTCTAGAGGCATTGAGGTGATTTGGGACCCCTGTGACTTCTCTGTTCTTCGATGCGATGTTGTCATCGGTGACTGCAAGCGCTTCAAACAGATCCTCGACAACCTTCTTGGAAATGCCATCAAGTTCACGCACGACGGCCACGTCGTGCTCCGCGCCTGGGCCAACCGCCCTATCGCAAGGACTTGTTATCACCAGAATTTGACCGAGCCAGAGGTGGGCCGCGATCAAGATGGACTTGAAGAATATACATGGAAGAATTACGTGAATCGGCCTGTTATGCTGAGTTTGGGCTAGTTTGCCTCATATTAGGATACGTGTCGGTTAGTTAGAATTTTACCCGTGCACGGTTAGGTGCACGTCTAAGTTAGAAAGTCCCCTGGACTATAAATATGTATCTAGGGTTTATGGAATAAACAACAACCAACGTTCAACCAACAAATCAATCTCGGCGCATCGCCAACTCCTTCGTCTCGAGGGTTTCTACCGGTAAGCAACATGCTGCCTAGATCGCATCTTGCGATCTAGGCAGCACAAGCTCCACGTTGTTCATGCGTTGCTCGTACTGAAGCCTTTTTGATGGCGAGCAACGTAGTTATCATGGATGTGTTAGGGTTAGCATAGTTCTTCGCGTAACATGCTATCGTAGTGCAACCCTTGCATGTCTAGCCGCCCTCACACCTATCTTAGGTGTGGGGGCGGCACCCCGCTTGATCATTATTTAGTAGATCTGATCCGTTACGGTTGCTCCTTGTTCATCAAGGATTAGTTTAATATCTGCAATAGTTAGGTCTTGCAAGGGGCTGGAGGATCCAGCGGCACGTAGGGTGTCGTTCGCTAGTCCTAGACAGGATGTTCCGGGGATCAACCTCGTGTTGGTTTTTAGGCCTTGTCTAGGATCGGCTTATGATCACCGTGCGTGGCCGCGAGGCCCAATCCTGAGTAGGATGATCCGATTATGCGGTGAAAACCCTAAATCGTCGTAGATCTCATTAGCTTTATCTTGATCAAGCAGGACCACCATATATTCGTGCACCTCGTACGAATCATGGGTGGATCGGCTCCCTGAGCCGATTCACAGGATAACCTGAGAGCCGATCGAGGCTCGTATTTAATGTTTACGTGTATGCCATGCAGGAAACTAAGCGAGGCATCTCCATCACCTTCCTGACCAGGTATAGGTCAGGTGGCACGCCCTTGCATCAGCATCGGACATGTGACCAGAAGGCTTTGCGGGCCGTCGCTCGGAGGGACCTCGGCCAGCCGCAGCCCTAGGTTGTTCCCGGCTCTACGGTGTTGCCCGTCGCTGCCCGCCGGTGGGTTTCGGACGTCAACACATTCTGGCACGCCCGGTGGGACAAGCTTCTGCATCAACCACATCGCCATCTACATCTGAGATGGCGGACGGTACTCCAGTCACGTACGAGGATCTGACCGATGAGCTCAAGAAGAAGTATGACGAGATCAAGGTCATCCTCGAGGCCGACCTCATCGGCTCTTTCCACAGAACCCGTTCACATGGCATCAGGTGGAAGGGGTTCTCGCCTAATGGTGCGCTAGATGGGATAGACCTCTCTGCCCCGTCGGAAGAACGCACCAGGTCCCTGCGGCAGGAGATCAACTACCTGGTGGCTCACTCGCTACACCGCCACTCTGAGAACCTGGTCAACACGTTGGAGCGTGTCGCTCTTCGCGTGATCCAGGAGATCATGAGGCACCAGTACTCGCCGTCAGGACCAGCTCTCGGGACGCATCAAGGAGAGTTGCCACTCCAGTCCCGTCCACCGCTGCCATTTGCGTTGGCAGCACCAGAAGTGCCGGCTTCACCGGCATTCGTCGTCTACAAGATCGGTGGTGACCCTAGTGACTGCCAGTTCTTGCCTGAGGCGCGTAAGGAGATCCCTCACGGGTACACGTGCACGTATGTGCCAGATTGCGGTAACTGGGCGCTCACAAACCAGGCCACAACATCAGGGACTTCTGGGAAAACAGGAGGGACGTCAGCAACAGATCTTGAGAAGCAGACGTGGCTGACTAAGTACGCCACCCCGACGAACCTCCAGAGCTCAGCTCCTGCAGTTGGCTCAGAGCTGGAAAAGCAAACATGGCTGGCTAAGTACGCCACCCCGGCGAATCTTCAGAGTTCAACTCCTGCAGCCAGCACAGCGGATCAGATCAGTACCATACTGAGAGATCAGTTCGGCATGGTGCCGAAAAGGAGGGCAATCGGCTATTCCAAGCCGTACCCCGATGACTACGAGATGATCCCGCTACCACCTAAATATCGGCTCCCTGATTTCTCCAAATTCAGTGGATCAGATGGTTCCAGCTCCATCGAGCACGTAGGCCGATATTTGGCACAACTGGGACCGGCCTCAGTGTCGGATCAGCTACGCGTGAGGCTCTTCTCACAGTCCCTCACGGGATCGGCTTTCGGGTGGTACACCTCGTTGCCACCAGACTCCATCCGGACTTGGAAGCAGTTGTAAGTACAGTTCCATATGCAGTACCATTCAGAGGCTTCCGAGTCCGGCATTGCCGATCTAGCACAACTACGTCAGAAGCGTGGAGAAACTGTGACAGAATACATCCAGCGCTTCAGGAATCTTAGGAACCGATGTTATTCGGTTCGTATAACTGAAAAAGAAGCAGTCGAGTTGGCAGTAGCGGGCCTCGCAACACCGCTCAAGGACATGGCCTCCCAAGCGTACTATCCCTCACCAGCGCACATGGTTCGTAAACTGTCGGCATATGAACAGCGCCACCCGGACCTCGTGCAGGACAAATTCAAACGTGCAGTAGTCCTGGTCGATGCAGAGGAAGACGAAGTTTCTGCGGGAGATCAGGAGGTAGCAGTGGCTGAATGGACTCGGGGAGGAACCCCCGTGTCCTGCAAATGGGTAAAGCCACCAGGCCCGCCCCGGGGGTTTGATTTTGACGTGACCAAAACTGAGCAAATCTTCGACCTCCTGCTCAAGGAGAAGCAGTTGACGATTCCCGAAGGTCTCAAATTCCCCACGGTGCAAGAGCTGAACGGAAAGCCATACTGCAAATGGCACAACTCGCTCTCCCATGCCACTAACGACTGCAGGGTATGGCGTCAGCACATCCAAGCGGCGATAGAAAAAGGGCGTCTAATTTTCAACCAGTACGCCATGAAGATCGACACCCAACCCTTCCCCGCCGTTAACATGGTGGAATGCACTTACCCTGAAGGTTGCCAGCCAGGGTCCTCGTTCAGCATCAACATGGTAGGACCTGGGCATCACTCTGGCAAAGATGGAGACGAGGGCAGCTGCTCTCGTAGCAAGGACACAGAGGAGGCCGCTCCACGCGATCGGCTCCGTCATGATGGCAAGCGCTACGTCACAGAGGGAGAAGTGAAGAACATGAGATATCAGCGACCCCTCTCTGATCACCTCCTCAACAAGTATGTGAGTCAGTATGACCGACGCCGACGATCCAGTGATGATGATGAAAGAGATCGTCTGGCTCGAGAAGCCAGAAGATATCATCGGCACGGTCACGATGAGGAGGAACACGAGCGCCGTGCCAAAGGAGAATCAAGGGAGCAAGATGACAACGACAGGCACTGGGACTGCCCCTTCTTCGTACAACGCTGGGATTCAGGAATGAGCCGATTGCCCACAATCGGCAATTGCCCAGAATGCAACCAGAAGAAGAAGGAGGCAGCCAACGTGTCTGTGTTCAGGCGCTTAGGGCCTCTCCCGCCACAAAGCAAACGCGCTGAGTCCCCTCGGTGGGCAGATCTCGAGGATTCAGAAGACGAGGGACAAGAAGAAGAAGACAGGTACCACCGGCCAAGGTGGTGCCCTGATGGACTCAGCCGTTCACAAAAGCGCAGGGTTCAGCGATTGCGCGGCCTGGAGGAAGCCGAAAGGTTATACTTGCATACGTTAAGGAAGGCACGACCTGATCTGGCGGCGAAAGTTCAGCGAACCCTGGACGAAGAGGGTCGTCCACGAAAAATGGAGTGGCGCCCCAAGCAAAGGAAAGCCGATGATGAAACATCGGCTGGCACAAACATGGTGCTCGTCCTTCCGACGGAGCTTAGTGCTCCACGATTACACGATGCACTCAAGGTGGACGACGGCAAGCGCATCAAGTCAGAGGTTGGGCTGGTTTTATCCACCAGCCTGACTGAGTAGCTGAAACAAAGCGACGAGCAAACGTGGCGAGGCTGATCCTTGTGATCGGCCCCAAAAATTATGAAGGAGCATTACAGAACCTTCAGTCAGCGCTTCAATCAATATGGAGGCCGATCCCAGCAATCGGCCAAAATTATCCTCACCACATGTTCTGCTTGTGTTCAGCATCGAGCTACTGGGCAGCGGCCACGTCGGCGGATGAAAATCAGCACGAATCCTTGCGGAGCCGACGTGCAAGTGCAGTGCCCTGGCTAACCACAAAAGCCGATATCTGCAGTCAGCTGGCAGATTCGGCTCGTGGGGCACCTAATCAGATGAACATGTGCAGTAAAAAACATGTGTGCAGTGAAATATTCGGGCCGATAGGAGAAAATCGGCCAGTAAAAATTTTTTTTTTTTTTACAGCCGATGCAAGGGCATCGACTTTAGAACTAAGAAACAAAACCGATGCGCAGCCATCGACTCTAGTACAATTACACGAGGTTTACCGGATCTCCACCAAATCCAGTTCAGCTGTGGGGCCCTCTGCTTCTGCGCGGGGGTAAAACAATGAGAACTTCTTCAGCTGCTTTGAGCCGATCCGGGTTCCTGTACCTTCTTGTCGAGGATTCTCAACCTTTGGTACTAGTTCAGCTATGTTGACAGAAGGGGTATATCGGCTTTCTAAGGAGGAAAGGTGATCGGCTTGGGTGCGTCCTCTCTGACATTCTCGCCTCGAGTAAGGCTCGGGGGGCAGCAGGCCTGGTGGATGCTCTGTTTAAGAGCCGATTGGGGTACCATCGGCTGGTCTTTCGTCGCAACCTTCTTCACAAATGATGAGTGTTAAAGAAAGACCATTAGGTTTGGTTGGATTCAAAGGCTTCCCTGAAGATTCTACATTATCCACCAGATTTCAAAATCATCAGCTGAAGAATGGAAGGGTGAATTTTAAAGGACCGATGCGTTGCTATCGGCTCATTACGCATTGGCAGAGGGGACAAATCGGCAAAATCAGTATTAGAAGAAATCGGCTAAATTAAACTCAAAGGAAATCGGCAAGATCAAATTGGGGAAAGTTCTTCATTGATAGATTTCTTACATAAAAGAGCTGATTGCTCTCAAAAGGAAGTACTAGGGGATACATTGCCCCATCTACTACTACTGGTCCTATACTAGAGGTCCTATCTACGGGCCGTCACTGCCCTTGTCGTCGCCGTCGTCGCCGCTGTCGGCGCTGCTCCCGGCGGGCTCGTCGTCGCTCCAATGGCCGCCGATCGGGCCCTCATTGTCCTCGTCCTCTTCGTCAGCGTCGTCGTCGTCGCTGTCGAAGTCGCTGAGGTTCCCCGGCCAGGGGCAGAACCGCTTGGCCGGCGGCTCGTCGGAGGAGGTGTCGTCCTCCTCCTCCTCCTCTTCTTCCTCCTCCACCTCCTCGGGAGAGGTGAAGTCGCAGGAGAAGCGATCGTCGTCGCTCTCCTCCTCCGTTTCCCCGCTGGCGAGGAAGCGGAGGTCGCTTTCCCCGTCGGTCAGGGACTTGTCGTCCTCCGACCAGATGGAGAAGTCATGGCTAGACTCCTCCCCGGCCTCAATGGCGCGGCGGGTGTTGGCTGCGTGGACCTCCGCCGGGTTCGGTTCCGGCGTCGGCTCGCGGGAGGAAGAGGACTGGGTGGAAAGATCCGATGAGGCAGAGGAGGAAGAAGACATGGTGGCACAGGAGGGCTTTTGGAGTGCTAATGCGAAGAAGATGCGGAAATAAACTGTGCGGAGCGGTTAAATAAAAGGGGGTATAGTGGAAATTCAATGCCACAGCAGTTTCCGAGGAAGTGGTGCCTAAAAGAAAAAAAAACTGCCAGGTCACACGGAGAAGTTGAGAAGGCAAGGCATCATGATGACGGATACTGCAACGGTTCTGCCACGACATGACCCGACGAAGAAAAAGCAGAGTGATTTTGGAATTACCAATTCCAAAACCAGGGGGGCATGTGTTATCACCAGAATTTGACCGAGCTAGAGGTGGGCCGCGATCAAGATGGACTTGAAGAATATACATGGAAGAATTACGTGAATCGGCCTGTTATGCTGAGTTTGGGCTAGTTTGCCTTTGTATCTGTAACATATTAGGATACGTGTCGGTTAGTTAGAATTTTACCCGTGCACGGTTAGGTGCACGTCTAAGTTAGAAAGTCCACTGGACTATAAATATGTATCTAGGGTTTATGGAATAAACAACAACCAACGTTCAACCAACAAATCAATCTCGGCGCATCGCCAACTCCTTCGTCTCGAGGGTTTCTACCGGTAAGCAACATGCTGCCTAGATCGCATCTTGCGATCTAGGCAGCACAAGCTCCACGTTGTTCATGCGTTGCTCGTACTGCAGCCTTTTTGATGGCGAGCAACGTAGTTATCATGGATGTGTTAGGGTTAGCATAGTTCTTCGCGTAACATGCTATCGTAGTGCAACCCTTGCATGTCTAGCCGCCCTCACACCTATCTTAGGTGTGGGGGCGGCACCCCGCTTGATCATTATTTAGTAGATCTGATCCGTTACGGTTGCTCCTTGTTCATCAAGGATTAGTTTAATATCTGCAATAGTTAGGCCTTACAAGGGGCTGGAGGATCCAGCGGCACGTAGGGTGTCGTTCGCTAGTCCTAGACAGGATGTTCCGGGGATCAACCTCGTGTTGGTTTTTAGGCCTTGTCTAGGATCGGCTTATGATCACCGTGCGTGGCCGCGAGGCCCAATCCTGAGTAGGATGATCCGATTATGCGGTGAAAACCCTAAATCGTCGTAGATCTCATTAGCTTTATCTTGATCAAGCAGGACCACCATGTATTCGTGCACCTCGTACGAATCATGGGTGGATCGGCTCCCTGAGCCGATTCACAGGATAACCTGAGAGCCGATCGAGGCTCGTATTTAATGTTTACGTGTATGCCATGCAGGAAACTAAACGAGGCATCTCCATCACCTTCCTGACCAGGTATAGGTCAGGTGGCACGCCCTTGCATCAGCATCGGACGTGTGACCAGAAGGCTTTGCGGGCCGTCGCTCGGAGGGACCTCGGCCAGCCGCAGCCCTAGGTTGTTCCCGGCTCTACGGTGTTGCCCGTCGCTGCCCGCCGGTGGGTTTCGGACGTCAACAGGACTTCCATGATCAACACCCCATCTAGGTTCGCCCCCCACTGGCGTGCGAGCGTGTTCTATCGGTGGCTGCTAGGAACAAGGGAAGAAGGTGCCGAGCAGAATGCTCGCCGATCACTTCTTCAGAATGATCCTAACGCTATTGAGTTTTACTTTGAGGTAGTTGATACAGGTGTTGGGATCCCAAAGGAAAAAAGGAATCTGTGTTTGAAAACTACGTTCAGGTAAAAGAAGGGCATGGTGGCACCGGCCTAGGCCTAGGCATCGTTCAATCCATTGTAAGTGGCTTCCGTCCTTATATTATTTATTCATGTTAACTACCACAATTAGAATAGTGATTCTAAGGATCTATTTTATTAAAAGGATATTCATAGGAAATTTGGAGGATTGTAATTCACATAAAATTTTCTATGTTTGCTGCTTGATCGTAGGACTTAATTACATAAAGAGTTTTTTCTAAGGATTTGTTTGCACTATATTGATGATAAATTTTATATCCACTCAACCTTCTTGGAAATGATCCTTTGATTTCTTTAGAAAACCCTTTGTTTTCTTTGTGATGCAATCAAAGAAATAAAAATCCCACCGGATTCAACTGGGCATGAAATTGCAATATTGCGTTTTAGATCCTGAAAATCCTTTGCTTTTTATTGTGATCCAATCAAATAGTTGTATGACTGGATGCATAAATTATAGACTAGTAAAATTTATACTTTTTGTCCTTTTGCAACTTTTGTAAAAATAATGGTATATTTTTTTTGGTTTGTAAATTAGGATGGCTACATATTGATCCAAAAGCTATTTTTCACTAGGTTTAAAAGCTAGAGACAACTGTGTATTAGTGTACTTTTTGGTTTGCAGGCTATGTATAACTTTGCTAGTTGTGATGTTTTTTTAATTTACTTTGTATTTTTTACAATGTTGTTACTTATTTGTTGTTCTTGTTTTGATAAGGTACGTTTGATGGGTGGCGAAATAAGCATCAAGGACAAAGAGCCAGGAGAAGCGGGAACGTGCTTCGGATTAAACGTCTTCCTCAAGATCAGCGACGCTGAAGAGCACATCGAGCACGGGAGGGCGGTGCCGTCCCTATTCAGGGAGCCTGGCTGCTTCAAGGGTGGGCAGTGCGTCCTCCTAGTCCATGGGGACGAGACCCGGCGAATCCTCCATTCATGGATGGAGAACGTCGGGATGAAGGTCTGGCCCGTCCCGCGTGCCGAGCTCCTCGCCCAGACAATGGAAAAGGCACGCGCCACCGTGGGTGCCTCACAGTCTAGGCCAGCGTCGATCTCTTCGTCGCAGGGAGGTGGTGATGACTTGGAAGGTGTAGCTGACCGCTGCTTCAGCTCCAAAGAGATGGTCACCCAGGTCCTACGGAACAGCAGCGGCAGCCACGTGGGGCACCTCCACCCCTTTGGCCTACTCGTTGTTGTCGACATCTCCGGTGGGAGGCTCAATGAGATCCTCCAGGAGGCGCCGAGCCTCGCGAGGATCAAGCACCAAGTTCCGTGCAGGGTGGCTTGCATTACTGACCTCAAGACCTCCTCCGAGGATTTGAGGATGCTCAAGGAGGCGGCGAGCTGCGACATGGACCTGCGCAAGCCGATCCACGGCTCTCGGCTGCGCCAGCTCCTCCAGGTCATGAGAGAGCTCCAAGCCTCTCCGTTTCCGCAACAACTTCCGCATCAGGTTGGGGTCACCATCAATGAGCTGCCAACCGCAGATCAGGCCGCTGCAGCGTCATCTGAAATCACATCTGCGGTGACAGTGCCCCAGGAGCCGCCCAGGCTTGGAGACGACAAGCCTCTGGAGGCCACTGCCGCGTCATCTGAAACCACGTCTGCGGCGGCAGTGCCCCAGGAGCTTCCCAAGCTTGAAGATGACAGGCCTCTGGAAGGGAAGCGTGTCCTGCTGGTGGAAGACACGAGGGTGCTGCAGTTTATCCAAAAGAAAATGCTGAGCACTCTAGGTGCAACTGTTATGGTAGCAGCGGATGGATCCGAGGCTGTGGCAATGTTCATCAATGCTCTTGAGATTGCAAGTGGTGGTGCTTCTTCAGAGGAACGGTTGGTCTTGCCCTACGACGTGATATTCATGGATTGCCAGGTACATTTTCTATTTTTTGATGCCAAGCAAGTCAATTTAATCTTTTGTTTCTGATGACGGTTTTAACACTGCGCTCGATCTGCTTTGTTTCCAGATGCCGGTGATGGATGGCTATGAAGCGACAAAGCGCATCCGCATGGAAGAAAGCCGTTACGGGATCCACACCCCAATCATCGCGCTGACCGCGCACTCTGAGGAGGAGTACCTGCAGAAGACCATCCAAGCAGGGATGGATCTTCACCTGACTAAGCCAATACAGAAGGAGCAACTTGTGGAGGTTGTTCATCAGGTGTGGAAGGAACATAACTGATGAATGATGATATTTGTTTCTCTGGTGGCATCGAGACGTGTGTAGTTTTCCAGTAATTATATAATACCCCGCGTGTTGATTGGAAAATCTATGTTGCAGAAAGCAGTCAAAAAATTGAAGATTGAATGCAGAGAATGATCAATTAGTATAAAATCAGTCTCAAGTATACTATATACACCATAATGCGGACACATAATTAGTACATATAATTATGGTACAAAATCTGATCTTAGGAAGATGGGGGTCCACTTAAATGCAAGAGTGCACGTTCCAGAATTGGATTCTAGTAGTATTTGGTACGCTCAGGTGGTTCCGTTCAATACTGCAAAAACACCTCTATTACTAAGCCCATTTCGTATCGTCAGCCAATACACAAAAGCACCCCGGCAGCATTTTTCGAGGCTGCCTTGAGCTTTTCAAGCACTGAGTGCTCCTTGACGTAGGAGCTGCTTGTGACCTTCCAGTGGGAGGTCGACGCCTCCAACTCGGCATGGGGCTTGACGTCATAAGCAAGGATCCACACCTTTCACTATGCCCCTCAGATAGGGTGCGCCTCGTCTATGGGCTGGACCCTTAATGCATCTGCATCTCTTCAATATTTGAGGGGAAGTGGTTCATCGCATGTGGTTCCTCCACGTTCTTCCCGAGCGGTCGGACTAGTATTGGGGGTTTGGAGGCTTCACCACCTGAACTAGACCGAGCTTCTCCGCTCTATTCAGAAATGACCTTTTGGTACTTCTTAATGGAAGTCATGAGCTGCTTGTTTGCCTCGACAGAGTAGTAGATTTGGATATTGGACACATAACTTGATGTGCCTGAAGAAGTAAAAAAACAGAGGATTGATAAGATGCTCTAAACCAAATGAAAAACAAAATCCGAAATAGTGCATGCCACGAGGAGGCAAAAGTTGGGGTTCTTGTGAATCACCACATCATCACAGTTACCGGTGTCGGCATGGCCGTTTCTTGTCCGCAAGGATGGGCAGCGGAGCGTGCACGTCTACGTTTGGCGCTGCAGGGGGTGTAAGCTTGACTGCCGGAGTACCACTCGTGGTGTCCTCCAACACCTCTTATACTAGCTGCTCCACACTACTTCTCACTTTCACGTGTGGCAGGACATCGTCAAGTTTGCCCTACGTATAGGCAGACTAAGGTAATCTTAAGTGTATGAACAGAACTACACATCTGAGGGACCTTAATAACGATGACGGGCTGTGCTCCTGTGTCCCCCCCTGGCGAACGACGTTCAGGTGGTAAACGTGCGTTTGGTTCGTGACCAGAAAATATGGATGATCCCATCCCAAAAGCCGAATATTTCTGAGAAAGGCCGGACCATATGATCCGTGAATTTCATGACTAATCTCACTAGCCGCCTGAGAATCCATGGCCGTCGACGCGACTCCGACACCTGCCACCGTCGTATGTGTGGCTCCCCAGCTCAGCGGCGGCCACCATGTCACGGCGAGCGGTGGGCTTGCTTTTCCGTGTGGCTCCCCAGCTCGACACCGGCGGCCTCCAGGGCGCGGTAAGCGGCGGGCTTGATTTTCAACGTGGCTCCCTAGCTCGGCGGCGGCGGTCTCCATGGCGTGGCGAGCAACGAGCTTGCTACGTCTGCATCACACCCAGTCGACAGAAACGGCCTCGCTAAATATGTGCGGGTAGTGACCTTGCTAGGCACGGGTAGGCGGCCGCCCGCTAGGTCCGGCCTCCACCACAAAGGGAAAAGGGCCCGTTAATTACATATTAACCGGTGTGTTAATGGCATATTTATCCTTTTTTATTAATCGTTAACCCGTACATGTTTGCCCATGAACCAAACACACATGTTAAGTCAACCCACGAAGGGGTATCAGCAGATCGTAGCCGTCTAAATAGAACGTCGTTCGCCGGGGGGGGGGGGGGGGGACACCGGAGCAATAGCCAACGATGACAAGAAAGTTACACGGTTACATGACTAATCAAGCGTGCAGATAGATGATCTAGTCTTCATCCTGCTCCCAATGCCCGTGAACTACAAAGAAAACACCAAGCAGACATTGCCGGCCACCAACCAGGTCGCGCTCGTGGAGTCATGGTCCAAGTATTGAGCATGAAAAGTGGCAATTGATGTGATATGTTTACCTGCTCTCCCCAAGATGGAACAAAGGCGCCGTAAAAGGAAAGATATGGAGATTCGTTAAGAAAATCGCTAAGTTAAGTTCGATGCTTTTAATTTAATACATATTATACTCATCATATCATGTATGTGCATGGTTATGCTCTCTTAATTTGTCAATTGCCTAACTGTAACTTGTTCACCCAACATGCTATTTATCTTATGGGAGAGACACCACTAGTGAACTGTGGACCCTGGTCCATTCTTTTAATCGAATACAATCTACTGCAATACTTGTTCTACTGTTTTCTGCAAACAATTATCATCCACACTATACATCTAATCCTTTGTTACAGCAAGCCGGTGAGATTGACAACCTCACTGTCACGTTGGGGCAAAGTAATTGGGTTGTGTTGTGCAGGTTCCACGTTGGCGCCGGAATCCCTGGTGTTGCGCCGCACTACACTCCGCCGTCATCAACCTTCAACGTGCTTCTTGGCTCCTACTGGTTCGATAAACCTTGGTTTCTTACTGAGGGAAAACTTGACGTTGTACGCATCACACCTTCCTCTTGGGGTTCCCAACGGACGCGTGCTGTACGCGTATCAGGCTCCCAACCATCCTCTAACTTCCTATGAATAGAAGTTTCGTGATTTAATTTCTCTTCTCTAGCTTTTATGAGAGCATTTGTAATATGTTTCGTGAAAGCCAAATTTATAGCACTAGCATTAGGACTCTTAGCAAGTTTTTGTAAGAACTTTATAACTTCAGAGATGTGGCAATCATCAAAATCCAAACCATTATAATCTAAAGCAATGGGGTCATTATCTCCAATGTTGGAAAAAATTTCAGCAGTTTTATCACAGGCAGTTTCAGCAGTTTTAGCAGTTTCAGGCAGTTTTTCACGCTTTGCATTAGAAGTGGAAACATTGCCAACACCAATTATTTTACCATTAATAGTAGGAGGTGCATCAACATGTGGAGCATTAGCATTACTAGTGGTGGTAATAGTCCAAACTTTAGCTATATTATCTTCTTTAGCATTTTCTAATTTCTCCCACCTAGCACGCAATTCGGCCATCAATCTTATATTCTCATTAATTCTAACTTGGATGGCATTTGTTGTAGTAACAATTTTATTATTATTATTTTCATTAGGCATAATTTTCGATTTCAAAAGATCAACATCAGCAGCAAGACTATCGACTTTAGAAGCAAGTATATCAATTTTCCCAAGCTTTTCTTCAACAGATTTGTTAAAAGCAGTTTGTGTACTAATAAATTCTTTAAGCATAGCTTCAAGTCTAGGGGGTGTATTCCTATTATTGTTTTAAGAATTCCCATAAGAATTACCATAGCCGTTGCCATTATTATAAGGATATGGCCTATAGTTGTTACTAGAATTGTTCCGGTAAGCATTGTTGTTGAAATTATTATTTTTAATGAAGTTCACATCAACATGTTCTTCTTGAGCAACCAATGAAGCTAACGGAACATTATTAGGATCAATATTTGTCCTACCATTCACAATCATAGACATAATAGCATCAATCTTATCACTCAAGGAAGAGGTTTATTCGACAGAATTTACCTTCTTACCTTGTGGAGCTCTTTCCGTGTGCCATTCATAGTAATTAATCATCATATTATCAAGAAGCTTTGTTGCGTCGCCTAGAGTGATGGACATAAAGGTACCTCCAGCAGCTGAATCCAATAGGTTCCGCGAAGAAAAATTCAGTCCTGCATAAAAGGTTTGGATGATCATCCAAGTAGTCAGTCCATGGGTTGGTTAATTTTTAACCAATGATTTCATTCTTTCCCATGCTTGGGCAACATGCTCATTATCCAATTGTTTAAAATTCATTATGCTACTTCTCAAAGATATAATTTTAGCAGGAGGATAATGTCTACCAATAAAAGCATCCTTGCATTTAGTCCATGAATCAATACTATTCTTAGGCAGAGATAGCAACCAATCTTTAGCTCTTCCTCTTAATGAGAAAGGAAACAATTTTAATTTTATAATGTCACCATCTACATCCTTATTATTTTGCATTTCACATAGTTCAACAAAATTATTGAGATGGGCAGCAGCATCATCAGAACTAACACCAGAAAATTGCTCTCGCATAACAAGATTTAGTAAAGCAGGTTTAATTTCAAAGAATTCCGCTGTAGTAGCAGGTGGAACAATAGGTGTGCATAAGAAATCATTATTATTTGTTGTTGTGAAGTCACACAACTTAGTATTTTCAGGAGTACCCATTTTAGCAACAGTAAATAAAGCAAACTAGATAAAGTAAATGCAAGTAACTAATTTTTTTGTGTTTTTGATATAGCAAACAAGATAGCAAGTAAAGTAAAACTAGCAACTAATTTTTTTGTGTTTTGATTTAGTGCAGCAAATAAAGTACTAAATAAAGTAAAGCAAGACAAAAACAAAGTAAAGAGATTGGAGGTGGAGACTCCCCTTGCAGCGTGTCTTGATCTCCCCGGCAACGGCGCCAGAAAAAGAGCTTGATACGCGTACATCACGCGTCCGTTGGGAACCCCAAGAGGAAGGTGTGATGCGTACAACGACAAGTTTTCCCTCAGTAAGAAACCAAGGTTTATCGAACCAGTAGGAGCCAAGAAGCACGCACTACAAGAAAAGTTGCCATGGCCGACGAAGTTGAAGTCGCGCCGTGGTTGCTGGTGTACCATGGCCGACGATTTTGGGTCTGTCCGTTGTGCATGTCAAAACGTTTTTTTTCTCGTTTTTGAGGCCACCTAGCCCGACGAAACCGGCCAAAACGTTGCGTATGGTGGCCCGGGACGTGGTGCATCTCGAATTCTCGGGTTCGCCGGCCGAGTCAACGCAAATCCGCACCGCCGAGGGATGTAGGGCCCAGATGGCAGCCTCTCTGGCATTGTTTTTTTTTCTCGATCGCGCCATCTCGTTCAACGCACTCCGATCGAGCCGTTTACGATGCAGGATCATGGGTCCCGCATGTCATCCTCTATGAACCAAAATTCTTTCTATTCTTGGAATTTTTTGACCCCCTGATTTCTGGCTACTTTCCTTTTTCTTTTGATCCCTTGCCGCCTTGGAAACGTTGACACCGCTGCTGCTAATTGGGACCCGCATGTCATCCTCTATGAGCAATCAACTTTCTTTTCTTGGATTTTTTTTTGGCACCTCAAATTTGGTCACTTGCCTTTTTCTTTCGATCCCCTGCCGCCTCTCAAACGGTGATACCGCTGCTGCTAAATGGGACCCACATGTCATCCTCTATGTACTATAAAACTTTCTTTTCTTGGATTTTTTTTGGCACCTCATATTTGGTCACTTACCTTTTTCTTTCGATCCCCTGCCGCCTCTCAAACGGTGAGACCGCTGCTGCTAAATGGGACCCGCATGTCATCCTCTATGTACTATAAAACTTTATTTTCTAGGATTTTTTTGGAACCTCATATTTGGTCACTTACCTTTTTCTTTCGATCCCGTGCAGCCTCTCAAACGGTGATACCGCTGCTGCTAAATGGGACTCGCATGTCATCCTCTATGTACTATAAAACTTTCTTTTCTAGGATTTTTTTTGGAACCTCATATTTGGTCACTTGCATTTTTCTTTCGATCCCGTGCAGCCTCTCAAACGGTGATACCGCTGCTGCTAAATGGGACCCGCATGTCATCCTCTATGTACAATCAAGTTTCTTTTCTTGAATTATTTTTGGCTCCTGATATTTGGTCACTTGCATTTTTCTTTCGATCTCATGCCACGTTGAGGACCCTGCAGGCTCATGGGACCCGCATGTCATCCTCTATGTACAATAAAATTTCTTTTCTTGGATTATTTTTGGCTCCTGATATTTGGTCACTTGCCTTTTTCTTTCGATCCCGTGCAGCCTCTCAAACGGTGATACCGCTGCTGCTAAATGGGACCCGCATGTCATCCTCTACGTACACTCAAGTTTCTTTTCTTGAATTATTTTTGGCTCCTGATATTTGGTCACTTGCCTTTTTCTTTTGATCTCATGCCACGTTTGAAACGTTGAGGAACCTGCTGGCTCATGGGACCCGCATGTCATCCTCTATGTGCTATAAAATTTTATTTTCTTGGGGTTTTTTTCACCCTCTAATTTTTGGCTATTTCCTTTTTCTTTTGATCCCCTGATGCGCGTGGTTGACGTATTGTCTTTTCGTTCGACACGCGTCCGTTGGGAACCCCAAGAGGAAGGTGTGATGCGCACAGCGGCAAGTTTTCCTCAGTAGAAACCAAGGTTTATCGAACCAGTAGGAGTCAAGAAGCACGTTGAAGGTTGATGGCGGCGAGATGTAGTGCGGCGCAACACCAGGGATTCCGGCGCCAACGTGGAACCTGCACAACACAAACCAAGTACTTTGCCCCAACGAAACAGCGAGGTTGTCAATCTCACCGGCTTGCTGTAACAAAGGATTAGATGTATAGTGTGGATGATGATTGTTTGCAGAAAACAGTAGAGAACAAGATTGCGATAGATTGTATTTCAGTAAAGAGAATTGGACCGGGGTCCACAGTTCACTAGAGGTGTCTCTCCCATAAGATAAACAACATGTTGGGTGAACAAATTACAGTTGGGCAATTGACAAATAAAGAGGGCATGATCATGCACATACATATTATGATGAGTATAGTGAGATTTAATTGGGCATTACGACAAAGTACATAGACCGCTATCCAGCATGCATCTATGCCTAAAAAGTCCACCTTCAGGTTATCATCCGAACCCCCTTCAGTATTAAGTTGCTAACAACAGACAATTGCATTAAGTATTGCGCGTAATGTAATCAGTAACTACATCCTCGAACATAGCACCAATGTTTTATCCCTAGTGGCAACATCACATCTATAATCTTAGAGATTTCTGTCACTTCCCCAGATTCACGGAGACATGAACCCACTATCGAGCATAAATACTCCCTCTTGGAGTTACAAGCATCTACTTGGCCAGAGCATCTACTAGTAACGGAGAGCATGCAAGATCATAAACAACACATAGATATAAATTGATAATCAACATAACAAGTATTCTCTATTCATCGAATCCCAACAAACACAACATATAGAATTACAGATAGATGATCTTGATCATGTTCGGCAGCTCACAAGACCCGACAATTAAGCACAATGAGGAGAAGACAACCATCTAGCTACTGCTATGGACCCATAGTCCAGGGGTAGACTACTCACACATCACTCCGGAGGCGACCATGGCGGCGTAGAGTCCTCCGGGAGATCATTCCCCTCTCCGGCAGGGTGCCGGAGGCGATCTCCTGAATCCCCCGAGATGGGATTGGCGGCGGCGTCTCTGGAAGGTTTTCCGTATCGTGGCTCTCGGTACTGGGGGTTTCGCGACGAAGGCTATTTGTAGGCGGAAGGGCAGGTCAAGGGGCGTCACGAGGGGCCCACACCCTAGGTCGGCGCGGCCAGGGCTTGGGCCACGCCGCCCTATGGTTTGGCCACCTCGTGGCCCCACTTCGTCTCCGCTTCGGTCTTCTGGAAGCTTCGTGGCAAAATAGGACCCTGGGCGTTGATTTCGTCCAATTCCGAGAATATTTCCTTACTAGGATTTCTGAAACCAAAAACAGCAGAAAACAACAACTGGCACTTCGACATCTTGTTAATAGGTTAGTTCCAGAAAATGCACGAATATGACATAAAGTGTGCATAAAACATGTAGATATAATCAATAATGTGGCATGGAACTTAAGAAATTATTGATACGTCGGAGACGTATCAGCATCCCCAAGCTTAGTTTCTGCTCGTCCCGAGCAGGTAAACGATAAACAAAGATAATTTCTGGAGTGACATGCCATCATAACCTTGATCAAACTATTTGTAAAGCATATGTAATGAATGCAGCGATCAAAACAATGTAAATGACATGAGTAAACAAGTGAATCATATAACAAAGACTTTTCATGAATAGTACTTCAAGACAAGCATCAATAAGTCTCGCATAAGAGTTAACTCATAAAGCAATAATTCATAGTAGAAGCATTGAAACAACACAAAGGAAGATTAAGTTTCAGCGGTTGCTTTCAACTTGTAACATGTATATCTCATGGATAGTTGTCAACATAGAGTAATATAATAAGTGCAATATGCAAGTATGTAGGAATCAATGCACAGTTCACACAAGTGTTTGCTTCTTGAGGTGGAGAGAAATAGGTGAACTGACTCAACAATAAAAGTAAAAGAAAGGTCCTTCAAAGAGGAAAGCATCGATTGCTATATTTGTGCTAGAGCTTTGATTTTGAAAACAAGAAACAATTTTGTCAACGGTAGTAATAAAGCATATGTGTTATGTAAATTATATCTTACAAGTTGCAAGCCTCATGCATAGTATACTAATAGTGCCCGCACCTTGTTCTAATTAGCTTGGACTACCGGGATTATCGCAATGCACATGTTTTAACCAAGTGTCACAAAGGGGTACCTCTATGCCGCCTGTACAAAGGTCTAAGGAGAAAGCTCGCATTGGATTTCTCGCTATTGATTATTCTCAACTTAGACATCCATACCGGGACAACATAGACAACAGATAATGGACTCCTCTTTTATGCATAAGCATGTAGCAACAATTAATTTTCTCATATGAGATTGAGGATATATGTCCAAAACTGAAACTTCCACCATGGATCATGGCTTTAGTTAGCGGCCCAATGTTCTTCTCTAACAATATGCATGCTCTAACCATAAGGTGGTAGATCTCCCTTACTTCAGACAAGACGAACATGCATAGCAACTCACATGATATTCAACAAAGAGTAGTTGATGGCGTCCCCAGGAACATGGTTATCGCACAACGAGCAACTTAATAAGAGATAAAGTGCATAAGTACATATTCAATACCACAATAGTTTTTAAGCTATTTGTCCCATGAGCTATATATTGTAAAGGTAGAGAATGGAAATTTAAAGGTAGCACTCAAGCAATTTACTTTGGAATGGCGGAGAAATACCATGTAGTAGGTAGGTATGGTGGACACAAATGGCATAGTGGTTGGCTCGAGTATTTTGGATGCATGAGAAGTATTCCCTCTCGATACAAGGTTTAGGCTAGAAAGGCTATTTGAAACAAACACAAGGATGAAGCGGTGCAGCAAAACTCACATAAAAGACATATTGTAAACATTACAAGACTCTACACCGTCTTCCTTGTTGTTCAAACTCAATACTAGAAATTATCTAGACTTTAGAGAGACCAATTATGCAAACCAAATTTTAGCATGCTCTATGTATTTCTTCATTAATAGGTGCAAAGTATATGATGCAAGAGCTTAAACATGAGCACAACAATTGCCAAGTATCATATTATCCAAGACATTTTAGCAATTACTACATGTATCATTTTCCAATTCCAACCATATAATAATTTAACGAAGAAGAAACTTCGCCATGAATACTATGAGTAGAGCCTAAGGACATACTTGTCCATATGCTACAGCGGAGCGTGTCTCTCTCCCACACAAAGAATGCTAGGATCCATTTTATTCAAACAAAACAAAAACAAACCGACGCTCCAAGAAAAGCACATAAGATGTGATGGAATAAAAATATAGTTTCAGGGGAGGAACCTGATAATGTTGTCGATGAAGAAGGGGATGCCTTGGGCATCCCCAAGCTTAGACGCTTGAGTCTTCTTGATATATGCAGGGGTGAACCACCGGGGCATCCCCAAGCTTAGAGCTTTCACTCTCCTTGATCATGTTGTATCATCTCCCTCTCTTGATCCTTGAAAACTTCCTCCACACCAAACTTAGAACAACTCATTAGAGGGTTAGTGCACAATCAAAAATATACATGTTCAGAGGTGACATAATCATTCTTAACACTTCTGGACATTTCACAAAGCTACTGAAAGTCAATGGAATCGAAATATCCATCGAACATAACAAAACAGGCAATGCGAAATAAAAGATAGAATCTGTCAAAACAGAAAAGTTCGTATTGACGAATTTTATTGAGGCACCAGACTTGCTCAAATGAAAATTCTCAAATTGAATGAAAGTTGCGTACATATCTGAGGATCACTCACGTAAATTGGCATAATTTTCTGAGTTACCTACAGAGAATTTTGCCCAGATTCGTGACGGCAAAGAAATCTGTTTCTGCGCAGTAATCCAAATCTAGTATGAACTTTACTATCAACGACTTTACTTGGCACAATAAAACACTAAACTAAGATAAGGAGAGGTTGCTACAGTAGTAAACAACTTCCAAGACACAAAATAAAAACATAGTACTGTAGTAAAAACATGGGTTGTCTCCCATAAGCGCTTTTCTTTAACGCCTTTCAGCTAGGCGCAGAAAGTGTATATCAAGTATTATCAAGAGACGGTGTATCAACCTTACCTTGGGATTTACCCTTACCTTTCTTGTTCTTTTTCTTTCTCTTTGATTTAGAAAATATATGATTCCCCCCCGGTGTAGAGGTGAATTCCAGGGTGCCTTCTCCCACATCTATGACTGCTCCCAATAGTTTCAGCAGGGATCTTCTGAGTGTGATTTTTCCTGTCCCTACACATTCAATAACAAGATAATCAATGGATATTGTTCTTCCAAGAATGGTTGTATGCACACCTGCGGCTATTCCCTTAGGAATTATAACAGAGTTATCAATGAGAGTTATTTCTTCTCCTCCTTCATCAACTCCCCAAAGTTTCAAAGATTTATAAATGCTCTCAGGTATAAGGCAAAATTCAGACATAATATCACAATTGGCATGAAGAGTTTGATCACCGATAACAATTTTAACAGTAGGATCCCATAATGAAGGTTCAGAGTTCACTAAAACTTGTTCAAGACGATTACGAACATGGCGATAGTTGTCATCCAAGCGAGATGTACTTATCTCAAGATTGTTTAATCTATTATAAATGCTAATAAGGGCTGAATCAAAGTTATTAGCTGAATCATGTGATGCAACCAACTTCTTTATGGCATTAAAAGCTTGATCCCCATTGCAATGAAGGAAATCTCCTCCCACTAAAGCATCCAAAGCATATCTATAGCGAATCATAAGACCAAAATAAAAATTACTAAGGAGCAAACTTAGAGTCATTTGAGGTTCAGTTTTACGATAAGAAGTAAAAATTCTAGACCAAGCATCCTTAAAACTCTCCTCATCCCCTTGTTTAAAAGTGAAGACTAATTCTTCAGGCGAAGAAGTAACAGGTTCAGAGCTAGACATGGTAACAAAAGTAACTAATTTTTTGGTATTTTTAATATAGAGTGCAAGACAGTAAATAAAGCAAACTAGATAAAGTAAATGCAAGTAACTAATTTTTTTGTATTTTGATTTAGTGCAGCAAACAAAGTAGTAAATAAAACTAAGCAAGACAAAAACAAAGTAAAGAGATTGGGATGT
The DNA here is from genome assembly GCF_019359855.2 of Lolium perenne. Taxonomy (NCBI): domain Eukaryota; kingdom Viridiplantae; phylum Streptophyta; class Magnoliopsida; order Poales; family Poaceae; genus Lolium; species Lolium perenne. The sequence continues at coordinate 19,085,278 of NC_067249.2, forward strand.
GGAGCCTCCCCTTGCAGCGTGTCTTGATCTCCCCGGCAACGGCGCCAGAAATTTGCTTGATGCGCGTGGTTGACGTATTGTCTTTTCGTTCGACATGCGTCCGTTGGGAACCCCAAGAGGAAGGTGTGATGCGCACAGCGGCAAGTTTCCCTCAGTAGAAACCAAGGTTTATCGAACCAGTAGGAGTCAAGAAGCACGTTGAAGGTTGATGGCGGCGAGATGTAGTGCGGCGCAACACCAGGGATTCCGGCGCCAACGTGGAACCTGCACAACACAAACCAAGTACTTTGCCCCAACGAAACAGCGAGGTTGTCAATCTCACCGGCTTGCTGTAACAAAGGATTAGATGTATAGTGTGGATGATGATTGTTTGCAGAAAACAGTAGAACAGTATTGCAGTAGATTGTATTTCAGTAAAGAGAATTGGACCGGGGTCCACAGTTCACTAGAGGTGTCTCTCCCATAAGATAAACAGCATGTTGGGTGAACAAATTACAGTTGGGCAATTGACAAATAAAGAGGGCATGACCATGCACATACATATTATGATGAGTATAGTGAGATTTAATTGGGCATTACGACAAAGTACATAGACCGCTATCCAGCATGCATCTATGCCTAAAAAGTCCACCTTCAGTTTATCATCCGAACCCCCTCCAGTATTAAGTTGCTAACAACAGACAATTGCATTAAGTATTGCGCGTAATGTAATTAGTAACTACATCCTCGAACATAGCACCAATGTTTTATCCCTAGTGGCAACAGCACATCCATAATCTTAGAGATTTCTGTCACTTCCCCAGATTCACGGAGACATGAACCCACTATCGAGCATAAATACTCCCTCTTCGAGTTACAAGCATCTACTTGGCTAGAGCATCTACTAGTAACGGAGAGCATGCAAGATCATAAACAACACATAGATATAAATTGATAATCAACATAACAAGTATTCTCTATTCATCGGATCCCAACAAACACAACATATAGAATTACAGATAGATGATCTTGATCATGTTTGGCAGCTCACAAGACCCGACAATTAAGCACAATGAGGAGAAGGCAACCATCTAGCTACTGCTATGGACCCATAGTCCAGGGGTAGACTACTCACACATCACTCCGGAGGCGACCATGGCGGCGTAGAGTCCTCCGGGAGATGATTCCCCTCTCTGGCAGGGTGCCGGAGGCGATCTCCTGAATCCCCCGAGATGGGATTGGCGGCGGCGTCTCTGGAAGGTTTTTCGTATCGTGGCTCTCGGTACTGGGGGTTTCGCGACGAAGGCTATTTGTAGGCGGAAGGGCAGGTCAAGGGGCGTCACGAGGGGCCCACACCCTAGGTCGGCGCGGCCAGGGCTTGGGCCGCGCCGCCCTATGGTTTGGCCACCTCGTGGCCCCACTTCGTCTCCTCTTCGGTCTTCTGGAAGCTTCGTGGCAAAATAGGACCCTGGGCGTTGATTTCGTCCAATTCCGAGAATATTTCCTTACTAGGATTTCTGAAACCAAAAACAGCAGAAACAAGAATCGGCAATTCGGCATCTTGTTAATAGGTTAGTTCCAGAAAATGCACGAATATGACATAAAGTGTGCATAAAACATGTAGATATCATCAATAATGTGGCATGGAACATCAGAAATTATCGATACATCGGAGACGTATCATCCCCTGCCGCCTTGGAAACGTTGAGTAAGCTGCTGACTCATGGGACCCGCATGTCATCCTCTATGTACAATCAACTTTCTTTTTCTTTTGATCTCAAGCCGCATTTGAAACGTTGAGACCGCTGCTGCTAATTGGGACCTGCATGTCATCCTCTATGTACCATAAAGTTTTTTTCTTGGATTATCTTTGGCTCCTGATATTTTGTCACTTGCCTTTTTCTTTCGATCTCATGCCGCCTTTGAAACGTTGAGTAAGCTGCTGGCTCATGGGTCCCGCATGTCATCCTCTACGAACAATAAAAGTTTCCTTTCTTGGAGTTATTTTTGACCCCTAATTTCTGGCTATTTGCCTTTTTCTTTTGATCTACTGCCCCCTTTGAAACGATGACGACGCAGCTGGCAGGTCGGTCCCACATGTCATCCTCTGTGAACAATAAAAGTTTCCTTTGATGGATTTATTTTGAACCCCTAATTAATTTCGGGATATTTCCTTTTTTCCTTTGATCCCCTGCCGCCTTGGAATCGTTGAGGATGCTGCTGCCTCATGGGTCCCGCATGTCATCCTCTCAGAACGGTAAATGTTTCTTTTCTTGGATTTTGTTGACCAAACGATTTTTGGCTTATTTTTTCTTTCGATCTCCTGCAGCCTTTAAAACGTTCAGGGCGCTGCTGGCTCACGGGTCCCACATGTCAACCTCTATGAACAATAAACGCTGAGGATGCTGCTGCCTCATGGGTCCCGCATGTCATCCTCTCAGAACGAAAATGTTTCTTTTCTTGTATTTTTTACCAACAGATTTTTGGTTTATTTTTTCTTTCCATCCCCTGCCGCCTTTAAAACGTTGACGACGCTGCTGGCTCATGGGTCCCCGATGTCAGCCTCCCCGTACAAGAAACATGTGATATCTTGATTATTTTACAGACAATAAACATTGTATTTCGCTCTGAGCTATTGCATACGGATAAATTAAATCTTTATTTTTACATAGACAAACTTATATGTTGAATCTCCTTGTTTTGTGTTTTTGCGAAGCATAGGACTTTCCTGTTTTTTTTTAGAAAAATCCGAACTTTCCTGTTTTGGAGTGGGCTGAAATTGTACGAGTCAAAAGGCCCAGCAGGATAGTTCGAAGGCCCAGATGTCCAGATGCAGCCCAATTGAAATCTTTCTTTTCTTGGATTTTTTCACCCCCGATTTCTCGGCTACTTCATTTTTCTTTTGCTCCCGTGCCGCCTTGGAAATGTTGAGTACGCTGCTGCAAAATGGGACCCGCATGTCATCCTCTATGTACAATAAAATTTCTTTTCTTGGATTATTTTTGGCTCCTGATATTTGGTCACTTGCCTTTTTCTTTCAATCTCATGCCGACTTTGAAACGTTGAGGAAGCTGCTGGCTCATGGGTCCCGCATGTCATCCTCTATGAACAATAAAAGTTTCCTTTGTTGGATTTATTTTTTACCCCTAATTTCTGGTTATTTGCCTTTTTCTTTTGATCCCCTGCCCCCTTTGAAACCATGACGACGCAGCTGGCAGGTCGGTCCCACATGTCATCCTCTATGAACAATAAAGGTTTCCTTTGATAGATTTATTTTTTACCCTAATTAATTTCTGGCTATTTCCTATTTTTATTTTGATCCCCTGCCGCCTTGGAATAGTTGAGGATTGCCTCATGGGTCCCGCATATCATCCTCTCAGAAAGGTAAAAGTTTCATTTCTTGGATTTTGTTTACCAACTGATTTTTGGCTTTTTTTGTTTCGATCTCCTGCCGCCTTTAAAACGTTGACGACGCTGCTGGCTCATGGGTCCCCAATGTCAGCCTCCCCGTACTGCAAATCCTCTTTCTGCAAAGGTTGTATTTCTAGCTAGATAGCTAAGGTGGATTCGACCGCCGTGGTTCGAGCAGCTCAGGTAAGCCTTCTTGCACTGATTAATGGAACTAGTGTATAGCAAGGTCAAGACATGTGGCTTGGTGTAATGAATCTATTTGAATCATGTTGTGGATTCAATCTGATAGTTCTCTAACAGGTCAGCCAAAATAGAAATTAAGTTTTTTTCTAAAACGGAAATGCAAATTAAGATGAACACAAACATTAGTTATCATAATAGCTGATCATACATACATACTTGCTAAGAGCAAAAGCTTGCCAGAGTTTTACCACCCATACAATTAATTAGCAGTTCAGATAAGATAACCTTATATAAGTATAACTACAAATGCATTTGCTAAGGGCTCATGGGACAATAGAACTAGACAACCGCAAACTTGATGACCAGCATGTCACAGTGGCATCGAAAGATCTTGACCTTCAACTTTGATCCAATGCGAAGTTTGGCACCGTCAATGAACTTTTTCCACCTGGAAGTAACAGCCAAGCGGCCATCTGTGGGACTGACGGAGTACCGTCCCTCCACGGTGAGACCTTCACTCTCCATGACGAGGGAAATCTTGCCCCTTCGGCCAGCATTGAGATCCTTGGCGATACTTTTAGGCAATTTCTGATTCAAAGCAAGAGATACCAACAAAAATTAGTCAATGGCACCAATGCACTAAAGACTGAACCATGTGAGACTTTGAGCAGAGAAGACATCAAGATAAGAGCAGTTATGCTGTCATATACTCACGAACATAGCCTTCAGATGCGTCCTGGTCACCACACGGGTGGCCACAACAATGAGCTGAGACCTCGGTGATCTGGCTGGGGCAGGTGCAGGAGCCTGGGCTGGTACACGAGCTGGTGCTGATGCAGGAGACTGCTGGGCAGGTGCAATAAACGGTGCCTCTAGAGGAACCGGTGCTGATGCAGGAGACTGTTGGGCAGGTGCAGTAAACGGTGCAGCTAGAAGAACCAGTGTTGATGCAGGAGCCTGCTGGGCAGGTGTAGTATATGGGGCCTCTACAGGAACCAATGCTGATGTAGGGGCCTGCTGGGTAGATGCAATAAACGGTGCTGGTACAGGAACCGGTGCTGATGCAGGAGAGTGGGAAGCCGGTGCCGGTGCTGGTGTGGGTGCCCTTTGTGACATCCGCTCCTGTTCCATCAGGGGATCTGCAGCTTTGATCATGTTAAACCCAGCAAGCTAGAACAGAGGGAATGGTTTAGAACAACTGCTCAGAATGCAGTAATCAAAGGATATGAGTACAAAAAAGTTACATATTATATATTTGGAAGTGTCTCCAACTCTGTAAGCAGTTACGTATATCTGCCCGTTTGAGTTTCGATCCTCACTCGTCGCCCTTCTTCAGACCGTAGTCAAAAGCAAACTTTCTCCAATCATGTCCATACAAATATGTGATGGCCTGCGTCTTGTAGACATACACCTCATAGACCGTGTAGGTGTTCATCAATTTGCCATTGCCATGCATAGTGAAAGACCCTTCATGCGGACACTTCTGGTTAATCATTGGACGAAGTTCACAAGGTACAGTCTGCAGGTGAAAATTGATACTAATGTAAGAAGCAGGAAGACTAAAAACAAGACTTTACTATATGCCAATTCATGCTAAACCACTGAGAATACATACCTGTAACTCTGTGAAGGAGTTATTAGAAAGGTAGATAGAGCCATAGGAGGTGTTATATGCGGGGTATGTACATGGGCCCGCCATATTCCCGCAAGCTCGACATCGGGATGGTGAAGAAAACATGGGAGGTACTACTGGTGCGTAGCGCTGAATGTAAGTGGAAGAATTAGGTTGTGTAAAGTGCATAGTTCAGAGCAATGCAAATGTTGACAAGCGAGTGCATAACACTATGTTACAAACTGAACAGTCAAAATTTAGTGTATGATGAATATAAGCATGCTAATTTGGCGTTTCCGAATTCCAAGAAGCAAGAGATGAGACGGTGATAATATCGAAATAAATCATGGCATGTATATGTGGCTTAAGAAAATATACCCGAACCCTTGGATGGTTACGGCCCGGCTGGTCCTTGGACTTGAGCTTATATAAGCATCCAGAAGGTGGGGCTGGCAGTAACTTGGTGGCAGCCTCTGCAGATGCCTCATCAGCAGCAGTTGCAATCTTTTTGACCAATGAAGGCTTAACAGTTTCGATGCATATGAAAATTGATGAGCAACGGACATCAGCAGTGATATATAAAATGAATCTATGAGACACTGATGCATATAGTGCTGGATGTAAGTGGAAGAATAGGGTTGTGTGTGTTTCTGAACTATTGGTAAGCATAATTAGACAAAGCCGGCAATAAACAGACAAATCAAATCATGTATGAGGATTAAGAAAATATACCTGCTTAAAAAGGATACCACCCAGCTGGCCCGTGGCCTTGTGCTTGAGGAGGTTTTCAGAAGATGGTGGCGGCACCATCATCTTCATCAGGATCATTTTTTATCCATTTGAGTAGAGGCACAGAAGCTTCATCCTACATATGAATAGCAACAGAACTCATCATTGATATTTAATAAATCTATGAGATGGACTGATGCAAAAAGTGCGGGATGTAAGTGGAAGAATAGGGTTGTGCATAGACAACAGTTGACAACAATGCAAATGATTACAAAAGAAGCCAACGGAACTCAACAGTTTATATCTTTGGATGAGACAGACTGAAAAGTGAAAAATTAGTGTATGATGATTGTAAGCAAACGCAGTGTTCTGAACTTTTGGTAAGCATTAGGCAAAGCCAACAGTAATTAAACAGATAATAATAAAATCATGTATGTGGATTAAGAAAATATACCAGATTCATTAAAAGGTCACCACCCAGCTGGCCCATGGCCTCGTGCTTGTAGAGGTTTTCGGATGATGGTGCCGGCACCATCGTCCTCACAGCAGCCTCATCAGCCTCATTTTGCATCCACTTGAGTAAAGGCGCAGCAGTTTCAGCCTGCATAAGAATGGGAACAGATCTCAGCAGTGATATTGAATGACTCTGAGACAGACTGATGCATATAGTGCTGGATGTAAGTGGACGGGTATGGCTGTGTATGGACAACAGTTCACAACAATGCAAGGGTGTGTTCGGTTCTAAAACAGCGTGGAATGGAATGGAATGGTTCCATTTCAGAGGAATGGAATGGTTACATTTTTTTCGGTTGGGAAAAATGGAGAGCGGAACAGATCAAGGTTAAACTAATCATTTGCCTCAAAATTGTAATTAGCAATTGCAAATGACATTTAATCTCAAAATCGTAATTAACAGCGCCTAATGGTGCTCTTTTAATCTAAAAATCGTAATTAACATCATTTTTTGTTGGGTTAGGGGAACTGGAGAGTAGATGAACATTACTGTATGGAGAGTGCATTCGCTACCCGCATGGGTAGCTACACACCCATGCAGTATACCAATATGCAAGCCATATTAACTTGTTTTAGCTCGGTTTCCTAGTAGAACGTGGAATTCTAGTGTACAAAAGTGGTTTCCGAATTTTGATATGAATATTTTTTGATCAAAGTCAACTCACCAACGTATTTTGCATTGACTTTTTGAATATTGAGTTGACTTTGACAAAAAAAAGTTCAAATCAAAATTCGGAAACCACTTTTATACACTAGAATTCCACGTTCTACTAGGAAACTGAGCTAAAACAAGTTAATATGGCTTGCATATTGGTATACTGCATGGGTGTGTAGCTACCCATGCGGGTAGCAAGCTTCATCCGTTACTGTATGATGATTGTAAGCAAACGAATTTGGTGTTTCTAAACTTTTGGCTTCGAGATCTTATGGGCTTCAACTATAGCCTACCCCAACTTGTTTGGGACTGAAAGGCTTGGTTGTTGTTGTTGTTGTTGTAAACTTTTGGCAAGCATTAGAAAAAACCGACAATAAACAGACAAATATCAAGGCATGTTTTGTGGATTAAGAAAATATACCATATTCATTAAAAGATCACCACCCAGCGGGCGCGTGGCCTTGTGCTTGTAGAGGCATTTAGAAGATGGGGGCGGCATCAACATACTGGCAGCCTGATCAGCCGCAGTTTTGATCTTCCTTTTGAGTAAAGGCCCTAAAGTTTCAGTCTGCATATGAATAGCAAAACAAAAGGCAGACCTCAGCAGTGATATTGAATTACTGTATGAGATAGACTGATGCATATAGTGGATGCTCTTAGCCTTTTGCACCATGAACACTAGCTATGGATAGACAAAAAAAACTACTCCAGTTGACTCAGCTTTGTCTAGATACCTCCATCCCAAAGCTTAAGGCTTATTTATTTTTGAGAAATCAAAACAAGTAAAGTTTGACCAAAATTTTAGAACATTCTATCAACAAATATAATATTGTGTAGATACCGTAGGTAAATATATTTCACAACCTATTTAATGATATTAATTTTGTATTTTGCATGTTAATGATTTTTGGTAAAAGCTTAGTCAAACATGATATAGTTTGACTTTCTAAAAATAATATAATCCCTAAGCTTTGGGATGGAGGTAGTAGTATCTAGAGCTAAAAACACATCTAGATACATCCGTATCTACAGATAGTTGAGTCAATTAATTTGGATCTGAGGGAGTATCAGATTCAGACTACATCATGATAAGTTGGTTAAAAAAATTACCCCTCGGTGGTCCCTGCCCAGCTCGGCAGTGGCATTTCGCTTCTTGTGCTGCAGATCGGGCCATGCTCCTGCAGCAGGTGGGGCGCTATTCTCGTTCCCCATAGCCTCAGCACGGAACCTGGAGGTACCAACCTGATACAGAGAATATAGAGCATGGTGTCACAGAGGCTTTATGCACAAACAGCTGAAGACATGTGCTACTTTAAGCATCTTCCAGAACAGGAACAGATTGAGGATGCAGACAGACAGAGTGGATAAGCAAACGGAGTACCTGCTTTGCGGGGCTGGGGACGCAGCTCAGGCTCAGCCAACTGCCCACATGCGTGGTGGCCTTACGCTCCATTGCCCCCACCACCACCACCGAGGTATTTCCTTTCCTGTACAAGCTGACAAAAGATACATTGAGGATCTGCAGAAACTACAAAGGTTGCAAATGTCGACAAATAAAGGAAGAACACCCCAATCCAAGCAAAGGTAGCCCCCGCCCCCCACCCCCATCAATCACTCCCAGCGCGAGGGTAACCAGAAAGACACCCCTTCGCCCAGAATAGGAAATAGTAGATGCGCAAGATATCGAGGTGAGGAAAAAAGAACCGATCTCGAGAAAGGAAAGAGCATTACTAGTACTACCTAATCCGCTTGGTCTAGATGCAGCTTGCCCCTCCAAGCTGGATGCCTGGATGGTGGAGGCGAAAGGAGGGGATCGAGCTAGCGGCTTGCATCCGTCGGCTGTCGGCACTCGATCGGGAGAGACAAAGGGGGCTACATAAAGGGGAGGGGTTACATATTTTATTACAAAGTGAACTTACTGCTGTGACTAGTCATTACATGTCTCACTGAAACTGGGGCCCATAGTGTGGCACCCCAAATTCACTTGAACCTGTACGGCGGGACGCATTGGCGCGTCAAGAAAACCCCCGAATTGTAGCGGGGAAATGAAACATTTCACAAAAAATCGAAATTCAAGCACACTGCCACGCGCCAAGCACGCGGGTTGTTCCTTCCTCTTCCTCGGTTCCTCCTCCCCTATCTGAAAAAACCCCAAATCCCAAGCACAAACAACAACAAAAAAAAAACCAAATACCCTGGCCGCCATGCATGTCCTCGTTAACCCGCTGGAGATCGTTCCCGGACGAGGCGGACCCCCCGCCCTGAGATCCCGAGTTCGTCCGTTCCGTCCACCTCGAGGCACTGCGTGCTGTCTCGCAGCGGCGGCTTGAGGGCGCTGCAGAGGAAGTTCCGCCGGAAAGTACTCATGGCAACCGTGCAAGCTCACCGGCGTGCTGTATCCCGAGAGGAACTGGTCAAAGCTTTGCTATTCGCCAAAGAAAAAAAGCGGGCCAAGATCTGGTCAAAGCTTCGTCGATGGCTTGCCGCGAGAGGCTTGGAGTCCAGAGTCAATAAACTAGCTGCTGGAGGACTTGGGCGGTTTACACCGATTCATATTAACTGACTCAAGTTTGTTAGTCTAGATAACAAATGCATCTAGACACATCCATATCTAGATAAAATTGAGTCAATTAATATGAATCAGAGGGGAGTGCCTGAAAGTGTTTCATGCTACCAATTAATGCGCTGGCAGGACTGGCTATAGAAGTAATTGTGCTACTACTCATACGATGAACTGATTGTGTGGGTGTCAAATTTTGCAACGCGATCATCCACTGAGTACTTAATTATAGTTCTAGCGTCAAAGGCGTACAAATCATAACAAATATAGTACATACTACAGCACCAGAACATAAAAGTACGAATCATAAAGTAGCTCAACATTTTGCATCAGGGCTAGGTGGTCCTGAGACTACCGGGGCGCCCCTGATGATCTCCGGGCGTGCATCCGCTTCAACGCAAAGCTGTGTACTCGGTCCACGGCCTCCTTCTGTAGGCTGGATAATCTCAGGTGCAGGACCTTCGTATATGAAAGGCTCGTCATCAGTACCATCCACAGGTGCATCAGGGTTGGGTGGTCTTGAGACTACCCGGACGCAACTGATGATCTCTGGGCGTGCATCCACTTCAACGCAAAGCTGTGTACTCGGTCCACGGCCTCCTTCTGTAGGCTGGATAATCTCAGGTGCAGGACCTTCGTCTATGAAAGGCCTGTCATCAGTACCATCCACAGGTGCATCAAACTGAGATTCATCTTCAAATCTCCCATCAAACTGAGAGACCTCTTCAACTCTATGCTTCTGCAATTAGTACATCAACAGATTAGACAAACATCTAAGGGATGCAACCTGAACAAATGCCGTTTTACATATTTACCTTCTCATCTGGCACAGCACATGTCCTAGAGCTGAAACCCGGTTCCTGAAGCAAGCGCTTTTTCTCTCCTTCCCGTCCATCCATCTGCAACAAGTTAAGTTTGAGTACAGAACTTGCACAGCAATGCAAACTATTGATCGAAACAGCGGCAGCATCAATATAAATAATTAACTACATATGCCAGCACACATACAGTGTGAGCAAGATCTGCTTCTCCCGCTGAAGGATCATTATGTGGTTCACCATGATAAACCCACCTAACATATGTGCAGTCCATCCCAAAAATGTGTAAATGATCTTCCACTACATGGTGAGGCCTCTTCTCACCATTCATACATGTGCAGCGCGGGCAATACACGTCCAGGTCGTGACCTTCATGAGCTCTAATAAACCCCATAAAGGGTTGAACACCATTTATATATGAAGGTGAACATAAGTGTCCATGTAGTATCCAAGTTCTGTCCATCTGTTGAATTATGAGATACAATGTGAAAGTATAGAGATGGTAAACCTAGAGGGGGGGGTGAATAGGTTTCTACAAATTTTAATTCTTTCTTTGCAATATTAGGCTTTGCGGAATATAAAGATGAGCCTAATGCAAACTAGGTGAAGCAACCTATATGAGAATACAACCAACTCGAGCACGAAGGCTCTCACAGTGCGATTAAATCACAAGTAAGGAGTTCGGTTAGAGATAACCGATAGCACGCGGAGACGAGGATGTATTCCCGTGTTCCCTTGCTTTGCAACAAGGTACGTCACGTTTGGAGGAGTGGAGGTCCCACGAAGGATTCCCCGCGCCACGAAGGCTCACCCTATTCTCCGGAGCCTATCCCACGAAGGAATAGCTCACTCACTTGTGGTAGACTTTGAGGTAGCCTCCAAACCTTCACAATCTTGCCCGGAGCAAATCCACAGCCCGGATGCTTCCGGACTCCTCTTGCCTACCTAGGGTTTCCTAGGAACCCTAGGAAGCAAGCTTCTCAATGAATACAAGGGGGAATGAGATTTGGCTTGGTAGAACGGTAGATCGGGTCCTCCTCTAATGATTCCCCGGAGGGATTTGAGTTTGGGTGGAGGAGGAGGGAGATCTGAGGCTTTTGGTGTTTCTAGCAATGGAGTATGAGAGAGAGAGCTTAAGAACAGCTTGTAGTGTAGTGCCTGACTGTTCAGAGGTAGGAGAAGACCTATTTATAGTGTTCTTCTAAATACGGCCGTTGGTCACTTGCCACATCAGCAGATTCTTCGAGAAACCCGGTCAACCGGATTTTGCGCCGGACAGGCCGGTCCACAGCCCGGTCAGACCGGGCCACAGACCGGGCCGGCCGGTTTCCAACCGGAGCTGGGACCGGGACTTGACCGGGCAGACTTCTGTGCTTACTGGATGTGGCCCGGATGTCACAGGCGCAGAACCCGGTTGCTGACCGGGCCGCTCGGTCAGGCGCCCGGTCAGACCGGGCCGTGGACCGGAGCAGCCGGTCCGAAACCGGGCTGGTGACCGGACGCGCGCCGGATGGCTTCGTTTCTTTACTGGATGTCGCCCGGATGGCACCGGTTCAGGGTCCGGTTGGCGACCGGGCTGCTCGGTGCCAGGGGCCGGTCCAACCGGATTCGTGGACCGGCCTGGCTCAGAAAAACTAGCTGATTTTTCGTCGAATTGGGGGGGTCTCCCGTTGCCTTTTGTTCCATTGCAACACCATCATACCTCTTTGGCTAATACCTGAAAGTCATCTTGTAGGCATGTATTAGTCCAAATACTCTAGCACGGTGTCATAGATACCAAAATAATGGATAAGGGTAAAATACCCTTACAATCTCCCCCTTTTTGGTATATGATGACAAACCGAGCTAGAGTAACACATAGATATTATGATAAGCTCTAAACCTTGATTCCATAGAAGATATTACAACAGCTCCCCCATAATGTGTGCACTTGGAGAGTTTGCGTTTGAATGCAAAGTGCACCATTTGTGGAATATGAGAAGCTCCCCCAATATCTTTAGGAAACAAGCATGGTATGGACAAGTATATCAACATATATAAGCATAAAGCATGATTATCCTAACATAGAGTAGCACACATAATAGTCGTCCATACATATCCATACATGAATCATTCAAAGTAGCAAATGGTTCTTGAGAAATCAAAGCAATTACGCACAAGCCATATAAAATCCAAATAAAGCAACTCCCATGGCTTGTGACAACGAAAGAACCCCGTAATTCTAGACTCTACTCTCTTCTCCCCCTTTGGCATCGGAACACCAAAAAGGCGAAGAAAAGAGGAGAGATGCTAGCGTCCCATCAATAGAAGTGGGGCACGGCAGATGGAGAGTTGCCATCACCATCCCCATCGTCATCCTCGTCATCATCATCCTCATCATCATCCTCTTCATCATCATCCTCATTACCGTCATCATCCTCTTCATCGTCATCATCCGGCGGGGGTGGATGAGCAAATCTACCACCAAAGTACAGAGAAGGATCAAAGTTCTGGAACATCTCATCAGTGAGAGGAGGCATCTCCCAGTCTTGTGCATGGACAGGCTCCAACTCAGGGCCAGGAGGAGGGATAGGCACATTCCTAGCAGCCATGAACTCATTTTGGCGCCTCCTTGTCTCTTGGTTCAAAGCGAGACTTTGATGTGCAACATCATGTGTAGTTTTGCACATCTGCCATAAGCGAGAGAAGAACCGTGCGACACCACGCTGTGGGCGACGAGAGGAGCTGGAGCTAGCATGGTCATGGCGTGCCTTGGACCGGCGCTCAGAAGGCATCATTTCCGGAACATCCGGGTTATCACCTTGGGCCGGGATTTTGAATGCTTCCATCCTGACCCGCTCACCTAAAACATTGAGAGGTGCGGGCACAACCTTGTTGATGAGCAGCTGAACGTACTGGGCAAGGTTAGGAGTCAACCTCTCGCGAACACAGCGCCGTAACTCGCAGTAGATGAGATCACAGCCATCAATAGGTTGCCGGTGCTCAGGGAGACAGTAGTACATCAAGTTCAGATGGTATGCACGGCATTCACTTGTATCGCCGGACTTGCTGATGAGAGTCTCACGGAAGAGCTTGGCAAGTAAGAGGTAGGAGTAGTACATCCCGGATATGGTGGGAGGTCCAGGTGTGGGCTCCGGCGGATAGCAGCCAGCAATGTCCCCACGGTTGAACTTCTGCTGAGAATATATCTTGAAGCCAGAAGTACGCCCTCCACCAAACCCCAAGGCTTCACAGAAATCAAGATAGTTGCAAGTGTATTGCTGTTTGCCCGTCATCCAAGTCATAGTCCGAGCTGCATCATCATGGAAAAAGACTGTGCAGTGGAACTGTCTCACCAAGGTTGGACAATAGCACCCATCAGTAGGTGTCAAGCACATAAGATCATACAACCCCATCCGCCTCAAGGTCGCAACCACAAAGCGGAACTTGGTGGCTTCATACATTCCAATGACATCCTTGATGGCCTTGGGCATAACAATGGTGCCTTTCTTCATGTACTCGCGGGAGTCATAGAATTCTTCCCACATGACTTGCTGTGTGTTGGTCCAGAAGAATTGATCTCCCCCTGTGTAAGTGGGTTCCGCAAAGCGATAGGGGTTGGACTCTCTGAGTCTTCTCCATGCCCCAATATGCACACTGCCAACATGGAAATCTGGCAGTACCTCATCACCATCCTGTGCTGCCTCTTTATCTTTCCTCTTATTGGCAGATTTCTTGATTCGGCCTCCAGTTGAGCTGCCACCCCTAGTCAGAGGAGCACGACCAGTAGAGCGCCGGGGTGGAACCCCGGAGCTCCTCCCTCTCTTGGCAACATGGCCAGGGTTCGCTTCAGTCCATTCATCACCTGTGAATCAGCATAATAGGGAGAGGATAGCAAAGAGGTAAGTGTACATGTCATCAGCATATGTGAGGAAGCCAAAAGCATAGCCTAGGTTCAAGTGTCTCGACGAGATCATGCGAAAAAGCTGAGCGAGCCGGCGCAGGAGCCGGTCCGACCGGACGACAGACCGGACGAGCCGGTTGGCCATCCGGTTTGACCGGGCTGTGCGCCGGACCAGCCGGTCGAGAGGCCGGTCGACCGGGCTGTGAACCGGGTCATGCTGAGTTGTAACGTTTTTGCCCAGAAATTCGACATAAAATCATGCAAAACTCACAAACTTGAACATAGATTATACCAGGAGAGTGAACAATGTGCATAGGAGGGGTGTGACACTCTAGGTGGCATGAGGACTTACTAACCCTAACCCTAACCCTAATTTTTCTCAACTTTCCTCAAAAATGAGCAATGTGGGAGGGAAAGCAAGAGGGAGGGGGATAGGGAGAAGGATTTACCCGAAGACATTGTCCTCTTGGCCCAAATGAGCAAGAGGAACTCGTGAAGAAGGCTTGAGGACCAAATCCCCACGATCTCCCAAACTAGCTTGAGAGGGACCAAATGCTTTGGTGAAGATGCTTGCGAGATCCCGATCTATGTTTGTGTGAAGTTTGGGGAGAATCTAGTGGTGGGAAGTGCCTAGGATGTGGTGGAGATGGTGGAGGCGGCGGCCATGGAGGTTTGAGAGGTGGGGGATAATGAGGAAGAAGATCCCCAAGGGGTATCCTCTTCAAAACATAACAGCCCGCACGGCCGGTCGGGCACCCGGTCGACCGGGCCAGTGACCGGACGACCCGGCGCACAGGCCGGTCCGACCGGGCCAGTGACCGGCCAGAGACAATTTTCCCAAAAATGTGTCATTTTGCCTCGTTTTGCCCCTATTCTTTGTGTAAATGTGTGTGAGTGCTCATATGATGACATGTACATATAGATAGATAGATAATGATGGGATGAGCATAGACATGGAGTTGGAAGCACAAAGTTCTCTAGGCATACCCATTGGAGAGAAAATCCAAACAAGATGTGAATAGCAACAATGGGCATGATTCGAAGTATATCAAGAATCATAAGAGCATTTTGAAATAGTTTTTGCAATAAGATCATTTGGCCTTATGTAGTCAAATCAAGTTGTAATGAAGGCTCAATGAGGGGCGGGGGATTACTCCCCCTATGTGAAAAGCGCAAATGTCATGAGACCTCGAAGAGACATGCTTGGGTCCATATAATGACATTGGGTCTATTTATGTTGCACACATAGGTATGCATCATACCAAGACATGGTAAGATGACTATCCCCACATGTGCTATGCCTCTAAGCTAGATAGCAAGATAAATGCAAGAATATAGTGCAAGAAGTTAATCAATCCAAGTTTTTAGGATCAAGAATACCAAGTTCTCCTCTCAAGTTAACAAAGCGGGCTTCATCCAAAGGCTTAGTGAAAATATCCGCCAATTGGTAGGTTGTTCCCACATGAGTGAGATCAATATCCTTATTGGCAACATGATCACGTAGGAAGTGATGGCGAATGTCAATATGTTTGGTGCGACAATGTTGAACCGGGTTGTTGGCGATCTTTATTGCACTTTCATTGTCACAAAGAAGAGGCACCGTACCAAGAGACACACCATAGTCTTTCAAGGTTTGCTTCATCCATAACAATTGAGTGCAACAAGATGCCGCGGATATGTATTCGGCTTCGGCGGTGGATAGGGCGGTGGAGTTTTGTTTCTTGGATGACCAACTCACCAATGACCGGCCAATAAATTGGCAAGCCCCGGAGGTAGACTTCCGATCAACCTTATCACCGGCCCAATCGAATCCGAATAGCCAATGAGTTCAAAGGTTGACCCCTTTGGATACCATAGCCCGAGAGTAGGAGTGAGAACAAGGTATCTTAGTATCCGTTTGACCGCCACTAAATGGCTCTCCTTGGGAGCGGATTGAAAACGAGCACACATCCCTACACTTAGCATGATATCCGGCCTAGAGGCACAAAGGTAGAGCAAGGATCCTATCATGGAGCGGTATACCTTTATGTCCACATCCTTCTCACCGTCACATGAACCAAGTTGCCCCTTTACGGGCATGGGTGTCTTCATTGGACTTGCATTGGTCATGTTGAATTTCTTGAGCATGTCCTTCACATACTTTTCTTGAGAGATGAAGGTGCCTTTTGCAAGTTGCCTCACTTGGAAGCCTAGAAAGAACTTCAACTCTCCCATCATGGACATCTCAAATTTCCTAGTCATCAATAGCTCAAAAGCTTTGTTATGATTGGGGTTAGTTCCACCAAAAATAATATCATCAACATATATTTGACATATAAATAGGCCACCCCCTTTAACCCGCTTGGTGAAAAGGGTGGAATCGACCGTACCCATGCAAAACCCATCATGTAGTAAGAAATCCCTAAGGAACTCATACCAAGCACGTGGAGCTTGCTTGAGACCGTAGAGTGCCTTATGGAGTAAATACACGTGGTTGGGTCGGCATGGGTCTTCGAAACCCGGGGTTGAGCCACATATGCGGTTTCTTTTAGGGGACCATTCAAAAATGCACTTTTCACATCCATTTGATATAATTTGAAATTGTGGAAAGATGCAAATGCAAGCAAAAGACGAATAGCTTCAAGACGGGCTACCGGCGCAAAGGTATCCTCAAAATCCATACCTTCTATTTGGGCAAACCCTTGCGCCACTAACCTTGCTTTGTTTCGTATAACAATGCCATTCTCATCTTGCTTGTTCTTGAATACCCATTTGGTCCCAATGACATTGATGCGATGATCCTTGGGTCTCTCAACTAGAGACCATACTTCATTACGAGTGAAACACTCCAATTCTTCTTGCATGGCAATTACCCAATCCGGATCAACCAAGGCTTCATGTACCTTAAGTGGTTCAAAACTAGACACAAAAGCATGATGTTGACAATAAGTGATAAGTAATGCATGGTGTCTACGAGTTACCACTCCTCTTGAGATGCTACCAAGGACTTGATCCACTTTCATGTCACTAGCCCTTGTAGCGGCCTTGATCTTCCGAATGGTTCCTTCATGATCAATGAATTCATCTCTTGCAAGTACTTGATCATGAGGGACCACTTGAGCTAGGTCATGAGTAGATGATGTTTCTTGATCGTCATCATGATCTTGCTCCATGGAATGAGGATCTTCTTCTTGTTCTTCGGATTGAGACTCATCTTGAGTGGAGGATGGTTCTTGAGTTGCACTTGATGGTTCGGCTTGAGTTGAGCTAGGCTCTACTTGTGGCGTGCTTGAGACATCTACTCCATCATCTTGATCATCGTTATGAACCTCCATGGGCCGGATGTGTCCAATGCCCATATGCTTGATGGCACTAGATGGATCAACATCATTACCTGCAACACATGGAACAACTTGCTCCACTTGGGAGCCATTATCCTCCAAGAACACCACGTCACAAGATACTTCAATAGTCCCGGAGGACCGGTTGTAGTATCTATAGGCGTGAGAGTTCTCCGCATATCCAACAAATATCCCCTCTATAGTTCTAGTTTCAAATTTACCGAGCTTTCCTTTGTTGTTCTTAACAAGGCATTTGCATCCAAAGACACGAATATACATGACATTAGGCTTGTTACCGGTAAGGAGCTCGTATGGGGTTTTGTTGTGGAGGGGACGGAGGAAGAGCCGGTTGGAGTAGTGGACGGCCGTAGAGATGGCTTCTCCCCAAAAGTTGTGGGGTGAGTTGAATTCACTCAACATGGTTCTTGCCATCTCAATGATAGTCCGGTTCTTCCTTTCAACAACACCATTTTGTTGAGGGGTGTATGGCGCCGAAAACTCATGCTTGATGCCCTCATCATCCACAAACTCTTGCATAGTGATCGTTTGGCCCCGTGTGGGCACCACTAGTGGCTTTGCCCTTTGAGGCTTTGCCATTGTTAGTGACCTTCTTGTTCTTATCTTGAGCGGGTTTCTCCTTCTTGTAGTTGTTCTTCTTGTGAGACTTGGGAGTATATCCAAGTCCATACTTTTGATTGTTTGACCTTTGCTTACTCAAGAGGTCATCCAATCCCATCTTGTTCTTGGCGGTGGTGAACTTTGCAAGTTCCTTTGTTAGCCTAACATTTTCCTCAAGAATAGATGCTTGCTCACAAGAAGATTCATTAGGATGATAGTCAAGACCATATTTGGTCACCAAGGACTCAAGATATGCATTGGTCTCAACATGCAAAGAAAGTTCCTCTTGTAAACGAACATGTTCCTCAACAAGTTTAGCATGCTCACTAGTAAAGGAAATGGAGGAACAAGCAAGCTTTTCAACATCAAAGGGATCCTTCATTGATCCAAGAGCCTTTTTGTAGGATTCTTGAAGTAGATCATGATTCTCTCCAAGTTTCTTGAGCTCATCCTTGACAAGCTTGTTAGCTCTTTCAAGGTGGTCAAGATCCCTAGTGAGAGAAGCATGAGCAACTTCAAGTTCCTCCTTTGAAGCATTGAGCTCTTGGGTCAATAATTGAGCCCTATCTATAGTTTCTAGGTCCTTAACTTTATCAAGTTCATAAGTTTCAATTTGTTGCTTAAGGCCTTGAGATATGCACCTTTCGGTTTTTAGCTCTTGTCTTAGGAGATTGAATCTCCGTTCCTTCTCATTCAATTGATATTCTAATTCCTCAATGGACTCATCCTTCTCTTTGAGTGAGTCCATCAAGAAATCAAACTTGACAAGAGCTTCACCACGAAGGGTGCATCTAACATCATAGAGTTCCTTAAGCATAGTTAATTCTTCTTGATCTTCGTTTTCATCATCAAGAACACTAGATAGGGAAGGTGGAGGTTCCATTACCTTGGTTTCCCTTGCCATAAGACAAGAGCCAATGATTGAAGAGGAGGGAGAGTCATCGGAGTCATCATCTTGAGTTGTTCTTGCCATGAAGGAAGAGCCAACATCATTCTCCGTGGAGTAATCTTTGGAGTAGTCATATGTGAAGAGTGACCCGGGCTTAGAGTATGCTAAACCGGCCACTCCGGCCTCCTTCTCCTCATCTTCCTCTTCTTCATCGGACAAGTACTCGGCCCCAACAAAAGCTCTTCCCTTGCTCTTCTTGTACCGATCGTTGATTGGGTTCGGCTTCAATCTTGGTTTGACCCCTTTGATGAACTTTGGCTTGTCTACCCTTTTCTCATAAGGGCACTCATTTGCAAAGTGGTTATCTTCATCACAATTGTAGCAAGTTCTCTTCTTCTTCTTGTCATTGAGGAGCATTGGGAACTTTGCCTTGTACTTCTTGGCAAAGAAAGCAAAGTCGGTAGCAATGTCACTAGTTGAAGTCATCTCTTCATCTTCTTCAATCTCATAGTCTTCGTTGCTTTCATGGTCGGCTCTAGCTTTGAGAGCAAGGTTGTGTGAGGCTTCATCAACACGGTTCATTGCCTTGAGCCTCTTCCCGGCTTTGGCCATGCTTTCATTGGCGGCCACATAGGAGACTAGATCATCGGAGTTGAGATCGGCACTCTTGGTCATGATTTGCAAGTTGAGTCCAAGGTTGGTGTCTTCTTGTTTGACGGCAATCATAGCAATGACCTTGGATTTTATGAAGGCTTCGTTCATCTCAAATCCGTCATTGTACTTCTCAACACCAAGTCCCTTGACCCTTACTTTCAGAGCACCAAGCCTAGCATAGGCATCAAATATGGATTCTCCATCCCGAATCATGAATTGGTAGGCCTCTTGCTTTGCGGTCTCATAGAGAGCTGATTGGATCAAATCGGTTCCCTCTTGTAGTACTACGATCCGATCCCACAACTCTTTAGCGGAGACAATGTCATCGACTTGATCAAGAAGCTTGCGGTTGATGCCACTTCTAATCTTGTCACGTGCGGATGCATTGAGTTGACGGTTGTAGAACTCGGTGGATGTCAACCGAGTGGGATCTTGTGGCTCCGGATATCCATGAACAATGAGCTCCCATAGCTCCACACTGCAGCTGCGAATATGAGATTCCATAGCAGATTTCCAATGTGGAAAGTGAGTTCCATCGTAATGGGGAACGGTCCCACTATGGTTTATATGAGGCATGGGTGAAGTGTTTCTAGGATAGTTATAGTTAACATCATGGTAGGACTCCTTAGAGACCGAAGCCCCACTAGAAGTTCCACCCGCAGTTAGGTTCTTAAGCATGGCAGTCATTTCTGCCATTTGGTTTTGTAGCTCATCCTCCTTTTTCTTCTTCTCGGCCTCATATGCCAAAAATCTAGATTTCATCTCTTTAACCGAAAGGTTAGAGTCTTCATCTAGACCCTCGAAGAGTTTATCCATCTTACTCTTAAGGCGGTGAAGCCCTTAATAAGAGTCCAGGCTCTGATACCAATTGAAAGTATAGAGATGGTAAACCTAGAGGGGGGGGTGAATAGGTTTCTACAAATTTTAATTCTTTCTTTGCAATATTAGGCTTTGCGGAATATAAAGATGAGCCTAATGCAAACTAGGTGAAGCAACCTATATGAGAATACAACCAACTCGAGCACGAAGGCTCTCACAGCGATTAAATCACAAGTAAGGAGTTCGGTTAGAGATAACCGATAGCACGCGGAGACGAGGATGTATTCCCGTGTTCCCTTGCTTTGCAACAAGGTACGTCACGTTTGGAGGAGTGGAGGTCCCACGAAGGATTCCCCGCGCCACGAAGGCTCACCCTATTCTCCGGAGCCTATCCCACGAAGGAATAGCTCACTCACTTGTGGTAGACTTTGAGGTAGCCTCCAAACCTTCACAATCTTGCCCGGAGCAAATCCACAGCCCGGATGCTTCCGGACTCCTCTTGCCTACCTAGGGTTTCCTAGGAACCCTAGGAAGCAAGCTTCTCAATGAATACAAGGGGGAATGAGATTTGGCTTGGTAGAACGGTAGATCGGGTCCTCCTCTAATGATTCCCCGGAGGGATTTGAGTTTGGGTGGAGGAGGAGGGAGATCTGAGGCTTTTGGTGTTTCTAGCAATGGAGTATGAGAGAGAGAGCTTAAGAACAGCTTGTAGTGTAGTGCCTGACTGTTCAGAGGTAGGAGAAGACCTATTTATAGTGTTCTTCTAAATACGGCCGTTGGTCACTTGCCACATCAGCAGATTCTTCGAGAAACCCGGTCAACCGGATTTTGCGCCGGACAAGCCGGTCCACAGCCCGGTCAGACCGGGCCACAGACCGGGCCGGCCGGTTTCCAACCGGAGCTGGGACCGGGACATGACCGGGCAGACTTCTGGGCTTACTGGATGTGGCCCGGATGTCACAGGCGCAGAACCCGGTTGCTGACCGGGCCGCTCGGTCAGGCGCCCGGTCGACCGGGCCGTGGACCGAGCAGCCGGTCCGAAACCGGGCTGGTGACCGGACGCGCCGGATGGCTTCGTTTCTTATCGGATGTCGCCGGATGGCACCGGTTCAGTGGTCCGGTTGGCGGCCGGGCTGCCGGTGCCAGGGCCGGTCCAACCGGATCTCGTGGACCGGCCTGGCTCAGAAAAACTAGCTGATTTTTCGTCGAATTGGGGGGGTCTCCCGTTGCCTTTTGTTCCATTGCAACACCATCATACCTCTTTGGCTAATACCTGAAAGTCATCTTGTAGGCATGTATTAGTCCAAATACTCTAGCACGGTGTCATAGATACCAAAATAATGGATAAGGGTAAAATACCCTTACACAATGGTTGGTGATTAATTTAAGGCGAAGTAGGAAATATATATCCATCGAGTACAAAACTATACTAGTACATGATTATGCATTTCAGCAATCATGTCGAGTACAAAACAAAAAATGCCCATCGACATTTTAGCAAACAGATCGTGTACAAATCTCTGCCATGGCATTTCAGCAAATTAACGGATCGAGTGCAGAACTAACTCTATATGCCCACGCAAATGAACAAATTGACCGAGGACAAATCGAGCGGAAAACTATAAAGTGCCAATTAGTTCGAGCATACTGACGATTTTTTTTAGCAGCATCAAGAAAATATAAATCATTAGGCCGTCTTGCCCGATGCATGATTGAGCTAGAGATAGCAACCCTACCGTGGATCAACTTGACCGCCGGTGCGTCTCGAGAAGAATGACGGGGAGGGGAAGCTTCTTCTTCGCACGGACGGGACGGGGATGGGAAGCTCTTCGCACGGTGGGGGGTCATGCGGCCGGGCCGCCCGGTAGGTGGTGTAGCGGTGGGTGGGGGGTCATGCGGCCGGGCCGCCTGGTAGGTGGTGTTTAATGGAGTTGCGTGTGTAATTTGCCGTGCACAAGGTT
This sequence comes from Lolium perenne, assembly GCF_019359855.2. Taxonomy (NCBI): domain Eukaryota; kingdom Viridiplantae; phylum Streptophyta; class Magnoliopsida; order Poales; family Poaceae; genus Lolium; species Lolium perenne. Next base: position 19,107,882 of record NC_067249.2, read on the forward strand.
GAGGAATAGGAGGTTCCCTTTGCCGCGCGCACAATTCAAACTATCCCGCCCATGTAGTTTAAATTCGCCCTATTTTCGTTAAATCGACATAAAGTCATGTGAGTGGGTGGAAATTAGCAAAGTTGCTTGAAAAATAGTAAAACTCTGGAATTATCCTTTAAATATGCTCTACTTCCTGTGAAAATCGGGGTGTGGAGGCATGTTGAGCTGTTTTATTTGTACCTTCTTCATTAAAACTCCCATTTTATGCACTTTGGATGGAAAGAAATCATTTGTACATAAATTTTGACAACGCCATTTGCAAACATTAATTGTTTTACATGCCAAGATGCACCCATCCACCAAATATGGGGCAAAAGTTTATCACAATCTAGATATATATGTATAATTAGTGAGGGACCCCTTTTGATTTTGTGCAATTTCCACTAATTAGCTAGAGAGAAGGGTTCAGTTAATTAGGCCATGTTAGGGGCTATGTGTTTTAGATTAGGGTTGTGTGGATTCAAATACAACTTCTATATTTGTGTGCTATGATTAATCAAAACTAGACCGATCGATCACAAGACACATTATTAGAGGCACATGCCTTTGCGCACAAAGTGCATGTGTGTGTTGTTGGCCACCAACGAGAGAGCGGCGAGAGAGCGATTGAAATCTCCAAATTAAACACATATATAAGCATACATGGTTAGGCCATGCATGCATATTTATTATATATATTGTGAGGCAAATAAATTAAAGTACATGTGTATATATAAGTGTGTTTCTTGGCCACCAACGATATATAGATCGAGAGAGAGATTGAAATATATATATCCCCAAGAATATCTTCAAACATGTATTGAAATATATGCACGAATGATATGCAAGGTATGCCATGCGCACATGCACACTAATTATATATATTATGAGACAACTTAATCAAATGTGTTTTCATTGGAGATCGAGAACTTGTCAAAAATCAAGTTAATTAATTTATCAGCGCTAATTAGTTAATTGGCCGCCTACTTGATGAGCAATATTAAGTGTCGTTGGCCTATATATATGTAGGGTTTAATTAGGGTTTAGGGTTAGCTAGCTAGGGTTTTAGGGTTAGGGTTTACGGTCTAGGGTTTAGGGTCTAGGGTTTAGGGTTTAGTGTTTAGGGTGTTTAGGGTGTACATTTAGGGTTTATGGTCTAGGGTTTAGGGTCTAGTGTTTAGGGTGTTTAGGGTGTACGTTTAGGGTATAATTAGGGATTAGGGATTAGGGTTTTAGGGTTTAAGGTTTAGGGATCAACGATCGAGTGCACACACACATTATTAGAGGCACACGCGCCTTTGCGCATAAAGTGCATGCGTATATATATAAGTGTGTTTCTTGGCCACCAATGATATATAGATCGAGATAACAGAGAGATTTAAATGTATATATATATCCCCAAGAATATGTTCAAAAATATATTGAAATATATGCATGAATCAAGTTAATTAATTTATCAGCGCTAATTAGTTGGTCGCCTGCTTGATGCGCAATTAAGTGCCGTTGGCCTATATATGTAGGGTTTAGGGTTTAGGGTTAGCTAGGGGTTAGGGTTAGGGTTAGGGTTTAGGGTTTAGGGTTTAGGGTTTAGGGTTTAGGGCTTTAGGGTTTAGGGTTTAGTGTTTAGGGTGTTTAGGGGGTGTATGTTTAGGGTATAATTAGGGATTAGGGATTAGGGTTTTAGGGTTTAAGATTTAGGGATCATCGATCGAGTGCACACACACATTATTAGAGAGGCACCCGCGCCTTTGCGCATAAAGTGCATGCGTATATATAAGTGTGTTTTTTGGCCACCAATGATATATATATAGATCGAGAGAGAAAGAGATTGAACTATATATATTTATCCCCAAGAATATGTTCAGATATATATTGAAATATATGCACGAATGATATGTGCAAGGTATGCCATGCGCTCATGCACACTAATTATATATATATTATGAGCCAACTTAATCAAATGTGTTTTCATTCGAGAGAACTTATCAAGATTCAAGTTAATTAATTTATCAGCGCTAATTAGTTGGTCGCTTGCTTGATGCGCAATTAAGTGTCGTTGGCCTATATATATGTAGGGTTTAATTAGGGTTTAGGGTTTAGGATTAGCTAGCTAGGGTTTTAGGGTTAGGGTTAGTGTTAAGGTTAATTAATCAATTAGGGTTTAGGCTCTAGGGTTTAGGGTTTAGGGTTTGGGGTTTGGGGTTTAGTGTTTCATTAGGTTTTAGGGTATAGGGTTAGGGTTTAGGGTTTAGGGTGTAGTGTTTAGGGTTTAGGGTCTAGGGTTTAGGGTTTAGGGTGTTTAGGGTGTACGTTTAGGGTATAATTAGGGATTAGGGTTTTAGGGTTTAAGGTTTAGGGATCATCGATCGAGTGCACACACACATTATTAGAGGCACCTGCGCCTTTGCGCATAAAGTGCATGCGTATATATAAGTGTGTTTATTGGCCACCAACGATATATATATAGATCGAGAGAGAAAGATTGAAATATATATATTTATCCCCAAGAATATGTTCAGATATATATTGAAATATATGCACAAATGATATGTGCAAGGTATGCCATGCGCGCATGCACACTAATTGTATATATATTATGAGGCAACTTAAAGAAATGTGTTTTCATTCGAGAGAACTTGTCAAGATTCAAGTTAATTAATTTAGCAGCGCTAATTAGTTGGTCGCCTGCTTGATGCGCAATTTAGTGTCGTTGGCCTATATATATATGTAGGGTTTAATTAGGGTTTAGGATTTAGGATTAGCTAGCTTGGGTTTTAGGGGTAGGGTTAGGGTTAAGGTTAATTAATTAGGGTTTAGGGTTTAGGGTTTGGGGTTTGGGGTTTGGGGTTTAGGGTTTAGGGTCTAGGGTTTAGGGTTTAGTGTTTAGGGTGTTTAGGGTGTACGTTTAAGGTATAATTAGGGATCATGGATTAGGGTTTTAGGGTTTAAGATTTAGGGATCATCGATCGAGCTAGTGCATAGACACATTATTAGAGGCACCCGCGCCTTTGCGCATAAAGTACATGCGTATATATATAATAAGTGTGTTTCTTGGCCACCAACGATATATATAGATCGAGAGAGAGATTGAAATATATATATATATCCCCAAGAATATGTTCAGATATATATTGAGATATATATATGCATGAATGATATGTCCATGGTATGCCATGCGCGCATGCACACTAATTGTATATATATTATGAGGCAACTTAATCAAATGTGTTTTCATTCGAGAGAACTTGTCAAGATTCAAGTTAATTAATTTATCAGCGCTAATTATTTGTTCGCCTGCTTGATGCGCAATTAAGTGTCGTTGGCCTATATATATGTAGTGTTTAATTAGGGTTTAGGTTTTAGGGTCTAGGGTTTAGTGTTTAGGGTGTTTAGGGTATAATTAGGGATTAGGGTTTTAGGGTTTTAGGGTTTAAGGTTTAGGGATCATTGATCGAGTGCACACACACATTATTAGAGGCACCCGCGCCTTTGCGCATAAAGTGCATGCGTATATATAAGTGTGTTTTTTGGCCACCAACGATATATATATATATATCGAGAGAGAAAGATTGAAATATATATATATATTTATCCCCAAGAATATGTTCAGATATATATAGAAATATATGCACGAATGATATGTGCAAGGTATGCCATGCGCGCATGCACACTAATTGTATATATATTACGAGGCAACTTAATCAAATGTGTTTTCATTCGAGAGAACTTGTCAAGATTCAACAAAGTTAATTAATTTATTAGCGCTAATTAGTTGGTCGCCTGCTTGATGCGCAATTTAGTGTCGTTGGCCTATATATATGTAGGGTTTAATTAGGGTTTAGGGTTTAGGATTAGCTAGCTAGGGTTTTAGGGTTAGGGTTAGGGTTAAGGTTAATTAATTAGGGTTTAGGGTTTAGGGTTTAGGGTTTAGGGTTTGGGGTTTGGGGTTTGGGGTTTAGTGTTTCATTAGGGTTTAGGGTATAGGGTTAGGGTTTAGGGTTTAGGGTGTAGTGTTTAGGGTTTAGGGTCTAGGGTTAAGGTTAATTAATTAGGGTTTAGGGTCTAGGGTTTAGGGTTTAGGGTTTGGGGTTTAGTGTTTAATTAGGGTTTAGGGTCTAGGGTTAGGGTTTAGGGTTTAGGGTGTAGTGTTTAGGGTTTAGGGTCTAGGGTTTAGTGTTTAGGGTGTTTAGGGTGTACGTTTAGGGTATAATTAGGGATTAGGGTTTTAGGGTTTAAGGTTTAGGGATCATCGATCGAGTGCACACACACATTATTAGAGGCACCAGCGCCTTTGCGCATAAAGTGCATGCGTATATATAAGTGTGTTTTTTGGCCACCAACGATATATATATAGATCGAGAGAGAAAGATTGAAATATATATATTTATCCCCAAGAATATGTTCAGATATATATTGAAATATATGCACGAATGATATGTGCAAGGTATACCATGCGCGCATGCACACTAATTGTATATATATTACGAGGCAACTTAATCAAATGTGTTTTCATTCGAGAGAACTTGTCAAGATTCAACAAAGTTAATTAATTTATTAGCCCTAATTAGTTGGTCGCCTGCTTGATGCGCAATTTAGTGTCGTTGGCCTATATATATATGTAGGGTTTAATTAGGGTTTAGGGTTTAGGATTAGCTAGCTAGGGTTTTAGGGTTAGGGTTAGGGTTAAGGTTAATTAATTAGGGTTTAGGGTCTAGGGTTAGGGTTTAGGGTTTAGGGTGTAGTGTTTAGGGTTTAGGGTCTAGTGTTTAGGGTGTTTAGGGTGTACGTTTAGGGTATAATTAGGGATTAGGGTTTTAGGGTTTAAGGTTTAGGGATCATCGATCGAGTGCACACACACATTATTAGAGGCACCCGCGCCTTTGCGCATAAAGTGCATGCGTAAATATAAGTGTGTTTTTTGGCCACCAACGATATATATATAGATCGAGAGAGAAAGATTGAAATATATATATTTATCCCCAAGAATATGTTCAGATATATATTGAAATATATGCACAAATGATATGTGCAAGGTATGCCATGCGCGCATGCACACTAATTGTATATATATTACGAGGCAACTTAATCAAATGTGTTTTCATTCGAGAGAACTTGTCAAGATTCAACAAAGTTAATTAATTTAGCAGCGCTAATTAGTTGGTCGCCTGCTTGATGCGCAATTTAGTGTCGTTGGTCTATATATATATGTAGGGTTTAATTAGGGTTTAGGGTTTAGGATTAGCTAGCTAGGGTTTTAGGGTTAGGGTTAGGGTTAAGGTTAATTAATTAGGGTTTAGGGTCTAGGGTTTAGGGTTTAGGGTTTGGGGTTTAGTGTTTAATTAGGGTTTAGGGTCTAGGGTTAGGGTTTAGGGTTTAGGGTGTAGTGTTTAGGGTTAGGGTCTAGGGTTTAGGGTTTAGTGTTTAGGGTGTTTAGGGTGTACGTTTAGGGTATAATTAGGGATTAGGGTTTTAGGGTTTAAGGTTTAGGGATCATCGATCGAGTGCACACACACATTATTAGAGGCACCCGCGCCTTTGCGCATAAAGTGCATGCGTATATATAAGTGTGTTTTTTGGCCACCAACGATATATATATAGATCGAGAGAGAAAGATTGAAATATATATATTTATCCCCAAGAATATGTTCAGATATATATTGTAATATATGCACAAATGATATGTGCAAGGTATGCCATGCGCGCATGCACACTAATTGTATATATATTATGAGGCAAATTAATCAAAGGTGTTTTCATTCGAGAGAACTTGTCAAGATTCAAGTTAATTAATTTAGCAGCGCTAATTAGTTGGTCGCCTGCTTGATGCGCAATTTAATGTCGTTGGCCTATATATATGTAGGGTTTAATTAGGGTTTAGGATTTAGGATTAGCTAGCTAGGGTTTTAGGGATAGGGTTAGGGTTAAGGTTAATTAATTAGGGTTTAGGGTTTAGGGTTTAGGGTTTGGGGTTTGGGGTTTAGGGTTTAGGGTCTAGGGTTTAGGGTTTAGTGTTTAGGGTGTACGTTTAAGGTATAATTAGGGATCATGGATTAGGGTTTTAGGGTTTAAGGTTTAGGGATCATCGATCGAGCTAGTGCACAAACACATTATTAGAGGCACCCGCGCCTTTGCGCATAAAGTGCATGCGTATATATATAATAAGTGTGTTTCTTGGCCACCAACGATATATATAGATCGAGAGAGAGATTGAAATATATATATATATATCCCCAAGAATATGTTCAGATATATATTGAGATATATATATGCACGAATGATATGTCCATGGTATGCCATGCGCGTATGCACACTAATTGTATATATATTATGAGGCAACTTAATCAAATGTGTTTTCATTCGAGAGAACTTGTCAAGATTCAAGTTAATTAATTTATCAGCGCTAATTATTTGGTCGCCTGCTTGATGCGCAATTAAGTGTCGTTGGCTGATGACCCACAAGTATAGGGGGTGTATCGTAGTATTTTCGATAAGTAAGAATGTCGATCCCAACGAGGAGCAGAAGGTGTTGACAAGCAGTTTCGATGAAGGATTCACTGTAAATGCTCACAGACAAGTATTCAGGGGGGTTTGATGTAACAGTTGAATAAAGTACGAGTAAGTAAAGTGCGAGAGTAACAATTGCAGCGAGTGGCCCAATCCTTTTTAGCGCAAAGGACAAGCCGGTTTGTTTACTTATAATGACCAAACGTTCTCGAGGACACACGGGATTTTAGTCTAGTGCTTTCGCTACATACGGCTAAATAATCTTCATTGTTATGATAAGTGTTGTGTGGGTGAACCTATGCTAATGTACCGCCCTTCCTAGGACTAATACATACTTGTGATTATACCCCTTGCAAGCATCCGCAACTACAAGAAAGTAATTAAGAATAAATCTAACCACAGCCTTAAACTCTGAGATCCTGCTATCCCTCCTGCATCGATATACCAACGGGGGTTTAGGTTTCTGTCACTCCGGCAACCCCGCAATTAGCAAACGAATACAAGATGCATTCCCCTAGGCCCATAAATGGTGGAGTGTCATGTAGTCGACGTTCACATGACACCACTAGAAGAATAACACCACAACTTAAATATCATACCATTGAATATTACTCAACCATAGTTCACTACTAACATTTAGACTTCACCCATGTCCTCAAGAACTAAACGAACTACTCACGAGACATCATATGGAACATGATCAGAGGTGATATGATGATGAATAACAATCTGAACATAAACTTGGTTCAATGGTTTCACTCAATAGCATCAACAACAAGTAGAGATCGATACCGGGAGAGTTTCCCCTATCAAACAATCAAGATCAAACACAAATTGCTACGGCGGTGACGGTGTCCAGCGGTGGAGACGGCGGTGATGATGGTGGAGATGATGATGATGGTGATGGAGATGATGTCCAGCTCGATGACGGTGACGATGGCGTCGATTTCCCCCTCCCGGAGGGAATTTCCCCGGCGGATTCCTGCCCGCCGGAGAGCTCTTTTCTCTCTGGTGTTCTCCGCCCCGCAGAGGCGGCAATAACTCTTCGCGAGGTACCCTCTGTGGCTTAGGTTTTCGGGACGAAGGATTTCGCGAAGAAAAGGAGGTGAAAGGGGTCGTGGGCCCCCCAAACCACATGGCGGCGCGGCCAGGCCATGGGCCGCGCCGCCCTAGGGTGTGGGCCCACCCTGGGTCCTCCTGGCTCCTCCTTCTGGCTTCCTTCGTCATCTTGAAAAATAGGATTTTTGGTATAATTTCCTTCCACAGTTGATCTTCCGAAATATTGCGTTCTGACGGTGCTTTTTCCAGCAGAATCCTGGCTCCGGTGCTTGATCCTCCAATAATGATGAAACATGCAAAATAGATGAAATAACATAAGTATTGTGTCCCAATATGAAATATATCAATGAATAACAGCAAATTATGATATAAAATAGTGATGCAAATTGGACGTATCAACTCCCCCCAAGCTTAGACTTCGCTTGTCCCCAAGCGAAACTGAGCTCGATAGACAGGACCACATGTTTATGGAGTGAAGAGTCGATAAATAAAATACGGACAAGAAGCATCATATTCATTCACACAAGACATTATAGTAAACAACCTCTTATAACTCAACTTGAAACAAGTATAAGGTAATCACAAGTAAAGGTGCATAAGAAATCATAATTGGTGATGGCAAACTTCGTTCTTGGTCGGAGAACAATTAACGGATTATACTTATCTCATTGAGCAGCGCTCTCATGTTAAAGTTTATAAGGCACAACTTGCATACTCAATCATAATGGTCTCTTCATAATCATTGATAACGTGCAAAGCTATATTCATTCAGATAAAACTTGTACTAAACAAGGAAGAATAAAAGACATGATGAAGCAAATCACAACATAATGGTTTGATCACAACTACTCAAATGCTTGCTTGAGATGGAGGGAAATAGGTTTACTGACTCAACATAAAGTAAAAGACAGGCCCTTCGCAGAGGGAAGCAGGGATTAAATCATGTGCTAGAGCTTTTTCAGTTTTGCAATCATATAAAGAGAATAAAAGTAACATTTTGAGAGGTGTTTGTTGTTGTCAACGACTGGTAGCGGGTACTCTAACCCCCTTGCCAGACAACCTCCTAAGAGCGGCTCCCATATTATTTCATTTTGTGTGGCACTCCTTCCAACCTTTCTTTCACAAACCATGGCTAACCGAATCCTCGGGTGCCTGCCAACAATCTTATACCATGAAGGAGTGCCTTTTTATCTTAGCTTTATTATGATGATGACACTCCCCCCAACCTTTGCTTACACAAGCCATGGCTAACCGAATCCTCGGGTGCCGTCCATCAATCACATACCATGGAGGAGTGTCTATTTAGTTTAATTAATTTGGGACTGGGAATCCCATTGCTAGCTCTTTTTGCAAAATTATTGGATAAGCGGATGAAGCCACTAGTCCATTGGTGGAAGTTGCCCAACAAGATTGAAAGATAAAACACCACATACTTCCTCATGAGCTATGAAACATTGACACAAATAAGAGATAACAAGTTTTGAATTGTTTAAAGGTAGCACATGAAGTATTTACTTGGAATGGCAGAAAATACCATGTAGTAGGTAGGTATGGTGGACACAAATGACATAGGTTTGGGTTAAGGTTTGGATGCACGAGAAGTATTCCCTCTCAGTACAGGTCTTTGGCTAGCAAGGTTAATTAGCAAGCATAAGAGTCGAGGGAAACAAACAAATATACATGTGATAGAAACAATCATGCATCTTCCTTGTAAGCACAAACAATTTTAATCTTCAGAATAATAAGCTATGAGCTAACAAGAAAGAAAGACAATGAAACATCTACATGTATTTCTCTTTTCTATTTAAACCTCAAAGTGTTGTTGCTATTGACCAATGCTAAGTTTGCCAAAACCAAATAGATTTATTCAATGCTCCCAAAGTGATACCAATACTAACAACAAGGTAAATCATATAGTAGAGATTGCAAACTAAAATAAGATGTGCGATACGTAAATGATAAGACTTCTCATTAATATTCCATAACGATAACTCACACCAAGGGATACATAGATAACCAACTAAAGGAGAGATACTTCCAAACGCAACCCATCTTATATGATAACTTCCCTACTCATGATATGACACTACTTGACAATAAAAGTAAAAGGTAGTGATAATGTGATACCGCGGCACTCCCCCAAGCTTGGAACAAACCAAGGGGATGCCAATACCGATGATGAATTACTCCTGCGGCGATGGTGGTGATGAACTCCCGTCATCAAACTTCCAAGGAAGAGGCTCTCCATCAAGAAACGACATCTTGGTCTCGGGAATCCTGAAACTAGCAGCACGGCTTATGTATTTAAACCTGTTTTCATACTCACAGTTCTGATTCTGAACGTCATAGAGTTGTGCTTGGAGCTTGTTGGTGGTGTCGTGAAGTGAGAGGATGTCGCTCCAAAGCTTTCCAGTTTCCTTCTCATGTTCAGCAATGAGTTCGGACACAATCCTGTGGAAGATATCCACCTCACGCTCAGCCATCTTCTTGTATTTGAAAACCTCCTGTTCTAGCTTCTCCATCCTGTCTTCCAAGCTTCCTTCTCCTTTAGGACCCTGGACATCCTTGACCTGCAGTTCTCCTTCAACGAGCAGCAACTCCTTGGGGTGCATCCTCAGCTCCTCCATGTACAAGTTGCCAACATCCTTGCTGGAGCTGTCCTTCGGAGTTTCCGACGAAGACATGATGGCCCTAGATCCGAAACAAATCCTGGCAGAAACAGCTCGAAACAAAACACGTCGAAAACACGATATACGGACCTAAAGAGGTCCGGGGGATTATATAGCAAAAATTTTCTCGGCAAAAGGAAAGTACCAGATCGAACCAGAGTCGGAAAGGGGCGACGAGGCGGCCAAACCATAGGGCGGCACGAGCCCAGGCTTGGCCGTGCCGGCCTATGGTGGCGCCCCCTCGTGCGTCCTTTCCACTCCGTTTCGAACTCGTAATTTTTCATATTTTTCAAAAACAGCAAAAATATTGTTCGGAAAGTAAATTGCGTACTTTTCATTACCAGTACTGTTACCTATTCAAAGTCGAGTTCCGGCGGACTGTCAATTTGCCCTTTGATGAAAGCCTCCGGTGTTTCCACTTGAATAATATCAATATCAACATTATAGGAATCACCTGAGATATAATGCTTGAGTCTTTGTCCATTCACCACTTGCGTAGCATTGCCTTGGAGAGAGCTAATTTTGATTGCTCCTGAACGATACACCTCCTCGACAACATATGGTCCTTCCCATTTCGAGAGTAATTTCCCTGCAAAGAATCTGAGACGAGACCGATACAATAGGACTTTATCCCCAATATTAAATTCTTTTTTGATAATCCTTCTATCATGTCATTTTTTAACTTTCTCTTTAAAGAGTTTAGCATTTTCATAAGCTTCACTTCTCCATTCATCTAGAGAACTTAATTGCAACAACCTCTTATCACCGGCAAGTTTAGGATCTTTATTTAATTCTCTAACAGCCCAATAAGCTTTGTGCTCTAGTTCTAGAGGTAAATGACAAGCTTTCCCATAAACCATTTTATAAGGTGACATTCCCATGGGATTTTTATAAGCAGTTCTATAAGCCCATAGTGCATCCTTCAATTTACAAGCCCAATTCTTTCTGGTTTTATTAACGGTCTTTCCCAAAATAGATTTAATCTCTCTATTTGATAATTCTACTTGACCACTAGTTTGAGGATGATAAGCGGAAGCAATTCTATGATTAATACCATACTTAGCAAGAGTTTTTCTAAAACCTCCATGAATAAAATGAGAACCTCCATCAGTCATAATATATCTAGGTACTCCAAATCTAGGAAAAATAATATCTAAAAGCATTCTTAAAGAGGTCTCACCATCAGCACTTTTTGTAGGTATAGCTTCCACCCATTTAGTAACATAATCAACAGCAACAAGTATATGAGTGTTACCTTCTGAAGACGGAAAAGGTCCCATGAAGTCAAATCCCCAACAATCAAACGGTTCAATAACAAGAGTATAATTCATAGGCATTTCATTACGTCTGGAGATATTACCAACCCTTTGGCATTCATCACAAGATAAAATAAATTTCCTCGCATCCTTGAAGAGAGTTGGCCAATAAAAACCTGATTGTAGAACCTTTTGCGCGGTTCTTTCTCTGGCGTGATGTCCTCCATAAGCACTACCATGACATTTACTCAATATCTCTTGTTGTTCATATTCGGGAACACATCTTCGCATAATACCATCCACTCCTTCTTTATATAAGTGTGGGTCATCCCAGAAATAATGCCTCAAGTCATAAAAGAACTTCCTCCTTTCTTTGAGCTGAAAAGGTTGGAGGCAAGTACTTGGAAAAATAAAGTTAGCATAATCAGCATACCAAGGACTGTCTCGCGAGCTCACCTTTATTACAGCCAATTGTTCATTTGGAAAACTATCATTAACAGGAACAGGATCATAAGCAATATTTTCCAATCTAGACAAATTATCAGCAACAGGATTATCAGCACCTTTCCTATCTACCATATGTAAATCAAATTCTTGCAAAAGAAGTACCCATCTAATAAGCCTCGGCTTAGCATCTTTCTTTGTCATAAGGTATCTAATTGCAGCATGATCAGTATGAATAGTAACTTTTGAATCAACAATATAAGATCTAAATTTATCGCAAGCAAAGACTACAGCTAATAATTCTTTTTCAGTTGTAGCATAATTTCTTTGAGCAGCATCAAGAGTTTTACTAGCATAATGAATAACATTCAGTTTTTTATCTACTCGCTGTCCAAGAACAGCGCCTACAAAGAAAATCACTAGCATCACACATAATCTCAAAGGGTAAGTTCCAATCGGGAGGTTCAACTATAGGAGCAGCTTGTTAAGGCTTTCTTAAGAGTTTCAAAAGCTTCCTTACAATCATCATCAAAAACAAATGGTACATCTTTTTGAAGAAGATTAGTAAGAGGCTTTGAAATCTTGGAGAAATCTTTAATAAATCTCCTATAAAACCCAGCATGACCAAGAACACTACGAATACCTTTAACATCCCTCGGATAGGGCATCTTCTCAATTGCTTCAACTTTAGCTCTATCAACTTCAATACCTCTCTCAGAAATTTTATGTCCCAATACAATTCCTTCATTAACCATAAAGTGGCATTTCTCCCAATTAAGAACAAGGTTAGTTTCTTCACATCTCTGCAAAACTTTATCAAGGTTTCGCAAGCAACTATCAAAAGAATTCCCATAGACGGAAAAATCATCCATGAATACCTCTACAATACTTTCACAAAAACCATGAAAAATAGCAGACATGCATCTTTGAAAAGTAGCAGGAGCATTACATAAACCAAAAGGCATGCGTCTATAAGCATAAGTTCCATAGGGACAAGTAAAAGTGGTTTTCTCTTGATCTTTAGCTTTAACAGCAATTTGTGAAAATCCAGAATAACCATCAAGAAAGCAAAAATGAGTATTTTTAGACAATCTTTCTAGCATTTGATCAATAAATGGTAAAGGGTAATGATCTTTCTTAGTAACTTTATTAACTTTTCGAAAATCAATGCACATTCTATACCCTACAACTACTCTTTGTGGAATGAGCTCATCATTATCATTAGGCACAACAGTCATTCCTCCTTTCTTGGGAACGCAATGCACAGGACTAACCCATCTACTATCAGCAATAGGATATATAATACCAGTTTCAAGAAGTCTTAATACCTCATTCCTTACCACTTCCTTCATCTTCGGAATTAGACGACGCTGATGTTCAACAACAGGCTTTGCATCATCTTCCATATTAATAGCATGTTGGCAAATAGAAGGAGAAATCCCTTTTAAATCATCAAGAGTGTAGCCAATAGCTCCTCGGTGCTTCTTCAATATTTCCAATAACCTTTCTTCTTCAATCTCTGAAAGCTTAGAACTAATAATAACAGGATATATTTTCTTATCATCAATATGAGCATATTTAAGATTATCAGGCAAAGGCTTTAAATCAAAAACAGGATCTTCCTTAGGTGGCGGTGTTGTCCCCAAATCTTCCACCGGTAAATCGTGCTTGAGAATAGGTTGGCGAAGAAAAATTTCCTCAAGCTCATCTCTTTCTTTCCTAAAAACTTCACTCTCGCTATCCTCCAAATGTTGCTGCAAAGGATTGTTAGGAACAAGAACAATAGATGCACATTGCTCCATTTTAAAATCATTACTAGGCAAATCAGCTTTATAAGGAGTTTTAGTAAATTTAGAGAAGTTAAACTCATAAGATTCACCAGCAAATTTAGTCAAAATTTTCTCTTTCTTGCAATCTATAATAGCTCCACAAGTATTTAGAAAAGGTCTACCAAAAATAATAGGACAATAATCACTAGCAGCAGAACCAAGTACCAAAAAGTCAGCAGGATATTTAATCTTACCGCATAAAACTTCCACATCTCGAACAATACCAATTGGAGAAATAGTTTCTCTATTAGCCAGCTGAATAACCACATCAATATCTTCAAGTTCACAAGAATCAATTTCGTGCATAATCTCCGTGTAAAGCTCATAAGGAATAGCACTAACACTTGCACCAATATCACATAATCCATAATAGCAATGATCACCAATTCTAACAGATAGCATAGGAACACTAGCTTGTTTGGGTTTATTAGGATGTGAAACAATATTAGAAGCATCTTCACAGAAAATAACATGACCATCCTCCACATTTTCAGTCACAAGATCTTTAACTATTGCAACAGCAGGTTCAACTTTTATTTGTTCTTCAGGTTCTACAGGTTTCTTTTCACTTTTATGAACCGCACTATTTATAACAGAGTACTCCTTCATTTTAGCAGGGAAAGGAGTTTTTTCAATATAAGCTTCAGGAATAACATGATCAGCAGTTTCAACTACAACGCATTTATTAATAGATGAATCAATTTTATCTTTATACGGTTCATGATACTTATCAAAATTCTTCTTTGGCAATTCATAATGAGAGGCAAAAGCTTTATAAAGATTTGCAGCAACTTGAGAATCAAGACCATATATAGCACTCATATTACGAAATTTATCAGTATCCATAAAAGCTTCAATGCATTTATAATCATAAATTATACCTGATTCTCTATCCTTGTCGTTCTCCCAACCTTCAGTATTTTCTTGGATCCGATCAAGAAGGTCCCTTTTAAACTCTTCTTTGTTGCGTGTAAATGATCCAGAACAAGAAGTATCCAGCAAGGTCTTGTCTTGAAAAGAAAGTCTTGCATAGAAATTATCAATAATAGCATTACCAGGAAGCTCATGAATGGGGCATTTGAGCATTAAAGACTTCAATCTCCCCCAAGCTTGGGCAATACTCTCTCCATCATGAGGCCAAAAATTATATATGCGATTCCGATCCTTATGAATTTCACTTGGAGGATAGAACTTAGAATAAAACCGGGGCACAATATCATTCCATTCAAGAGAATCCCCATTATCCAGTAATTTATACCAATGCGCCGCCTTACCGGACAGCGATAAAGAGAATAGTTTCTTCCTCACTTCATCCATAGCAATACCTGCACATTTGAATAACCCGCATAATTCATGCAAAAACAGTAAATGATCACCAGGATGGACAGTTCCATCCCCTTCATAGCGGTTATCCATAATACGTTCAATAATTTTCATAGGTATTTTATATGGTATCACTTCCTCACCTGGCGCCTCATCTACTACCGTTGCAGTAGTAGTAGATTTCCCAAATAAAAATTGAAGAGAAGATCTCTCCATAATGACTTATAGCAGCAGGCAGAAATAAAATCAGCACAACAGTAAAGGTTTTCCTTACCAATTCCACTTACCAATAGCGCTTCACTCCCCGGCAACGGCGCCAGAAAATAGTCTTGATGACCCACAAGTATAGGGGGTGTATCATAGTATTTTTGATAAGTAAGAATGTCGATCCCAACAAGGAGCAGAAGGTGTTGACAAGCAGTTTCGATGAAGGATTCACTGTAAATGCTCACAGACAAGTATTCAGGGGGTTTGATGTAACAGTTGAATAAAGTACGAGTAAGTAAAGTGCGAGAGTAACAATTGCAGCGAGTGGCCCAATCCTTTTTAGCGCAAAGGACAAGCCGGTTTGTTTACTTATAATGACCAAACGTTCTCGAGGACACACGGGATTTTAGTCTAGTGCTTTCGCTACATACGGCTAAATAATCTTCATTGTTATGATAAGTGTTGTGTGGGTGAACCTATGCTAATGTACCGCCCTTCCTAGGACTAATACATACTTGTGATTATACCCCTTGCAAGCATCCGCAACTACAAGAAAGTAATTAAGAATAAATCTAACCACAGCCTTAAACTCTGAGATCCTGCTATCCCTCCTGCATCGATATACCAACGGGGGTTTAGGTTTCTGTCACTCCGGCAACCCCGCAATTAGCAAACGAATACAAGATGCATTCCCCTAGGCCCATAAATGGTGGAGTGTCATGTAGTCGACGTTCACATGACACCACTAGAAGAATAACACCACAACTTAAATATCATACCATTGAATATTACTCAACCATAGTTCACTACTAACATTTAGACTTCACCCATGTCCTCAAGAACTAAACGAACTACTCACGAGACATCATATGGAACATGATCAGAGGTGATATGATGATGAATAACAATCTGAACATAAACTTGGTTCAATGGTTTCACTCAATAGCATCAACAACAAGTAGAGATCGATACCGGGAGAGTTTCCCCTATCAAACAATCAAGATCAAACCCAAATTGCTACGGCGGTAACGGTGTCCAGCGGTGGAGACAGCGGTGATGATGGTGGAGATGATGATGATGGTGATGGAGATTATGTCCAGCTCGATGACGGTGACGATGGCGTCGATTTCCCCCTCCCGGAGGGAATTTCCCCGGCGGATTCCTGCCCGCCGGAGAGCTCTTTTCTCTCTGGTGTTCTCCGCCCCGCAGAGGCGGCTGTAACTCTTCGCGAGGTACCCTCTGTGGCTTAGGTTTTCGGGACGAAGGATTTCGCGAAGAAAAGGAGGTGAAAGGGGTCGTGGGCCCCCCAAACCACATGGCGGCGCGGCCAGGCCATGGGCCGCGCCGCCCTAGGGTGTGGGCCCAACCTGGGTCCTCCTGGCTCCTCCTTCTGGCTTCCTTCGTCATCTTGAAAAATAGGATTTTTGGTATAATTTCCTTCCACAGTTGATCTTCCGAAATATTGCGTTCTGACGGTGCTTTTTCCAGCAGAATCCTGGCTCCGGTGCTTGATCCTCCAATAATGATGAAACATGCAAAATAGATGAAATAACATAAGTATTGTGTCCCAATATGAAATATATCAATGAATAACAGCAAATTATGATATAAAATAGTGATGCAAATTGGACGTATCATTGGCCTATATATATGTAGTGTTTAATTAGGGTTTAGGTTTTAGGGTCTAGGGTTTAGTGTTTAGGGTGTTTAGGGTGTATGTTTAGGGTATAATTAGGGATTAGGGTTTTAGGGTTTAAGGTTTAGGGATCATCGATCGAGTGCACACACACATTATTAGAGCCACCCTCGCCTTTGCGCATAAAGTGCATGCGTATATATATAAGTGTGTTTCTTGTCCACCAACGATATATAGATCGAGAGATAGAGATTGAAATCCCCAAGAATATGTTCAAATATACGCACACACATGAATTATTAGAGGCACCCGCGCCTTTGCGCATAAAGTGCACGCATATGTGTGTTGTTCTGGCCACCAACGATAGATCGAGAGAGATAGATAGATACATTGAAATCCCCAAGAATTAGAGGACCCCTTGCACAAGTGTTGGCCATCTATATATAATATGAATCCCAATAATGTTCATACATGATAGGGCATATGGTGTGAAGCAATTTTTTTTCGAGAACTTGTAAAGATTCAAATTTATCAGTGCTAATGGAAACTAGTGCACATTAGAGGACCCCCTCTTACACGTGTTAGCCATCTATGTATAGTTTGAATCCAAATACTTGTCAAGATTCAAATTTATCGGTGCTAATGGAAACTAGTGCGCACTAGATGAGCCCCTTGCGCAAGTGCTGGCCATTACATATAGTTTAAAACTCAAGAATGTTCATACATGATAGGCCATATGTGCAAAGGAATTTTTTTCCCGTGAACTTGTCAAAATTCAAGTTTATCGGTGCAAATGGAAACTAGTCCAAAAAATTACATAGAGGTCCAAGAGAACTAGACAATAACTAATAGGACCTGCAACTTTACAAAAAGGACCCCAAAACATATAGCAGAAAATCAATCGAGTCCTTCTGGACCGCACATCAGATCTCTGCTCCGCATCCTTTCCAGCAACTCCGTCGCCGAGGACGCACCACTTGGGACGGTGTCGCCGGTAGTCGCCAGGATGAAGGAGAAGAAGGGCCTCAGCAACGACACATTGGCTCTGAGAAGGGCCGCTGAAAGGCCAAGAAGTTCACGGGCAAGACGTATGACGCCGTCGTATGCCCCGAGCTTGTGAACGTTAGCAGCTTGACTTCCCCATTGACCAGATCTGAAGCACTGACCAAAGCAAGCCTCACCGTTAGCGCCATCACCTTGATGGCACCAGATCGGGGTTTGGCCGGCAAGATCCGCCAGATTCACCGTAGGCCAGATCTGAAGCCGATGACGAGATCCCCGACTCCATTGCGCCATTCTGCTCATGGGAAACACTGGATCTAAGCTTACAACAACATGAACTCCCTCGGATCCAAATTAACTGACTCAACTTTGCTTATCTAAATATGGATGTATCCACACATGTTTTTACTCGAGATACATACACGTCTAAGGAAAGTTGAATCAATTAATTTAGTTCAGAGGGTGTACGATACAGAGAGAAGTCGGCCTCGTCTCCGGCCGGCGAGGCTGCCGGAGAGAAGGGGGAGAGGAGCCAGGGGAGTGGGAGAGACTCGAGAGAGAAAGAGAAGAGGAAGAAATGAGAGCTCCCTGGGGAAGAACATTATTTTTGTCGTTCTGCTCGTAGCTTGAAACTGAAAATTTCGGCCGCGCGCCAAATCATCCCGCCGCATCCATTCGAAAATCCCGTGACCAGTTTTACCCTTTTAACCCTGGTCCGGAAGCTACAACCCACCGACCATGGAGGGCTCATTCGGTAACAATGAAATATCTTGCCTAGATCCCGAACCCTCCCCACAGGCCCACACCCACCCACCAACCATTCGCCCCATTAGCTCAAAAATACTCTCACACGCCAAAGCTCTGACTCTCTACAGTACTAGATCTGCTTCGCCGCCGGCATACTCCTCCACAGCCTAGCCTTGATCGTGTTGGCTGTCCACCCACCTGATCCGCTCCCCCGCCGCCCTCGCCACCGACGGATCTGCTTCACCGCCGACCTCGCCACCGACGGATCTGCTTCACCGCCGACCTCGCCACCGACGGATCTGCTTCACCGCCGACCTCATCCACAGCGTAGCAATCAACGCCTTTCCTGTCGACGCACCAGATCCTCTCCAACGGAACCGTGTCTACTTCACCGCGCCCCCCCTCCACAGAAGCCGATCTATTCCACCGACTACCTCGGCGCAGCGGCTGTATCAACTTCACCGAATCCCTTGCCAGCCAACCAGATCTGCTTCACTAACGCCCGCTTCTACTGAAACAGGGTCGACTCATCGTCTCCCGCGTTCGCCGCCGCTGGAATGCAAGTTGCCGCCCCGCCCACCCCGCCGCAGCTTGGTTAGTACGCTGGCCCGTTAGATCGCGGTGTTTCTTTAGCCATGTTTTGTGTAGTTATTTGCAGATCTCATATGCCATTAAATTTCTTGATGTGTTACTTCGCATGAAGTTCGTTTAAATATTGTACAGTACCAAAGCAATATCCGATCGCTACCATCCTGTTCATTCTACTGACACCTGTGTGCATCCACATATTTATAGGGGACCCATTCATTTGCTGCCAACTGTTTTTGTACTGCATGCTATTCCTTTTATAGTCATGCTATGTGCATTTCCAATCTGGTTGTTCTTATACCACGTCATTAGCTCACCGCTAGCCGCTAGCTGTTTTCTCGTGTCTGCTATTCTTTTACTGCTTTTATAATCATGCTATGTGCATTTCCAATCTGCTTGCTCTTATACCTCGTCTTTAGCTTATAGCTATTTTTTCCATGAATGCTCCTGTCGCACAGCTTGTATAGTTATTGCTGCGTGCATGTCTGGTCTTTGTATTATCGTAGACTAACTTGTCAATGTTATTTTTCCTAGGGATTGATCATGCGAACCACTTATTAGAATATCCAACATTAACAGCGGGGACGCTAGGGAAGGTTGGAATCTGAGTTCTTGGTTGGTAACTTTGGCAGTTTACTTCCGTTATTATCTATAACCTATATGCATTGTTCCTTATGCAAGAGATAAACACTTGGAACCCTGCCATAGCAATGCCATCCATGCTTTACTATGTTTCTGCCTATTTGATATGCTTGTCTTGGAGCAACTGCGAAGGTGATTTGAACCTGACATTTGGTCATTCTTAATGCCAGTTTACTTTATGTGGAAAACCTTGGCATTACCCTACTCTAAATCTGAATGTCTGAAATTCGTATCTCATGCAAAGCAACATCTAGTTGGTTTTAATCTGATATCTGGTAATATTGGCTTATTCATTTGGCAGCTCAAGTTTTTTGTTATTTGAAACCAGCTGACTTGGTCTTAAATGTGATATCTAAACACAGATTAAGGACAATGGAGCAGGAGGATTAGCATTTCACTTGATGGCTGAACCTAAAATGACAGGCATGTCGACCACGACTAGTGCACGCAAGAGAAGGACCTGCAGCGAGCCAATATGTTCTGCTACATGCTGTTATCTGATCTCTACATTGCGTAATACATGTTTGAATAGTTAATTGTTGTAACTATTTTTGCAATATTACCAGAATGCAGTTTTAGTGAAGCAGTCATCATTAGAAGATAGTCGCCAAAGCGACCCTGTGCAACATTATGATGTAAGTCTGCTTAGTACAAGTTCCATACATTGTCTTATTTATGCAACTTGTTATTATCTTATATCTACATTGCATAATAAATGTTTGAATAGTTCATTGTTGTAACTATGTTTGCAATATTACTAGAATGCAGTTGTAATGAAGAAGTCCTTAGTAGAAGATAGAGCGCAAAAAAGGTTCCGGCGTGAGCCTATGCAACGATATAATGTAAGTCTGCGCTTAGTACTTGTGACTATCTCATATCGACAATGCTTAATACATGTTTGCATAGTTCATCGTTTAATCTTTTTGCATTATTATCGAATGCGATTCGATGAAGCAATCTTCATTAGAAGAGAGGCCCACAAAAGTTCTGATCTTTGTTCTGATGCATCCTCTCATAGCCGTCAACCTAGACCATTCTTTTCATCAAACAGTGAACATCTCAAGGCTGTACTTTATAAAAGACATGGTATTGCTGCTTTAAGGTCTGTAGCTGATATGTTGACCAAGAGTACACAAGATTCAATCAAGGCGATTGCCAAATGTCAACATGTTATTGATGATGCTAATAGAAGTCCTCAATGATTCTATGTAATTTTTTTATTTGGGCGCATTAATTGCCTTCTAATTTTCCTAGTTATTTTATTTGTGTATGTAATTGTGTGTATCATTGATATCAGATTTTAGGCTCATGAAATTTAATGCAAGTTGACTAGTCAAACAACCAGGGCCCTATAACAGATTGGGCCGGCCCATTAACAGTAGTGTGGGACCCACTTTCATTTTGGGCCGGCACACTTACTTACTCGGGCGGCCCGTTAACAGGAAAGTGGGACCCACCTGTGCTTTTGGCCCGGCCCACTGTCTTGTTGGGCCGACCCACTTGCTACATGATGGACCCCACATACTAAATGGGCCGGCCCTTTAAGAGGAAAGTGGGACCACTTGCGTTTTTGGCCCGGCCCACTAGCGTGTTGGGCCGGCCCACTTGCTATATGGTGGACCCCACATATTAAATGGGCCGGCCCTTTAACAGGAAAGTGGGATCTACCTGTGCTTTTGGCCCGGCCCACTATCTTTTTGGGCCGACCCACTTGCTATATGGTGGACCCCACATACTAAATGGGCCGGCCCTTTATCTGGGAAGTGGGACCCACCTGTGTTTTTGGCCCGGCCCACTATATTGTTGGGCCGGCCCACTTGCTATATGGTGGACCCCACATACTAAATGGGCTGGCCCATTAACAGGAAAGTGGGATCCACCTGTGCTTTTGGCCCGGCCCACTGGCTTGGTGGGCCGGCCCATTTGAACTAATGTGGACCCCACGCACTAAATGGGCCGGCCCGATTAGCAGGAAAGTGGGACCCACCTGCTAATTGGGCCGGCCCAATAACTTCTTGGGCCGGCCCACTTGCTTTAAGGTGGACCCCACTTTGTAAATGGGCCGACCCGATAACATGAAAGTGGGTCCCATATGTTTCGTGGGCCGGCCTTTTTGCCTGTTGACCGGTCAAACGAGTGCATTCGGCCCGGCCCACATGCTTAGTGGGCCAGCCCATTAATGTTTTGACCAGTCAACCTTAGAGGTTAGGCCCCGCCCACGTAATTAATGGACCAGCCCAGCTATATAGTTGACCGGTCAAACTAAGTCAGCTGGGCCGGCCCGCTTAAGACGTGGCAGGCCTCGTGTGGGCCTACCATCTACCACGGGGTTTCAGCGGTTAACGCCGTTAACTGCCAGTTAACGGCGTCTGCCACGTGGCAGTTTGCATGACGTCAGCAGTCAACGGGCTCCCGGAAACACTTCTGCAACGGTCCGATTTTCCGTGGCGGAAGGGCACCCAAGCGCGACGGACCGAAAAATACGTGGTAGGACTTTGCCTGACGCAGTTTCGACAACAGAACCCATATCGTCGGGTTAGGCCCATAGGCGACGAAAAACACCCCTTAGCGGACGATTTTGAGACGTTGCCTATCAGAACTTTTCTTGTAGTGACGTTGAGGGTTGATGGCGGCGGAGTGTAGTGCGGCGCAACACCAGGGATTCCGGCGCCAACGTGGAACCTGCACAATACAACCAAATTACTTTGCCCCAACTTGACAGTGAGGTTGTCAATCTCACCGGCTTGCTGTAACAAAGGATTAGATGTATAGTGTGGATGATGATTGTTTGCAGAAAATAGTAGAACAGGTATTGCAGTAGATTGTATTCGATTAAAAGAATGGACCGGGGTCCACAGTTCACTAGTGGTGCCTCTCCGATAAGAATAAGCATGTTGGGTGAACAAATTACAGTTGGGCAATTGACAAATAAAGAGGGCATGACCATGCACATACATGATATGATGAGTATTGTGAGATTTAATTGGGCATTCCGACAAAGTACATAGACCGCTATCCAGCATGCATCTATGCCTAAAAAGTCCACCTTCAGGTTATCATCCGAACCCCTTCCAGTATTAAGTTGCAAACAACAGACAATTGCATTAAGTATGGTGCGTAATGTAATCAACAACTACATCCTTAGACATAGCATCGATGTTTTATCCCTAGTGGCAACAGCACATCCACAACCTTAGAACTTTCTGTCACTGTCCCAGATTTAATGGAGGCATGAACCCACTATCGAGCATAAATACTCCCTCTTGGAGTTACAAGCAAAAACTTGGCCAGAGCCTCTGCTAGTAACGGAGAGCATGCAAGATCATAAACAACACATAGATAATAGATTGATAATCAACATAGCATAGTATTCTCTATTCATCGGATCCCAACAAACACAACATATAGCATTACAGATAGATGATCTTGATCATGTTAGGCAGTGATGACCCACAAGTATAGGGGTGTATCGTATTATCTTCGATAAGTAAGAATATCGATCCCAACGAGGAGCAGAAGGTGTTGACAAGCAGTTTCGATGAAGGG
This sequence comes from Lolium perenne, assembly GCF_019359855.2. Classification (NCBI taxonomy): domain Eukaryota; kingdom Viridiplantae; phylum Streptophyta; class Magnoliopsida; order Poales; family Poaceae; genus Lolium; species Lolium perenne. Next base: position 19,131,355 of record NC_067249.2, read on the forward strand.
TTCACTGTAAATGCTCACAGACAAGTATTCAGGGGGTTTTGATGTAACAGACGAATAAAGTACGAGTAAGTAAAATGCGAGAGTAACAATTGCAGCGAGTGGCCCAATACTTTTTAGCACAAAGGACAAGCCGGTTTGTTTACTTATAATGACCAAACGTTCTCGAGGACACACGGGATTTTAGTCTAGTGCTTTCGCTACATACGGCTAATTAATCTTCATTGTTTTGATAAGTGTTGTGTGGGTGAACCTGTGCTAATGTACCGCCCTTCCTAGGACTAATACATACTTGTGATTATACCCCTTGCAAGCATCCGCAACTACAAGAAAGTAATTAAGATAAATCTAACCACAGCCTTAAACTCTGAGATCCTGCTATCCCTCCTGCATCGATATACCAACGGGGGCTTAGGTTTCTGTCACTCCGGCAACCCCGCAATTGGCAAACGAGTACAAGATGCATTCCCCTAGGCCCATAAAGGTGAAGTGTCGTGTAGTCGACGTTCACACGACACCACTAGAAGAATAACACCACAACTTAAATATCATAACATTGAATATTACTCAACCATACTTCACTACTAACATTTAGACTTCACCCATGTCCTCAAGAACTAAACGAACTACTCACGAGACATCATATGGAACATGATCAGAGGTGATATGATGGTGAATAACAATCTGAACATAAACCTTGGTCCAATGGTTTCACTCAATAGCATCAATAACAAGTAGAAATCAATACCGGGAGAGTTTCCCCTATCAAACAATCAAGATCAAACCCAAATTGCTACGGCGGTGACGATGTCCAGCGGTGGAGACGGCGGTGATGATGGTGGAGATGATGATGATGGTGATGGAGATGATGTCCAACTTGAGGGCGGTGATGATGGCGTCGAGTTCCCCCTCCCGGAGGGAATTTCCCCGGCGGATCTCAGCCCGCCGGAGAGCTCTTTTCTCTCTGGTGTTCTCCGCCCCGCAGAGGCGGCTGTAACTCTTCGCGAGGTACCCTCTGGAGCTTAGGTTTTCGGGACGAAGGATTTCGCGAAGAAAAGGAGGCAAGAGGGGCTGTGGCCCCCCCTCCTCACTGGGCGGCGCGGCCAGGCCCTGGGCCGCGCCGGCCTATGGGGTGGGCCCACCTCGGGTCCCCTCAGCTCCCCCTTCTGGCTCCCTTCATCATCTGGAAAAATAGGATTTTTGGTATAATTTCCGTCAACTGTTGATCTTCCGATATATTGCATTCTGACGGTGCTTTTTCCAGCAGAATCCTGGCTCCGGTGCTCGATCCTCCAATAATCATGAAACATGCAAAATAGATGAAATAACATAAGTATTATGTCCAAATATGAAATATATCAATGAATAACAGCAAATTATGATATAAAATAGTGATGCAAATTGGACGTATCAACTCCCCCCAAGCTTAGACTTCGCTTGTCCCCAAGCGAAACTGAACTCGGTAAACAGGACCACATGTTTATGGAGTGAAGAGTCGATCAATAAAATACGGACAAGAAGCATCATATTCATTCACACAAGACATTCTAGTAAACATCTTCCTCATATAACTCAACTTGAAACAAGTATAAGGTAATCACAAATAAAGGTGCATAAGAAATCATAGTTTGTGATGGCAAACTTCGTTCTTGGTCAGAGAACAATTAACAGATTATACTTATCTTATTGAGCAGCGCTCTCATGTTAAAGTTTATATAGCACAACTTGCATATTCAATCATAATAGTCTCCTCATGATCATTGATAACTTGCAAAGCTATATTCATTTAGATAAAACTTGTACTAAACAAGGAAAAGTAAAAGACATGATGAAGCAAATCACAATAAAATGGTTTAATCACAACAACTCAAATGCTTGCTTGAGATGGAGGGAAATAGGTTTACTGACTCAACATAAAGTAAAAGATAGGCCCTTCGCAGAGGGAAGCAGGGATTAAATCATGTGCTAGAGCTTTTTCAGTTTTGAAATCATATAAAGAGAATGAAAGTAACATTTTGAGAGGTGTTTGTTGTTGTCAACGACTGGTAGCGGGTACTCTAACCCCCTTGCCAGACAAACCTTCAAAGAGCGGCTCCCATTTTATTTTATTTTTGTGTGGCACTCCTTCCAACCTTTCTTTCACAAACCATGGCTAACCGAATCCTTCGGGTGCCCGCCAACAATCTCATACCATGAAGGAGTGCCTTTTTATTTTAGTTTTATTATGATGACACTCCTCCCCACCTTTGCTTTCTCAAGCCATGGCTAACCGAATCCTTCGGGTGCCGTCCATCAATCACATACCATGGAGGAGTGTCTATTTAGATTAATTAATTTGGGACTGGGAATCCCATTGCCAGCTCTTTTTGCAAAATTATCGGATAAGCGGATGAAGCCACTAGTCCATTGGTGAAAGTTGCCCAACAAGATTGAAAGATAAAACACCACATACTTCCTCATGAGCTATAAAACATTGACACAAATAAGAGATAGTAAATTTTGAATTATTTAAAGGTAGCACACGAAGTATTTACTTGGAATGGCAGGAAATACCATGTAGTAGGTAGATATGGTGGACACAAATGACATAGGTTTGGGTTAAGGTTTGGATGCACGAGAAGTATTCCCTCTCAGTACAGGTCTTTGGCTAGCAAGGTTAATTAGCAAGCATAAGAGTTGAAGGAAACAAACAAATATACATGTGATAGAAACAATCATGCATCTTCCTTGTAAGCACAAACAGTTTTAACTTCAAAATAATAAGCTATGAGCTAACAATAAAGAAAGACAATGAAACAACTACATGTATTCCTCTTTTCTACTTAAGCCTCAAAGTGTTGTTGCTATTGACCAATGCTAAGTTTGCCAAAACCAAATAGATTTATTCAATGCTCCCAAAGTGATACCAATACTAAAATCAAGATCAATCATATAATAGAGATTGCAAACTAAAATAAGATGTGCAATATGTAAATGATAAGACTTCTCATTAATATTCCATAACGATAACTCACACCAAGGGATACATAGACAACCAACTAAAGGAGAGATACTTCCATACTGCAACCCATCTTATATGATAACTTCCCTACTCATGATATGACACTACTTGACAGTAAAAGATAAAAGATAGTGATGATGTGATACCGCGGCACTCCCCCAAGCTTGGAACAAACCAAGGGGATGCCAATACCGATGATGAATTACTCCTTCGGCGATGGTGGTGACGAACTCCTCCCGCGCTTCTTACAGATCTCCTTCAGCTTTAGTTTCTCGGCTTGGCAATTCTGCACTAAGACTCGAAGAGATTCATTGTTATCTGAAGTTGGCGATGACGACCTTGTGACGGGAATTGAGTAGTATTCCAGCATTCTACGGAGACGGTAATTCTCCTCCTGAAGTATCTCCACTTCTCTTCTTAGAGCCCGGTATTGATCACAAAACTCATCGGTAGTCCGTAGAGCTTCTTCCAACACGGGGAAAGAGTCGAGGCTAAGAGCGGGTGGTAAGGGTCCCTGCAAGTTATGAGAAAAAGAACGTCGAGTGTCAACAGATCCCACCAAGATTTCCTTACTCCCAACGGCTTGTTGCTCTTGTTTTGATGACACCCTTTTCACTTCTTCCTCCGAAAGCCCCTTGCCCTTGTTGTTGGAGGCCATGGTGCTCCTAGATTGAAAACAAATCCTGGCAGAAACAGCTCGAAACAAAACACGTCGAGAAAACGATATACGGACCTCCAGGGGTCCGGGGGATTATTGTCGTCGTGGTGAACAGACAGATGCCATAGGATGGCTTAGATTGGGGCCGAATGGGCGCTAGAGGATTCGGGGGAGGGTTTGCGATCAGATGGGATGAACTTCCGGATGCTTTCCTCAAGAACACAACCAAAGGCCGGTATGCAAGAAGAGAGACAAGAGGAAGAACTCTTTTCTAGATCGCTTGCTTCATTGATCTCAACAGGATTACAAGTGCTTGGATACAAGTTCTATCGTCTAATCTCCTCTCTGGACACGCGCCTGTATGAGGCAGTACCCCCTCTCCTTATATAGGGGAGAGGGTGGCTTACAGAACAAGAAACCCTAATGGCATCTTTGACTGGACAAACTACTTTACAAAGCTACTTTAATCATAGATGACGCCGGAGTCTTCTTTAATCAGGGACGCTGACGTCCTCCGGCTTCTTTCAGCGTCATCTCTCTCTTTGGCGCCAGGGCTCTGATTAAAGCCGCTTTGCTTAGCTCATCCTTGTCTTCTTGCTCCGAAGAGAATCTTTGACCAGTCCTGCCGACAGGCCCTTCTTTCCGGTATCTTCCTTACCAGGTTCCGGTATACCCCTCTTGGGGATACCGGCTTAGCTTCACTTAGCCAAACTCTTACTTTCGTGCTCCGGTAAGAATATTAAACCGGTATCTCGATGGCTCAAACCATCCGGTTTGGCATGCCTTTGGCATACTAGGGGTCATCCCCCCAACATTAGTCCCCGAAGCTGGTATAGTCTGGCGGATTCTATCCTATAGACCATGCCAGGTTTTTATCTTTTTAGGATACCGGTTTAATTTCTCCGGCTTCGAACTTGGATCTGGCATCTTTGCCCTTATTTGTCTTTTCTCTCTTTGCAAGGCATCCCCCGGCATCTCTTTTCTCCGGTATCGTTCGCATTTACTCTTTCCTCGGCGAAGTCGAGAATATTTCGGGCCCCGCGCCTGTCAGTGACATGCGCACTGTTAACTGGCGCGCCAGTGTCAGATGTCACTTCGCTTCGACTCCTGCGCGTTCATTAAATGCACCACCGCAGATCCCACTAGCCACTTCGGATCTCATGTGTGCCTCCGTGTGGCTTCTCATTTTTTCGCGTGTACTTCCTCGCCACGTGGCGGCCCGTGGTGCGAACCGTCGCGGGCCGCGAGGCGAACCGCCGCGGCCCGGTGGTTTTCGGCCCACCTTCTCTCTTCTTTATAAGGAGAACTGCCCTTTCTTCTTCCTCTTCTTGCATTCCCCAACCTTCGTGCACAGTACTCCTCGCCTCCGCGCCTTCGCCGCTCTTCGTCCGCCGTTGTTCGCTTGAGCTCTGTCGCCCGGCGAACTCACGCCGCATTTCCGCCGGACCTCGCCGTGCGGGAATCTTCCGCAGCACCTCCGTCGCGCCCGCAGCATTCTTGCTTCTTCGCGTCCTTCTCCGCTTCGCCGTCGATGGAGCTCGTCGGCGACAGTAGGTCCGCTCCTTCGCCGGCGAACGTCTTCCCCAGCGACTGCGCCGCTCGAGGTTAGTGCCAATCTCACTTTGCTTGCCATTTGCTTGTTTTTTAGATCTTGGGTCGATAGTGTTCTTATTTCCTCTTTTTCTTTGATTTTCTTCTTACTCGTAGATCTTCGCGCGGGGTTCAACCGTGGGATTTCTGTTTTTTCGCCTCCAAACCAATGTCTGGCGAGGAATCTTCCTCTGCTTCTTCTTCTTCCTTCTCCGGTAGCCGGCGTAGACAACCTTCCGGTGGATCTACGGCTCCAGATCCGATGGATACCGACTCCGGCAACCAGCAGGGATCCGGTAGCCGCCAAGAATCCGGTAGCCACCAAGAATCCGGTAGCCACTTAGAATCCGGTAGCTCTAGCGAAGCATCCGGCAGAGAGCCTCCCCCCATCACTCGTGGAGCCTGGATGGGCTCCAATGTTAGCGAATACGAGATCGATTGGCTATACCGGTCCCGCAGGATTCCGGAAGGAGTAACCTGCCGGCTTCCCGGTGACGAAATTGAACCGGAGCCCCAGCCCGGTGAACATGTTGTTTTCCTTGCTCATTTTGAGCGTGGCTTCGGCCTTCCTGCCTCTCCTTTTTTCCGGGAGTTCTTAGATTTCTATGAACTCCAACCTCATCACCTTCCTGGCAATGCCATTTTTTACCTTTCCTGCTATGCCACCTTCATGGAGGCCTACATCGGCATTCGTCCCACTCGTGAGACGTTTGCCCGCTTCTTTTCTCTGCGGATTAATTCCGTTCAGGGCAAGGAAATTCCTAAGCCCAAGCCGCCTGTGGAGTGCGGGTCCTGCATCGTTGGCTCTCGCCAGGGGAGTCCTTTCTTTAAGTTCACCGGCCTCGAGTCCTGTCGCGCCTGGCAAGGAACTTTCTTCTATGTGAAGAACAACGGCCGCGCAAATCTCATTGATCTTCCGCCGTTCAAAGTGGGGCCTCCCAGTAGAGCCAACTGGAGCTATAACCCGAAGGCGGATCATATCGAAACCAACTGGGTGGTACGCTTCATGGCCTCTTTGAAGAAGGAGACCAACATCTGCTCGGATGATATCATCCGCACTTTTATTTCACGCCGGGTGCTTCCTCTCAAGCGCCGGATGCATAGGATGAGCGAGATGTACGGTCCTGGCGATCCCACCAAGATCACAGGCCGTCCCCTTAGCAAAAAGGACGTCGTCCGCAAGGCTAAGCAGATCTGCCAAACTGCTATGCCGTTTGACTGGGAATGGGGCCTCCTTCCCCTCAGCACTACTAACCCTCCGACCCAAGAAGTAAGAGATTACGCAATTAGGGTCGGTTTTGCCGGTAACTTTTTTGCTCTTGTTAACCCTCTTTTTTCGTGTTTCAGGCCACCGCTTCCCCCTCATTCAAGCAGAGCGGCGTGGGATCTGTGTGAAGCGCGCCCTTGACTCCGTCGACCCAGATCCCTACATTTTTTGGAAAGATCTGAAGATGGGCAAGACCCCAGCCTCGCGCCTTGGCAGGTCTCCGCCGGAGCCAACCGGTTCTTCGGATGATCTGACCATGCTTGAGGTATTTTTCTTTTCCGGTTTCTTCTTCTTCTTTCATTGTTACTTTTTCGCGAATCGCTTCTTAGCCATTTCTAACTCATAGGTCCACGAGCACGTGCCGCCCTTGCGCGCTGAGGCCGGCTCCGAGTTTGTGGACAAACTCATGGCCCAGGGCCAAAAGAACAAGCTGCCGGCATCTGATGCCGGTTCCAGCCAGGCCCCTCCCTCCAAGCGCTTCCGGACTTAGCCCTTGGGGGAGAAGGAAGTGGGCGTGCGCCGCTACGGGCGCAAGCAGATGCCGACTGCCTCCGGGTAAGTTTATTATTTTCTTGCTTGCCTCTTTTTGCCAAGTTCTTTTTCGGGTTGCTTTTCTCCAACTATTTTTCTTTCTTTTTCTCAGCCCCACGCTCAAGCTTGGCTCAAGGCCAGCGGGCTCTGAAGGTTCCGCAAGGACCTCAACCCCTCCTCCTCGCTCAAGCCTGGCACCATCTGGTGCCGGCAACATCTCTGCCTCCCCTTCGGGGGGCACAATAAGTTTGGGGCGTGCGGCCCCTACACCGCCAGAACACCGCACGGAGGAGGATCTTTCCTTCCTTCCAGAGAAACAGGATACCGGCGCTAGCAACATCGGCGCCGAGGAAGAAGCTGCCGGGCGGGCGGAGCCTTCGGCTCCTCCCGTCCTTGAAAAGAAGCTGCCGGGAACTTCCGCGCCGGAAAGTTCCAACCTGGGTGACGCGCCTAGCGCTCCCCCTTCTCCACGAACTATTCTAATGCCACCGCCAGATGCTCCTCGCACCAAGCCCTCCGGGGCTGCTCCAACTGCGCCGCCGCCCAAGATCTCCAAGCTTATCAAGGGGAAGGCGACGGCCTCCAACACCCCTTCTGGCGGCCAGCAGCCCCTGGTGCTGCACGTCTCCAAGGCCGCCAGAGATACGGCCACGAAGGCCACCGGTCTGCTTGGCCGTATCACTGAGTTCCAGCGCAGGGGCCGGGAGCTGGGGCATCTACTGCCCTACGCCCAGAAGTGGAACGCCGCAGATATGACTCCGGCGACCCGCGGTTTGGGCAAGGACAGGCTGCCGACACCTGACCCTGTTGGGGACCAGTCTTCCGAGGAGCACTTCATGCGGCTTCGCTGCGCCGTGAAGGAGCTCGACAGCGCGTGGTATGATGCCACGAACAACTTGATGGTACACTTCTTTTCAACTTTTACCGGTTTCCTTGCTTCCAGATTTTTGCTATCTTTCCTTTAGTTTCATGCCGGTTCCTCTCTTGTCTATCTTCCCAGTCCTCGAGTTTTGTGGTGAGAGCGCAGCTTTTAGCGCAAAACTTTAACTTAAAAACTTAGCGTGAAACCGGTCTTTGCCCGGTCCCGAGTTTCGGGTTAAGAACTTTGTTCTTAGCGCGAAACTTAGCTTAAAAATGCGCAAAACTAGCACTGCCAGTCCCCGAGTTTCGGGTTAAGAACCTTGTTCTTAGCACAAAACTTAGCTTAAAAATGCACAAAACTAGCACTGCCAGTCCCCGAGTTTCGGGTTAAGAACCTTGTTCTTAGCGCAAAACTTAGCTTAAAAATGCGCAAAACTAGCACTGCCAGTCCCCGAGTTTCGGGTTAAGAACCTTGTTCTTAGCGCAAAACTTAGCTAATCTCTTTTTCTTGAACAGCTCACGGCTGACGCTCGGAAGGCCCTCTTTGAGGAGCTTCTATGGGAACATCGGGACCTCGCTGAGGCACATGATAAGTGCCAAGGTAAGTTTTTGTACCACCGGCATCTTCTTACCGGAAACCTTTTTTCCTCCTAACATTTATAATTTTTGCTTAACAGTGATCCCGGAAGCTTCCATTGAGGCTCTCAAGGAGCAGCTCGCCGCCGCCCAACGTACAATTTTTCCTCTTTCCTGTTAGCTTGGTTTTCTTTTCATCTTAACCAGCACAATTTTGTTAACACCTTCCTTTTCCGGGTTACAGGGGAGAAAGACCAGCTCATCCGGCGGCATCAGGAGGAGCTGAGCGCCCAAAAGACCAGCTACCAGGAGCTCAAGTCCCAGTTCATCCAGCTGGGGCTTGATCATGCTAAGGCCTTCAAAGCTGCTGAAGCTGATGCAGCGGCCAAGATGAATGAGGCTCTTGAAGATGCCGGCAACGCCAACATGGTGTTGCTAGCTGAGCTGGAGGAGCTGGCCAAAGCCCGGAAGGCTGCCGAGGAGAAAGCTGCACGGCTGGAGATGGAGCAGAAGGAGTGCAACCGGCTGGTCATGCAAACTGACACACATGCCTACCGTAAGTCCTTTCCTTTTGCACTTTCTGACTACTGCCCACAAGCCTTTTTTCTTCCGATCGCATTTTCTTGTCGTTATCTTTCCTTCCGGTTGTATTTTCTTCCGGATTCCTTTCCTTAGCCTTTTTCTTTCTTTGCACAGGCCTCTTCCCGGACTCTCAGAGGTTTGCTGTCAAGAAGGTTGACGAGCGCCGCACTGCCCAGGGCCAAGAGAATCTTGGCGCGCCATGGACCCCCTATGACCATCTGGTCGCGCTGAGCGCGCGGGTGTCTCATATGCGCGCCATAGATCGCAACCTGTCTGACATTCCTGATGTAGCTACCCAGCTCTTCAGGACTCTGTGGCCTGGCGAGGAGGTGCCGGATACTTTCTCACTGATCCGCGACCGCCTTAAGGGCGCCGGCAAGAGGATCCGCGAGTGGCAGTGCTCTGCTGCCCGCGCTGGAGCAGACTCTGCCCTCCGCATCGCTTGCTCATGGTATCCGGAGCTGAACTTGGATGCCCTCACCGGAGTGCGCG